>NC_137772.1:150311166-150798666 GCF_963455305.1 Plecotus auritus
ACTCACATGAACATGAAATAATTTTAGCATGGTTCCCAATTGGATTTGGTTTCTTTTCCCCTTCAATACAGAATAAAACATATATTTGAAGGAGCTGGAGAAGACATCAACAGAGTTTTCAGCCAAGTACAGAATATTGGCAATTTATTCAATTTATTTTAGTAAGGACTTCATAAGTTTGAGAGAGGGAAAGGAAATGGAAAAAAAGGAAGCATGTAAGTACTTTTATTGACTATCACTATGGGTCAGAAATTGTGCTAGGTACTTTGTATATGTCCTTTTACATCGTCATTTTATACCATCTTCATTATAGTCCTGAGAGATAGGTATTATTATTGTCGACTGAAAAAACTTGAGTCTTTGAGAATTGTCTAAGTCTATGCAGCTAGTAAATGGGCCACTTACGAAAACCTGATGTTAGAGCTGCTGTAGTTTGAAGTGTACTGCCCTGACACACTAAAGAAAAGGCTAATGGAAAATTGCCATTAGGGCCTTTCTCACCCCTTATTGATGATGAGAGAAATAATCTCTTACAGACTTGAAAACTCTCAGAAGACTTGGAGAAAACTACAAGCATATTTTAGATATGTCAGCTGTTCTGTCACAGGAGAACTGTGATAAAAAAAAGAAATGTTGATTATTCAAATCCCAAGAGCATAAAATGGCCCAAAAGTATAAATCTAATTAAAATACATATTTTTGTCCCTGGCAATCTAATTTGCATGGTTGGACTTGATGTTTTTATAAACATAAATAGAAAATCAAATAACACAACAAAGAAATAAAGAGTGAAAAAATGAGGAAAAGTAAATCTTTGTTTACTCATAAGCATCTTAAACTAGCCCCTAAAATTTCATTTCTTGGTAAACAATAATGCCCCTAGTTTTATGAAGCTCTGCTTCTAAACAAAATCTTCATTTGAAAAAGAAGTTCTTCTTTATACAATTTTCTATGTAAGTCAGACTAATTTTCTCCTCAGAGGGAGTTCCTGTCCCAGCATGACCTAAGCTTAATAATATACCTGCCTTAGTCCCAAAGAGACTAATCAAACTGTATCAATTTGTGACATTCAAAATTTGACTTTCATGAGAAAAATTTATAAATTTATATTTGCAGGTGTAATTAATAACAATAAAACCATACATTATGGTACACTTTCACTGACACTTAGAGAGGTTATTGAAGATAATTTTTAAAAAAATATTTTTTATTGATTTTTTACAGAGAGGAAGGGAGAGGGATAGAGAGTTAGAAACATGGATGAGAGAGAAACATCGATCAGCTGCCTCCTGCACACCCCCTACTGGGGATGTGCCCACAACCAAGGTACATGCCCTTGACCAGAATCGAACCTGGGACCCTTCAGACCCCAGGCCAATGCTCTATCCATTGAACCAAACCGGTTAGGGTGAAGATAATTACTTAAAAAATATTCTTCCTGCCCAGCTGGCATGGCTCAGCGGTTGAGCATCAACCTATGAACCAGAAGGTCACAGGTTCGATTCCTGGTCAGGGCACATGCCCAGGTTGTGGGCTCAATCCCCATTGTGGGGTGTGCAGGAGGCAGCCAATCAATGAGTCTCATCATTGATGCTTCATATATTTCCCCCTCCCTTCCTTTCTGAAATTAATAAAACAACATATTGGGAAAAAAATTCTGCCTGGCTGGAGTGGCTCAATTGGCTGAGCATTGTCCTGTGTACTACAAGGTAGCTAAGTCTATTCCCAGTCAGGGCACATTACCTGGGTTGTAGGTGTAATCCCTGTTTGGGGCACATATGAAAGGCAACCAATCAATGTTTCTCTATGTCTCTCCTTCCCTTCCTGTCTCTCCTTCCCTCTCTCTAAGCTTGTCCTTAGGTGAGGATGGATATTTATATTAGAGGCCCGGTGCATGAAATTCATGTCTGGGTAGGGTCTCTAGGCCTGGCCAGCCATCAGGGCCAATTGGGGCCTTCCTGCTGCTGGCCAGGCCTCCCTTCCCCAGCTGCTGGTGGGGTCTCCCTTCCCCAGCTGCCGGATGCCGGTCAGGGCCTCCCTTCCCCTAGTGTTCACAATTGCCATCAGTGTACCCGTGGCCCACCTGGACATAGAAAACCTCCTACACCTGCAACAGCCACCACCACGGAGAATAAAGGCATGTTATGAGACTTGTCTGTTTCTACCTTTTATCAGACCACTAGGGCTTTCCCAGCTACATGACATGCATTACTGATGCAAGTTCCAGCACTATCCCTGTGTTGAAACACACCTGCAGTTGCACTTTATTTCTAAGCACCTGGAATCCTCCTGTGCAGAATCCAGGTGATGCTATGGGAGGGTCCAGCATCCCTCCCATGATGGGAGGACCTGTTATTTCCACTTTCCACCAGTGTAGCTGGGGCCCACCTGGCCATAATGGCTGGTTTTTAATGACAAAGTCAATATATTGATAACTTGTGGTATAACTAAGAGTGTCTAATTCTTTTGATTAGTCAAAAGTTTGTTTTGAGGGAGTCCACAAGGCTTGGTAATAAATTCAATCTCTGTGTCATGCTTCTGGTGAAATAATAGATGACACATTTCGATCTTTCATTCATTCAACTGCAAAGTTCTGTCACACCAGAATACTCTTTGAATATCTTTTTGTTTGTTTGTTTTTTAGGCCAAAGCATCTTGAACTGATGCACAAAACATCTTTAAAATCCATAAAATTGTATAATGGAGTATATTACTCCTTTTGATGGTATATTTTTTGGAATATAGTTTTTATGGAAAATGTCTTATGATATCTATATTACTAAAAGGGTAATATGCTAATTAGACTGGGTAGACTGGACGTCTTCTGGTCATCCTTCCGGACAAAGCCATGGTGGCAGGGGCCGAAACAGAGGCAGTTAGGGATGATCAGGCTGGCAGGGGAGAATGGTTAGCGGCGATCAGGCCGGCAGGGGAGAGCAGTTAGGGGCAATCAGGCAGGCAGGGAGAGGGGTTAGGGGTCATCAGGCAGACAGGTGAGTGGTTAGGAGCCAGCATCCTGGATTGTGAGAGGGATGTCAAGAGATGATATGATTATGGCAGCATGGCAAAAGGGAGTAGTGTTCATTTCCATGTCATCAGCATCTAAAGTTGGCTGTGAGGTCAAATCTGCAGATATCCAGGCTGTGAGGGTAGTAGGGACCTGCCAATTTGCGCAGCCAAGGGCAGGGTATCTGCAATTGGGGAGCCAGGTGGAGAGAAAGAAGGGGCACTGCCGTCAGCCATGACCTCTATTTTGTCCTCCAAGATCTTTTTACTCTGACACTCTGTGTTCTCCAAGGTGCCAAGGTTTTTGTCAACAGCAAGGCAAGGCAGCTCAGGAGGTGGTGTGGGGCCAGCCCATCTTGGTCCCACAGCAGCCATGGCAGCGGTCGCAGAAGTGGCGTGGAAACTGGGTATTTGCAGGGCTTCCTGCCGGTAGAGACCAGTGGAGAATTGCTCCTTGGGTGGGAGGAGCACCTCCTTACCCAAAGTTAGTGACACTGGCAAGCTGGGCAGCTGGTCTTCGGCAGCAGGGGGCAGCATGGGGTTGGGTCAGAAAGCACTGCTGTGCCTGGGTCAGGCCTCAGAGGCTGCAGGAGCTGGTGACCACCTGGCCTTCGGAGGAGGAGCACCTGGGAGACAGCTGGGCGTTCCCACTCAGGCTGCCTGTGGGTGCTTGGGATTGAGGTTCGAGGCCCAGGACTACACTTGCAGGAAGTGAGGACTCCTTTGGTCTTGAGGGGCCTAGATATCAGTGGTGGAGCCCCACTGCTATGGCGGCTGCCCCCATCCGTCTGTCCGTTGTTCTCTATCTGATCCTCTGTTCTTTGCCATCCCTTTTGGGGGCTCTCCATCTCCTTTGGGCAAGGAAGTGGGATGGTACCGGCTTCACAGCCTTGATTACCTGCTCAGGTGGTGAACGGGAGAGAAAATCTGAGCCCTGGGAGACAGATAGAGACGATTCTTGAGGGTCCAACACTTCTGGAATTATAAGCAGACAGCCAGGGCTTCTTGGGAGGGTCCTTCCAGTTCACCAAGGGGAGGATCCCTGGAGGGAAGCACATGGTCCTGCAGTCTGGGCACGAGGTAAAAGCCAGGTTTTAAAGGCGCACAATCCCCGACGAATGCCCAGCTGTGCGTAGCAGGTGTTTGGCACCTGATGGTCCTTCATGAGGGCTCTGCCTGGGCCATATCTGCCAGACCTTGCCCTGCCTGGCCACTGGCTCTCCAAGTGCTTCAGTGCCTTCCCTGAGGTCCAGGAAGCCAAATCCTGCTCAAAGCTAGTGCCGGAGCCACTCAGATCCTGCCCGATGTGGCCCACCTCCTCTGGGACCTCCCCAGCTTCTCTGTGAGGCTTGGAGTCAAGAGCACTTTTTCCGTGGCTGCTCTGGCCACCAGCCTCGCAGGCCAGGTGTCAACGTTTCTGAGGAGTGGCCACGGGCCCTGACCTGCTGCACCTATCACCATCCCAGAGACGAGCTAGCAGGTAGTAGGGACTGAAACCAAATAACTGAGGTGTTAATAAATAAAAAGTGAGCCTTTTCCCCAGTTTCCTTCTTTGGGGGAAAATACTCTGTCCTTGTCGGGCAGTGGAGAGGACGCGGGGAAGCATCTCTGCAGAGCCTTCTGTGGCTTTTGAAGCCGACAGGCAGTCAGCAGCCTTTGAAATGCCCAGCGGACACAATCAGATGCATCCACTGACTTATCCTTTTCATTTCACCCTTTGAATGGGCTGGTTCATGAAAGAAATAATTGAAGTGGCCTTTGCTTTGGGGACCTAAAACCTTTCCAAGTACATGGTCTTCTTTGATCCCAGCTCTGCAATGAATTTAGGGCCATGTATAATATTAATTTAACAACCATCTGCTTTTGAAGATTAGGCATTAAAATGGCATGTTTTAGTGTGGTATTTGTGAGCATTGTTTACCCTGCAACCACACGCACGCACACACACACACACACACACACACACACACACACACAAAACAGAGCTCAAGACAACAGTGATGAATAGCTGCATTTGTTACATTATATTTCCAATTAAGTTGCCCCAAAGTGAAGAAATTTAATTATATTTCTACCAGAAACATTAAATACTATAACATCCTGTCTGGTAAATAATAAGACAATTGATAAGAAAAAAATAAATAAACTGGATTTAACCATCTTTTTTTCTAAAATATAAATGACTAAATAATAAATTAAATAAATATGATTCTTTTTTGTAAAAAAACAGCTATGAAACAGATGAACAATTACTGTTTGTTTGTTTTTAAAAAAACATAAAAGAAAAAAATAAAATGAAACTCTTAGGAGAAAAGTTAATTAGTTGTATTAAGGTTAATTGTATTATTCATATGGTCTTAAGTCTTAACCATCTTAGTGAATGATAAATAGGTATTTTGCCACCTTCAACTTTATTCTAGTGAAACTTGGATTTTATACAGAATAGGTGAGTTTCACAAATCTATTTGAATAAATGATTTCAGTATTTGGGAGCTACTCATATCTGAATATACTGGTATCACTGAGCGCACTGACTGGACCTAGAGAGGTTGAAGCACTTTCCCAAGGCCTCACACCTGGTGAGGAGCTGAACTGAGATTCAAATTCCAGCACCGGAGCCCCAGAACTTGTGTGCTCAATTATTATATCATATGCAAAGTTCTTTATATATTATGTATATTAATACTTTGTTATGTGTCTCACAAATATTTTCTCCCAGGATATTTGTCTGTGAACATCATTTGATTTTATTTAATCATATATTTTAATCATGTATCAATCACTAATTATGTATGTCACTTTAATCATATTTTACTTTAAAATGGACATATATAATTATATTGATATATATAATTAAAACTACATATATCAAATAAAAACATAATATATGTTCAAAGACATATATAGTTTTATTTCAGGAATTTCTACTAAAAGTCTTAAAGATTTTCTCCCAACAATTTTATCTAATATTTTTTAGCTTTGCTATTTATGTTTAGGACTTTAACTATGTTCTTTTGAACAGTGTGACAAATATTGATTTTTATATGTCTACTTTGTAACCAGCCAGTTTAGGGACTGCCTTACTATTTCTAATAGCTTTTCTGTTGATCGTTTTGGTTTCTTATGAAGACAGTCTGCAATAATAATGGGTGGCCTCATTTCCATATCATCTTTTATAGCATTACACAGAAGTCCCAGAACAATACTGAATACTTATAGTGATAGCAAATATCCTTGATTGTTACTAAATGTATTGAAAAATATTTTAGTGTTTTTTAACATTAAGTATGATGTCACTTGATACCTTTTATTAACTTTAATATAGTGGTTCAATTAGTTTAGCTAAATATAACTCTTGAATCCTTGTAAATATAACTCCTCTATTTACAAATTACTTTAATTGTGCTAAATAAAGGCAATTCAGTCATCATGGAGTATAGTAATCATGAAATATGCCAATCTATCATTAAATTACTTTTAAAGAAATATAAAGTTATCATACTTGACTTATATATGACTCCATTCCTTACAGCAATAGAAATGTGTAAATAATTCAGATAATCCATCTTGCCTAGACTGTCTGATTTTCCAATCCTTTAATAATCATGGCTTCATTTTGATGATGATTCCTCATGTCCACTAACCAACAATATGTAGTTTTTACTTAAATACCCTCATCATAGTTCTACAAATGTACTAGGTTCTTCCCGGATTCAGTTCCTTCCAACATTTTATTCCCTGACCTGAAATGTCTTTTGATCCTTCTTTTGTTTACCAAATCCAATTTGCTTGAGAAATCCAGCTCATTGTGTCTATAAAGTCATATTGAATTACTTCAACACCAGTTTCTCAAATGTTGATATATGATACATTTTTCACTAACATAAGGACAAATAAGAAAACTTTTTTTATGTTGGTCCATGAATATAAAGCCTGAGTAGGAGAGTTCCAGTTTTCATTATTCTTTGTTATATTTGAATGTCAAAAGTACATTTATAGCTCAGGTTTTTGGAACAAATCTAATTTCAAATATCTGTTTGCTGTCCCATTAAACTACTAAAGTATCCTGAAAATTCCACTATTGCAGCATTTAAATCACCTTTCTCAGTTTCCTATACCCAATAATGAAACAAAAATAATTCACTGAAACATGGATTCTGATTTTGCTTTTGTAACATATGGTCATACATTTATATCACACAATACAACACTTAAAAATAGATAAAACTTGCATAATTTGCATAGACTATCTGACCTGTTTGCCAATTTCTTTAGAATCTTTTATATTGTCTCCTTTATATATTAAAATTTTACTGTTTAGGAATCCTACCTAGAGTTAATCTGGTATAGACACCCAATAGTTGCTTGCTGATTACTTTGGATAAACTCTCATCTGATTGAATAGAAAAGCAAAATGAGATTTCTGTTAAAGGAAACCTTCATGAGTACAATCATTTTTAAGAGAGTTAATAACATGAACCATTATGAAACTATTCAGCCAGTGTAACAAAATAGAAAATGATAAAATATCCATTCTTGATTCAAATGGTTCCTGGAGATTTATGAATTATTGATTACCTCTTTGAATACTGAAAACAGCAATTATTTGTGCAGACTTAGGGGAACTTGCTTCCATCCGCACTAAGTAGAAGAGACCACACTTCAGTTTCTCCAAGTCTCACACCAAATTGATAATATACTGTGATTATAGTGAAAAATAATCCTCCTACCTTCAAAAATACACCAGAAACCTTTCTTTTCTCTTGCCTTACCCTGGGCCACATACTTATGTGTTAAAAAGGAAGGAATCTCCTCCCTCTTACATTAAATGTAAACCTTTACACATGTGCCCTATTTTGTTTCTCCTTGGGTTAGAGCTGCTTCCACACAGTCAACTTGACCGTTTTCATTCAATGAACTCCCGTTAATAAAAGCCAACTAATTTGTACATAATGTTAAAATCCAATGTAGCACTCATTCTTTATATAATTACATAGTCACTTATAGTTTCATCTATATCAACACTATATTTATCTTAATAACCCCCTAAATTTCTAAGATATCCTGGCCTTTATTCCAAAAGGAAATGATATTGGTTTTGACCTGAAATAGGATATGAAAGAAAGATCCTTCCTTTGGTGGAAAATATTTTAGGGAAGCAGCTTGGAAAATTTCATATCAGGGATTATTTTGTAGTGACTTTTTCTCTTTAAGATCTATAGACCTGCTTGTCATTAAGAAAATGATTGCTTGAATGCAGAAAAGCAGAATTATTTTTTATTAAGGTCATATTTCATATAAATATTAAAATTTATATTGTTCCCTTGTGGAGTTTAATAAGAGCTTTATGATTAATACAACAAGGATAGAAATTAAGTGGTAAACAATATTAATCAATTAAATTGAACCAATTTATTATGAAAATTTTAATGATCTCTTTCCTTCCTGTTGGAGAAACAAAAACTTTATGAAGTTCTATACTAAGAAGAGCAAGCTGTTCCATGTCTTGTCTAAAGTATACAGATGATTCATATGAAATAATTATTCCCAGCAGATCCAAGTTTTTAAACTTGGAAACAAGTCTTGGAATAGCTCCTCCATGGAATTCAATGTTTAACTTAAAGCCAAATTTTACTTTATTGAGGTGTGTGTGTTTTTAAAATTATGATATCAGTGGATTGGGAAGAGAGCTTCCTCTATTGAAATTAGAAAGAAACCATGAATAGTCAGATTGTCCCAAAATTTAACCAGTGAGCAAGCACTGATGAAATGTAAGGTTTTGCCTAAACGGGAGACAAATGGTAAGAAAACAAAAGTGAACTTCAAGAGGTTGTCTCAAGGCTTACAGATAAGAAGAAAAACTAAACTGCTTCAGGAAGCAAAAGAAGGAAACCGCTAAGTCTTTTCTCATATAATTTAAAGAATAAATGGATGATATAATAAATAAGTTTGAGTCTCTTAAAATCAAATCCACATTTATTTATTTAGAATTTGCAATGTGCACATCTATCTAAAACAAAGCAAAGCAATTAGTTGGAAGATGAATAAACCTCTTAATGGCACCCAGGGCCGTTTTTTTTCCTCACCCTAAAAGTGAGGAAGTTCAGTCTTGATTAGCCATTTCCTGAAAGAGATAAAAGTCACAGGTAGGTGTTGAAAAGTATTAGAAGAGAAAAATAAATGGAAGCCAGGAATTATATGGTTTTGGTTGGTTGTTTTTTTTCTTTTTTCCCCTTACTTCTATCTTCAATAACTTATGGTGCTACAGGATTTGCCCAAATGTTAGCATTGGCTCACCTGATAAATAGCCAAGGTTAACAGTGGAATAAGGACATTACCAGTATATTTCCCCATAGTGTGGACTGACAACCATTAATAAAGACATTTTTTCAGTTATGTGGATAAAATATTTATGTGATCAAATTGGATTTGAGGACATCTGCAATAAAAAATAATGTTACAAAGTACAAAAATGTATTTTATGTCACTTGTATTGAAATTAATTTTCTTATAAAGCTTTAATTGTATGAAAATAGTCTTAGAAAGAAATCCCCAACAAACTAAACATAAGTATAATGAAAACCAACAAAAAGTTAAATTAAAACACATTTATGAAGGAAGAGAAACTACATTTGTTGAACAACATATTATTGCTCCCTGTAGTGTACAGGGAACAGCATTTCATTTTATCATCATACACACACAAAAGAACAACGTATTTCTCTGGGTTCCTCAGGGATGCAATGGAAATCTCTTAAAGACTTTATTAAAAACAAGTTGAGGCAATAACTTATTCCAATACATATTTTATGCCACTGGCCCAAGAGGTTATTGACTATTTTTCAGAACACTTTAGAAACAGGAATTTGAAGAAAGTCTTCTGAATGCCAAGAAAAATCATGAGTTGTTCATATATTTTGACAGCTAGAGTTATTGCATTAAAATATTAAATGATTTAATAATATGTGACTTCCTAATCATTAGCCTTATTTTATAATATCATAGGGTCAAAGGTAGCCAAGATTCATAAAAAATCTAATTTTTTATGAGTTTGATTCTTAAAACCCAGATTTTTGTGACCATAGGAAATTCCATGAACTAATATGCATGATATATGAATGAAAATGAACCAACATAATTTATTCTTTCTTATGCACATATTCTTGTGCATGTATAAAATCTTTCATAACAAAAAAAGTTAAGAATGAATAAGTACATTCCACTTTCACATAGGGGAATATTATGGATACTTCATAGTTTCAGGAAGGGACCCCAAACCAAGTACTAGAGTAAGATAAAATGAAATAGAATTTTGTGTATTTTAAATTATACAAAACTCAAGCCTTCCAGCCCATGGACCCTGGAACCAGACCCACCGACTCATAGACTTAGCCAGTCAGCCCACTCAGAATCTCTGGCTGTGCTGACTAGTGAAGGGCTTTCCCTGCCAAAGCCAGTATGTAAAGACTAGGAGAGGTGACTGCTTCCCCAAATGTACAAACACCAATGCAAAGCTGAAAGGATCACAGAAAATCAGGGAAGCAAGATACCATCAAAGGAACAAAAAGGAAGCCCTAGAAAATCACACTATAGAAATGGAAATCAAACTGCTTGAAGAATTCAAAATAATCATCTTAAAGAAGCTCAGTGAACACAGAAAACACAAACACTAAATAGAATCAGAAAATAAATACATTAGGAAAATGAGAAGTTTAACAAAGATAACAACCATAAAAAAGAACAAAACAGAATTTCTAGAGCTGAAGAATAAAATGACTCAACTGAAATATTCAATAGAGAGGGTCAAAAAAAAAAAAGACTTGATCAATTAGAATTAAGAATCATTAAACTCAAAAACAAGTAACTTGAAATTATCCAGTCAGAGAGACAAAAAACAAAAACAAACAAACAAAAAAACACCCCAAAAAACTAAAAATAAAGAAAGCCTGTAAGACTTATGGGATATCATCAAAAGAGCCACTATGCCCTGGTTCAGTTGGTTGTAGTGTCGTTCCATACACCAAACAGTTTTGGGTTTGATTCCCCATCAAGGTACATACCTAGGTTGTGGGTTCAATCTCTGATCAGGGCACGTGTTGGAATGTGGGAGGTAACTAATTGATGTTTCTCTCTTGTATGAATGTTTCTCTCTCTCAAATTGATAAAAACATATCCTAGGTTAAGGATTAAAAAAAGAAAAGAAAGAAAAACATTATAAACATCATGGGATGTCCAGAAGGAGAAGAAAAGACAAAGGAACAGAAAGCTTAAAGAGATGACTGAAAACTTCCCAAATGTGGGGATGGAAATGGACATCCAGATTCATGAAGCCCAAAAGACTCCAAAAATCTTAAATCTAAAGAAGTCTACACCAATACACAATATAATTAACTTATCAAAATCAAAGAATAAGAGAGATTTTTTTTTTTTAAGTAGCAAGAGAAAAGTCACTCATTCCATATGAGTACAATATGAGTGAGGGTGAATGGATTTTTTAGCAGAAACCTTATAGGCCAGGAAAGAGTGGGATGATATATTCAAAGAAAGAAAAAATAATGCTAGCAAAAAATACTAGATCCAGAAAAACGGACCTTTAAAAATAAAGGAGAGAGAGACTTTCTGAGGAAAACCAAGGGAGTTCTTCACCACTAAACCTTCCTTATAACACATGCTAAAGGTAGTTCTTGAATTTTAAGTGAAAGAATACTAAACAGCATCACAAAAGTATATAAAAGATAAATTTCACTAGTAAAGATCAAACTATAAAAAAAATAGAGAAAATGTAATATTGTAATTGTATCACATAAATCAGTTTTAACCATACTATAAAAGTTAAAAAACAAAGGTAGTAAGAATAACTAGACCTACAAACATTATTTATAAACTAGTGGCCCGGTGCATGAATTTGTGCACATTGAAAGGAAATTAATTAAAAGAAACATTTTAATATCGCTATTTGCCCTTTCTCTATAATAGAAGTGTCAACCAAATTCACGACTGACAATGACAGATGGAAACACATGTGTGCAATTTATGCCAGCGAGAGCTTTATATGTATCACACATGCACAAGTCAACTTAGCCTTTTATAGATATAGAATAAACTTGCTTAATTAGACCTGCTTTCTGATTTAGCTAAACTTTTTACAGCCTAGTGAAGCACCCCAACTTCTCTTTCAAGTAATTGTCAGCAACATAGCAGTAAATATCAACATGAAGCAGATTATTATTGTAGATTTCACAGGGAGAACAAAGGGTAAAATATTTAACTGCAGCAGTAGTTGACTATATTCTGTGCAGTGAGAAAACCTGAAGTCATTTTCAAGGTCCACCATTCTTACTTCTTTTCAGTCAGGTCAAGTTTCTAAGCTTTATAAATCTCCATTTTCTGGCTAATGAAAAGAAAATAGGATTCCACTGAGTCTCCTATCTACCTACTCCAGGACTTCTGTGAGGATCAAATGAGATGAGGCATGGGAAAATGCTTCACAGACATACAGACATTTGGTTACAGTGTAAAATGTTTGCACCTGGCTATAAAGCAAGTTGTGTTCCTGGGCTGAAGAAACTTCAAGGAGGCTAGTCGCTAGGAAGAGGCCTGGTGCACAAAATTTGTGCACTGGAAGGGAAGGGTCCCTCAGCCTGGCCTACGCCCTCTTGCAGTCCGGGACCCCTCGGGGGATGTCCGACTGCTGGCTTGTGGCTGGATGGTCTTCTGCTGCTACATGGCCTGCTGCTTGAGCTTCATGTGCACGGGCTAGGCCAGCACAGTCTGTCCTACAAACACCATTGAGTGGGTGAGTCACTCTGAGTTCCCTGTACTTCCCTGAGTCACTAAGTTGTTCAGACTGACTGCCTGCTACAGAGAATGGCACCGAGATCTGGTCTAAGTCGGCAGTCAGACATCCCTCTTGCAGTCCGGGACCCTTGGGGGATGTAGCAGTGTGCCAAGCAGCAGGCAGCCCGGGAGGAGCCTGAATCAGAGCCAGGTGCTACACTGCTCATGCTCATCCTGGTCTGCTGCGCCTGCTGCCACTGCTCAGCAGTGCTGCCGCGGAGTCGGGAGAGGCTTCCATCGTGGCAACTGCACTCGCCAGCCATGAGCATAGCTTCTGGCTGAATGGCGCTCCCCCTGTGGGAGTGCACTTACCACCAGGGGGCAGCTCCTGCATTGAGCGTCTACTCTCTAGTGGTCAGTGTGCATCATAGCAACCGGTCATTCTGGTCGTTTCATGGTAACGGTTGCTTAGGCTTTTGAAAATACTAGTATATAGATAATTAACAGTAGCCAAGACATGGAAGCAACCTAAATGCCCACCAACAGATGAATGGATAAGAAAATGTGTATTAATATACATGGAATATTATACAGCCTTAAAAAATAAGAAATCCTGTCATTTATTATAACATAGATGAACCTGAAAGACAGTATACTTAGTGAAATAAGCCAGACTTGGACAAATACTACGTGATAACATTTATGTGAGGAATCTAAAATAGTCATACTCATAGAAGCAGAGTAGAATGGTGGTGGTTAGATATTGAAGGTGGGTGGAAATGGGGAGATATTAATAAAGAACACAAAGTATCAGTTATACAACATGAAGGTGTCCTAGAGATCCACTCTGCAGCAAAGGACATATAGTTAGCAATACCATATTGTATCCTTAAAAATTTGCTAAGAGGGTAGGTCCTATTCTATGTTCTAATAATGATAATAATAATAAAAGAGGGTAGGGGGAACTTTTGGAATTGATGGATATGCTTATGACATAGATTGTGGTGATGGTTTCACAGGCATGTACTTATTTCCAAATTAATTAAGTTGTATTTATGAAATATGTACAGCTTTTCATATGTCAATCATCACACCTCAATAAAGAGGTTTAAACGATAACAAACTACACAAACCTCTATTTAAGGTCACAACGTTTATGGACTACCTCATATAATACTGTATTTATTTTAATTGAGAAACTATTAGAAATGTATGTTTTAACAGTGACATGTACACAAATTTTAAATAATATGTATATTATAAGATATTTTGGATACAATTACCTTTATATTAATGGACATCTGAACCCTTGGAATAATGACTGTAATAAATTTGAAGCCACCGGTTGTGGACTGTAAATTTGGAAACTTGGTTTCTGTTTCCACTGAGTGGGAATCCATGATATTCTTATAAAATTGAGATGCATCTTATGTATGTCCTAAGCATTGAAAAATTATGATAGTTCTTAGTCACCTGGTAAAACAGTTAAGAAAAGTAGAAGTTGGATTGTAAGGGCTCAATTAAAATGTTGGTAATGAGGAAGGGGGGGTAGTAAGTGTCGATATTTATGTTAAGATGCTTGATGGAGAAGGGAGGGGAAACAGCAGGGTGGCAACTTAAGGGATCAAAGGGGAATTCTTTTAAAGTAGAGGGTTTACTTTGTGACAGCATGGATGGACCTAGAGAGAATTATGCTCAGCAAAATAAGCCAGTCAGAGAAAAACAAATACCATATCATCTCACAAATGAATCAAAATAAGCTGACAAACAAAATGGAACCAGAAACATGGATACATGGAAGGGAGGCAGATGAGGGTCACTGGATAAAGAAGGTGGAGGGATTAGCTAAAGAACATATATATATATCCTATGGACAATAGTTTGGTAAGGCCAAGGGAGGGAGAGGGAAGGTGGGTGGAGGTGAGAAAAAGCGGGGGGGGGGGGGGGGGGGAAGAACACCTGCAATAATGCCCACATTAAAATTTTTTAATAAGAAAAAGATGAAATAGAATGGTTTATTCATGTTATTAGGCAAAAGGAAAAAGATTGAAGGACAGATTATTTAATGGAGCCTTGTCTTAGCATATGCAGGAAATGTTAAAAATAAGAACACAGATTAAAAATGATGCAATCCGTGTTAGATGAGCTTAATCTTCTCAGGAAGCTGGAAGTAAAATCATTTGCTAAGAGTGAGACAAGTGGGGAAGGGGGTTGAATCTTTGGGATATTGAGGAAGTGGAGATTAGCAACAGATGTTCTTTAGAGTCCTCTTGGGAGTCTCACTAGCACAAGCTGTGCGTCGACTGCCAACTCCTGTTAAATAGGCAGCTGATTGAAGTAGACAGTAGGAACCTTTTCATAGTCTAGGAAAATAATGTGCCAAGCAAATTAATAGAAGTCTAGGAATGAGACCTCAAACTTGTAAAACTGTGCTCAAATAGACATTGCAACACTGATTCTCACATGTTTTCAAACCTATGCAGGATCCTCAAGATCCTAAGAGATGTGGGCACAGGTTCTATTTTTCCCTATTTCTGTCAGAAGTATAAATATATATTTAAAGAAAAAAAAACATATTTCTTCCATGTTTGACAGCTTCCACAAACCACTATGCCACATTAATTTCCCACCAAACACACGCATACGCACACACACACACACACACACACACACGTTATTATATCTTATTTTGTTTAATAAGTTTAAAAGGTACCTCCTGGTGAGTTATAGCTGCATATATTTATATCTAATCAGGACAACATATTGAGTAATATTCTAAAAGCTAACCCAGAGATACTATTTATGAATGTTGTAGATATTAGAATGAATAATATCTTATTAAAATTATGACTAGCAGCACATTCAGGTATAAATACATTACCAATAGAATGCAGAAGTATGATTCAAATTAATCCCAGTTAATTCTGGAAGGGTTCCCATTTTTAAAAAATCAACATATTTTTCAGAAGGAATAACTATGGCAAAAGATTAAGGCACAAATATGGTGAAGAAAACTTGGGGGAGGGATTCAAAGTGGATGTGAAATGTATTTTGTATCTCCTATAATGTCTCAGACACAGAGCTCATCTTTAAATATTGGGATGTAAAGGGAGAGGAGTAGATTTCCTCTATGGTATCATCCTAGCTCATTATGACCCTTTAATTTCACTTCTCCAAATATCTGAAAGGAAGCAACTAGGGCAGTGGTCGGCAAACTCATTAGTCAACAGAGCCAAATATCAACAGTACTATTAAAATTTCTTTTGAGAGCCAAATTTTTTAAACTTAAACTTCTTCTAATGCCACTTCTTCAAAATAGACTCACCCAGGCCGTGGTATTTTGTGGAAGAGCCACACACAAGGGGCCAAAGAGCCACATGTGGTTCGCGAGCCGCAGTTTGCCAACCACTGAACTAGGGAATCATGTTTAAAATACCTGTTACCTCAATGTCCCAACTTTATTCAACTGGAATGCTTGACCTAATCTTCTCTTTCTGGAGTTTTTCTCCCCTGCAACTACAAAATTAAAGGATAAGGAGTTCTAATTCAAATTAAGCCAATTTTTAAAATTCTCTAACAATGGATAAGCAGATGTAAGCCAGCCATTTTTCACAAACCATATAGACCAAGAAATAGAAGTTGTCAACTTCTAAAGGTAAAGTAATATAGAAGATCCATGAAGGTAAGCTACAATATTTCTAAAGATTAGCCAATATCTTATGGCATTTTTTCTTTTTGAGACTTGAGTACTTTCCTGCCTTTGAGTTTATTATCCTATCTAATAAAAGAGTAATATGCAAATTAACCATCACTCTGCTACACCCACAAGCCATGCCCACCAGCCAATCAGGAGCGAGTATGCAGATTAACCCAACCAAGATAGCTACAGCCATGGAGTGAGCAGGAGGCTTGGGTTTCCCCAGCAATGGAGGAAGCCAAGCTTTCTTCACACCCTGGCCGGCCCAGGCCTCCAACTCAAGGCTACAAAGTTTCAATTATAGAAGATAAATAAATCCCAACAAAAATGGCTGCAGCCACAGAGCTGGAGAGAACAGGAGGCTTGAGTTGCCCCCGGCGATGGAGGAAGCCAAGTTTACGCAGCCCTGGCCTGCCTTGGCCTGAGCTCAAGGATACAAAGTTTCAATTATAGAAGATAAATAAATCCCAGATCCCAGGGCCTCTGCTTGGGTCACCGGGGGGCGTGGCCGGCCTGCAAACCACTACAGGCCCCTCACCCAGGCTTCCCCATGTTCCAAGGGAACCCCTACCCTGATCCAGGACACCCTTCAGGGCAAACCAGCTGGCCCCCACCCATGCACCAGGCCTCTATCCTATCTAATAAAAGAGTAATATGCAAATTGACCATCACTCCAACACACAAGATGGCTGCCCCCACGTGGTCAAAGATGGCTGCCACATGATGGCCAGCGGGGGAGGGCAGTTGCGGGGGACCCAGGCTTGCAGGGGAGAGCAGTTGGGGGGAACCAGGCCTGCAGGGGAGGGCAGTTAGGGGCAACCAGGCCTGCAGGGGAGGGCAGTTAGGGGCAAACAGGCTAGCAGGGGAGCAGTTAAGCATCAATCAGGCTGGCAGGGGAGTGGTTAGGGGGTGATCAGGCTGGCAGGCAGAAGTGGTTAGGGACAATCAGGAAGGCAGGCAGGTGAGCAGTTGGGAGCCAGCAGTCCTGGATTGTGAGAGGGATGTCCGACTGCCCGTTTAGGCCCGATCCTACCAGGATCGGGCCTAAACGGGCAGTCAGACATTTCTCAAGGGGTCCCAGATTGGAGAGGGTGCAGGCTGGGCTGAGGGACACACACCCCCATGCATGAATTTTGTGCACTGGGCCTCTAGTACTTTATTATAATAAACTAGAGGCCTGGTGCTTGAAAATTCATGCACCTGGGGGGAAGTCCCTCAGCCTGGCCTGCCCCCTCAGGGGATGTCCCACAGTCTGTCCTCCCTCTGTGGGAGGCAACTGGGCTGATGAGGGGAAGGCACCGCCCCCATCACCATGCTGCTGCTGCCACTGCTGGCCGTGGTGGCTGTGAGGTCTGAGCTCTGGGCCTTGCAGCTGCCGGGGCTCACGGCCGCCTGAGCCCACGGCTGCCATGAGCCCACAGCTGTCTGAGGCCCAGGTCTCGCAGCTGCCTGAGCCCACAGTTGCTGTGAGCCTCAGGCCTCATAGTCGCTGTGACTTTGTCCATATGGATGTCTGGAAGATGTCCTCCCTAATTAGCATATTACCCTTTTATTGGTATAGATTTCCTCTGTTCTTGGTCTTGTTGAAGTTTGTTTATCATACTTGTAATTGAGAGTCCTCACCAATTAGGGAGAATTGAAAATCTAGAATTGTGGAACTTTATGTCCAATTAAAGATATGCCCTTCAGCCCTGGCAGGTTGCTCAGTGGTTAGAGCATCGGCCCTCAGGCCAAAAGGTCTCAGGTTTGATTCCCAGTCAGTTGCAGGTTCGATCCTTGATCCCAGTCAGGGCTCTCAGGAGGCAACCAGTTGATGTGTCTCTCTCACATTGATGGTTCTCTCTCTCTTTTCCGCCTCCCATCCCTCTCTCTCTCTAAAGATCAAAGGAAAAAATATCCTCAGGTGAGGATTAAAAAAGAAAAAGAAAAAAAAAAAGATATGCCCTTCAGATAAGTCTCTCCATATTCATATGTAAATCAAACAAGGAAAAGTGCTGGATTTGTTTGATGTAGCACATACATAAAATACATTATGTTGTTTGACTAAATGATAAGGTTAATACAATTATACAAACACGTGGCTACTCCATGAGAAGATTTTTCTTCAGATCACTGAAAGATTCAAACTTGGCATTTTGAATGCATGTGCATACACACACACACACACACACACACACACACACACACACAAAATCTGAGTATAAATCTCTTCACCTAGGAATATGAAAGGGATGTTTCACTGAAATTTCTGGAGGGGTGGATCTGATTTCTTGATGACATGACCTCCATTTATTGCTTCCATTGAGTGTCACATTGTAGAGACAGCTCAGCAGGCTTAAACACCAAAATAGGGTTCAGATGAATTTCTTGACATCTCTCCTTGGAGGCCATTAGGAGGACTGACAAATACTTTCAGAAGTGTCCAAAGCTTATCAATAATCAGGGGAGTGGATAAGACAGAATTGAGATAATATAAAAATGTTTAAAAAAATTGTCTACAGTTCTTTGAAGTTTATGTTAATGTCCATCTACGAAGCTACTACTAATAGTATTAATTTACTACAAAAATTTTGAAAAATTTAGAATCAGGATTTGGCTATTTCTTGTATGACAACCTTTTTTGTCTCATAATAATGATAAATTAAAATAAAAAATAACATTTACTGAGAACTTAATATATGTATGCAGGCATTATGCTAAGTTCTTTCATTTTACTTAATTTTGATGGTAATTTATTTACATCTCACTCTTCATATAATAAACAATTACTCTGTGACATAGACAGATGTGGGAAATAAGTCTTAGATTAAGTAACTTGTCTGCACTGAACTAGTAAATGACATAATTGGGATTTGAAGGCAGTTCAGCCTGACCACAAAGCTCTGACTCTTCTAACCACTCTGCCATATTGCCATTATTCACCTTCATATGTCTGAACAATTATAATTCATTTTGATAAAAACACATTCCACTTTGACCTCTACATGCAGCAGAGTCCTAAAAATGTCTCCAACTTCAGTATAACTTAATGAAGTAGAACAGATCAGTTTATCCATGTTGTGTTCTATTCAGAATTCGTGGCATTCACTTTTGGCATCATACTTCATTTATGCTCTGCTTTTTTTTACTGAAACTGTTTCTCATCTTCATACAGTTTTCAGTAGCAGTAGCAGTAAAATAAATCTGTCTGAGCCCATTCATAAAGAAACAATTGGAAGTTAACATAGTGAAAGTTGTATGTAAGTCACATAATATTTCCCATCCCTTCTTTTCTGCCTTCAAAGATAGAATCCAGCCATATAAGGATTTCCCCCTTTTGAAAAACAAATCCATTCCACACAGTATATGTCAAAAGAAATATTCTTCTAAAATAGCCACTTTCTTCTTCTAAAATGCTACTGTGAAATGCCAGCCCATAAACTATTATAAAAATCAAAGGGTAGTTAGTGTTCTTTAGCTGAACAACACATTCAATGTGCAATTTTTGTGCTTCAGTTTTGGGTTGTAGGGAGTTGGATATTCTGCATATTTCTTCCCTGTAATTCAATATGGCATGTCTAACAGCATGGATATTCTCTTTTTTGGATGGAGAAACAAGATGTGGGGGTGGGTGACAATTGTTCCAGGGGAAGAGACTATGTGCCATTAAGAACATTGTACATAATTCATGAAATTCCATTTTTACTTTGCAAATGTTCCACAAACTCCAATTGGGTGCTCATTAGCCAGTGAGAGAAAAAATATTTCAAGATGTATTTTTAATTCTCAAAGCATTCCATTTCACATCTCTCAAGTCTGTATCAATAGCTACTTTATTTATTCATACAGGTCCTATAAAATGACTCCATTTAGTTGATTGTTTTGGTTGACTCTGACCCTGATTTGACTTTAAGTCTGAATTCCATTTCTCTTTTTTGATGTCTGAAATAAAACTCTCAGGCATTTGCCCTACTCAGAGAACTGACAGGTCATTTTTCAGTATCATTTCCTGTAGCTTAGTGTTAAAAAAGTCTTTCACTCAGAGAATGGTGCTGTTTATGCAAGCTGTTTGAAAAACTTAAAGACTCGTGTGTTTCATGTAACAATAATACAAATGGTAAACATCATGGATAACTGACAAAAAATTTTGATTATAGAAATTATTGAACGATTCCTTATACCCTCTCCCTAAGCAACCAATAAGCAAATAAACAAAGGCAAACTATTTTTAAAAATAAGATGAGGAAATTGGAAAGGCCTGACTGGAGAGGTAAAAATACAGATGCTCTGAGATGAAGAAGAAACCTGTGAAGAAATGATAAAATCTGATCCAGATAATGGGAACAAATCGGTTGCTCAGTTAAAACGACTCAATCTCAAGAGAAGCAACACTTACAGGAACCCAAGAGACAAGTGAAGGCCCCACGTAGAAAGATAAAGCAGGTGGTCTTTTGTGCCAATGAGGAGAGTAGAAAAGACATGTAAGAGACTTAGTTGGCCAGGAATGGGAGATGCTGAGGGAAAGATCTTAGGATGGCATGCCTGATGGGCAGTAAGTTGGACCAGAACAACCCCTTTCAAGGGGAGAGATAGATGGCAGCAACAGGAAACAGACTAGATTGTTTCTAACTGACAAAATTTGCAATTTGTCAAGGTTCACTCTGGTATCTAGATCCCCTTCCAAGGAGAACTGCTCTGTGGGATAGAGTTAGCCTGGACCTAAGTGTAGTTGATGTGGTAAAAATGACACATATTTCAGGAAGCGAAATTCTGAAATACAAAAAATGAATTTCTTGGAAACCATTGGATTCCATGAATGGCATAAAGTTTAATGAGAAAATACAAGCAATGTCAATTTAGCCATTTGAGAGCCAAAAATCATAAAAGACAGACAGAAAGAAGATGCAAGTTTTGAGATACCCCAAATCATCTCTATGCACCCCAACCCATATCCCCCGCCACTTTATATAGATTGTTGTGGAAACAAAAGGAAGAATTTTAAGGAATCCCAGTTCAAACTAGTCTTGTTATTAATTTAGGTATGAACTCTTTCCCCAGATAAGCAGTCATGAGAAATTGCAGCATTGTTGGGTTTTCCACCTATGAATCTAACATGCCCTAATGATTCAGAATGTAAATGCCCGATGTCTATATACTGCACATAGAGAAGCCCAGTCAATTCCTTTATATGGTTCCCAAACCTATCTGTTGCTTATCTAGCTCTTCTAAATAGTTCAAGGGTCATTTTCTTATAGGTTGGCCCTCTTTTAATGTAGTTGATGAATCATGTCCTAAGTTAAAAAAGAGGTTATTTTACAGGCTTCTTTAGTAGCCAAAGAGCCAAGGCATTTTGTGGCCTAATTGTCAGGTTTTCAGAGGACACTCACTCCCAGTCTACTGTCCAATGGAAAGACTATACCTGAACTGCACTGAGTTTTCTGAACTAAAGTTCCTCCAATTCTCTCATCTACACGAAGAAAAAAACAAATTACTGTCACTCCCTATGCTACCAGCCAATCAGAGTGAGTATGCAAATTAACTTGTAAAGATGGCGGCAGCCCCACTCCCCTGCCGCTCCAGGCCTGTGGGGGTCAGAGAAGTCGGGTGCCAGCGCCTGAGGCTGGCTGCAGCCCAGGAGAGGAAGAAGCTGCCTGCCCCGCGATCCCAGGCGGCAGAGAGCAGCAGAAGCCTCATGTCTGCCTGCTCCCTGTCCTGGGGGAGACAGAGAAACCGGGCCCCAGCACCTGAGGCTGGGTGCAGCCTGGGAGACGAAGAAGCCGCCTGCCCCATGATCCCAGGTCACAGCCAGCTGGAGAAGTCGCCCACACTGCATCCCAGGGAAGACGGAGAAGCCACCTGCCTGCGGTCCAGGCGCCAGCAACTGCAGCTGATACAGCCTGGTAGACGGAGAAGCCGCCCACCCTGCAGTCCTGGGCACCAGTACCTGTGGCTGGCTGTGGCCCAAGAGATGGAGAAGCTGCCCACCCCTCGGTTCCGAGCCACCAGCACTTGAGGCTGCAGCCCAGGCGGAGCCACCTGCCCACCATCCCCTGCGGCTGCAGCCAGCCCGGGCGCCTATGGCTGACCAGATGGAGGGAAGCCCAGATCCCAGGTGCCTGTGGTTGGCTGGAGGAGGGAATCCTGGGTTCCGGATACAGGGCTGAGGCAGAGGTGGTTAGGGGCAATCAGGCTGGCAGGCAGAAGTTAGGCGCAATCAGGTAGGCAGGCAGAGCGGTTAGGAGCCAGCAGTTCTGGATTGTGAGAGGGTTGTCCGACTGTCAGTTATCCCCTGAGGGGTCCCAGATTGGAGAGGGTTCAGGCTGGGCTGAGGGACACCCTCCCCCCCATGCATGAATTTCATGCACCAGGCCACTAGTTGTTAATAAAGGAGGGTGGTATGGGAGGCAAGAGATGGAGCTTAGGTACCAAGGGCTACTAATTAAATTTTTCAGTACTGTGGGGGTTAAATCACTTTTAAATACCCAAGGTTTCAGGGGAATGAGTTAGCATTGATTTGTCTGTAATGGACAGAGAATTGGGCATTAAGTTGCAGCTTCTTGAGTGAGAGATGACTGAGAAACCTGATAGTTAATTTTCTGTCACTATCTAGACACATCATAAAAACAAGCAGACTAAAGCAAACTTTTCAACAGTAAGAATAGAAGCCATAGAGAGTGGGGTAGTACTACAAGGTTCTGAATGAGAATAACTGTTAATCTAGAATTATGTATTAGGGTAAATTTTTACCTAGAAAGAAGATGAAATAAGGATATTTCAGAAAAAGCAAAAATTGAGTATTTATGTCCTATCAATAGACCTTTAATAAAGAAACTTCTGAAAGGAAACTTAACCAAAAAGGAAGAAACAGTGACCAAGGAAATAAAAAATGTGTGAATGAATGTATGCAAATGGTAACTGTATAATGTAATAGCTTTAGTAATAATTTGGGAGGTAAAAACCAAGATTGTTCTGGAAATAATACTATGTAATTTGGAAATTTGAAAAAAGCAATGGGAATCAAAGCATACAGAATTGTTCAGAAGGAATCCTATCTAATAAAGAGGGAATATGCAAATTGACCATCACACCATCACAAGATGGCAGTGCCCATAGCCACAAGATGGTGGCGCCCAGTACCCTCAGCTTTGTCAGAGTCCCCCAGTCCTTTCAGCCTTGCCAGGGGGGTGGGCAGCAGGTGCATGGTGTGGTCAGACTCGCCCTAAGCCCCCCAGCTGCGCAGAGCTGGCCCAAGGTGCAGGCAAGCCTCAGATGGCAGCTGCCCAACTGCCCAGGGCCACCCGAGGCTCAGGTAATCAGGGCCAGCCAAGGCTTGAGCTGCCAGCAGTGGCAGCAGCAGAGGTGTGATGCGGGCATTGCCTTCCCCTGATCGCCTCCTGCCCCTGAGGGCTCCTAGACTGTGAGAGGGGGCAGGCCGGGCAGAGGGACCCACCTCCAGAATTTTCATGCACCAGGCCTCTAGTATAGATATATTGATTAACTTCAGAATTTGTTAAATATACATGTTAAATAAGGATACCTATTTAGACTAGAATAAGGTCTAACTTCCAAATCAGTATAGAAAATATACAATGTAAAAATGTCTCAAACATTCCAAAAGAAGTCCCTCTAATATTTAAAAATAAATAAGAAAAAGCAGAATAAATTGAAAGCTAGAATTAACTATTAGAAAAAAGTAAAATTATATTCAAAATGTAAAGTAATTTAATTTATCAATTAAGAATAGATATTTTCAAATTGTGTTAAAATATTCTAGCTATATTGTTTAAAGAGACATGTCTAAAACATAAGGACCCAGAAATATATTAAAATATTAAAGTTTGTTAAACTTAGGTATAGCTATATTACTATCAAACAAAATATGCTTAAAGAGAGAAAGACATTGCTAAAGGTAAAGTGGAACATGTATAATAATTTAATCATTTAATTCAACAAGAAGACATAACATAATAATTTAACATAATAATTCTAAATTACTTGCACCTAATAACAAACCAAAATGTATACAAGCAAAAAGTGTAAGAATTACAAAAAGAAATTGACAGTTAAATTAAATTAAGAAAATTGTAGTACTTAGATGCAGAAAATTTTAAAACATCATTTTAGGAGTTAATAGATCAGTAGACAAAACAAATGTGTGAATTTATAAAGATAAAATCAATAGGATAAGAATATATCCCCATATATCATTCACATATAGAGAACAGCATTCAAAAATTGGAGAATAAAAATATTTCAGAAACAAATGGGAGATTTATGATGATGAACCTTGTATTAGGTCATAAATTAAGCCTAAACAGTATAAAGACTTCCACATCAGGAAGTTGTGAGTTTGCTATTCACCCCAAGTTTTGTTTTTTTAAATCATGGTTTCCTTGCAAGCATTACCACAAAACTCACAAGCATAATATTGAGGGGAAAAATAAGAATACAGCACCATACCATTCACATTAAAAGGCTCGTACAGTGAAAATATAGACTTGCATTTAAAATTTTGAAATGCAGGAGATAGTACCTCTTAGATCTCAGTGGATGAAGAATAGGAGGGGACCAGGGAAACTCAGCTTTATTAAGCTATTTTATTTCTTAAAGCTAGTACTCCCATAGGTATTCATTATGTTATTCTTTATGCCTTCCTGGATGACTGGAATTTTTTTTAAAATCCTCATCTGAAGATATGTTTTTATTGATTTGAGAAAGAGGAAAAAGAGAGAGAGAGAGAGAAAGAGAGAAACACATCGATGTGAGAGAAACATCCATCTGTTGCCTCCTGCACCCACCCCCCTCCAGGGATCCAACCCACAACTTGGTATGTACTCTGACCAGGAATTGAACCTGAAACTGTTTGGTGTACAGGATGACACTATAACCAACTTAGCTACCCAGCCAGGTCTGGAAAATGTATAATAAAAAGTAAACTAACAAATAAATAAATGCTCTGTATATTTCTTATTGAGAAAGAATATAATTCATAACAACTTATATTTTTTGTAAAAATACATTAGTTCAGTCCCTCAAAAATATAAAGAAAACAATGGGAGGTGATTTTATGTTTGAGGATACAAATTTTAAAAGGTAAATTAAGACAATGTAAAAGTAAAATCAGCAATAACCAACTACTGCAGAGTATTATGTCCTTGGATGTAGTAGCAGAAATCTTCCATCGTATTTTCCCCCAAACTCTATAATGCCATGTGTTAATGGGAATTCTTGGTGAAAGTTTAGGAAACTAAACTTTAGGAAGGGTGTTCTAAATATAGACAAGGACTTTAGTAACTGTTTATCAAATAGCAGATTTTTTTTTATTCCAAGTATTTTTTATTCAATTTTATTTTTCACTGATTGCAAAAGCAAAACATAGGAAACTAAATCCAAAACCCAAAGAACTATCTGAAATCCAGCTATACCCTATATTATGCTCATATCGATGTAATAGACCTGGTGAGATATACTTTTTCTTTCTTTCTTTTTCTAATGGATTGATTTTAGAGAGAGGGGAGGGAAGAGAGAAACTTCAATTTGTTGTTCCATTTAATTGTGCATTCATTGGTTACTTCTTGTATGTGTCCTGACCAGAGATCAAACCCACAATGTTGGTATTTTGGGATGATGTTCTAAACAACTGAGTTACTCAGCCAGGGCAGATATACTTTTTCTTAATATACTTTTTCCAAAGGCCTTTGCACAACTGAAACTCTCTCTCTCTTTCTCCTCCCATCTTTCTAATAACCTGATTGCTATTCTAAAAATAATTTATCTCCCCAGCAAGTTTTCATGATTTAACACATACCATCTTAGATTTAATCTATTGAAGTTCATCATGTGGGCCAAGTGGGCTTGATATCAAAGGCAGATTCCAAATGAAACATCTTCAGTCAGGCTTTCAGCACTAAGGGCACACTTTTCCCTTACCAAAGGAGCAATTCAAAAGCTCCTGGATTAGTGCTGCAGCCCTTTCATCGACTGCCATAAAATGGTCTCCAGCAATATGTCCGTCACTGTTGTGCAACCTCCATCTCATGCATGCATTTATGCACTCATTTATTCGTCCACTCAACTAGATATGCCATCCATTTAACTAAAAGTGAAGATATATGCTCACTCCTCAAACTAAACAGGCTTATACAGGCTTGGGTATAGCGTGGTAAAAGCAGAGCGGAAGGGAGAATTCATGATCTTATTTTGGCATAGGGTCACAAGTCAAACTCATAGCAAATAGAGCCAAATACTATTTCATTAATGCCATGTTTATTCCAGTGAAATGTTATTTTGTGGAAACAGAGAATATGGTTGAAAGTTATACTGAACATCCACAGTCCACAAGCAGTCCTGTTGGCACAAGGACCTAGCAGAAGTCATTCCCTTCTGGGCCCCTAGAGATTCTGAAAGGTCCCTGTACTCTGCTCCAGTCTCTCCAGGTCCCAGTTCATGCTGATGCAGGGTCTGGGAAGCATGCCTGTCAGTGCTCCAGTAGGCAAGCCAGCCAACCTCAGTCCAACAGCAGATCCTAAATGAAACTGTGTCAACTTCAACGTCTCTCACCTATGGTTCACAAGCAGTTCAGCCTACCCAGAGACCCACTAGGAGACATGCCCACCTATGCCCTAGAGGTAAGTCTGCCAACCTGTCTGATCATAGATTCAGGAATAGCCCTCTAACTTGGCTCCAGCCCCTCCCAGCCTTGATCAGGGAACAGTCCTGTCCACCCAAGGACCAGACAGGAGACAAAAGCATCTATGCCTTGAGAGCAACGTTGCAGACCTCAACCCTGACTATGGACTTGAAGTAGCCCTGGGACTCAGTTCCTGCCCCTCTCAACCATGGTAAGGATCCAGTCCTGCCCACCCAGGACACATCCGGTAACCTGGCAGGAGTTACACATGTCTGTGCACCTGGTAAAGCCAGCTGTCTGAGAACCCAACTGAAGATCCTGAAGTGGATCCTTGTCCCTGCACCATGCTACTGAATGATGTTCTGGAGGCAGTGCCTTACACCCAGGACCAGACATGATACATGCATGCCTGAGCCCCTGGTAACAAGCCTGCCAACTGCTGACACCACTGCAGACCCAACAACAGCTTTATTTAAAGAAAATATTAACTAAAGGGAGAACTGAGGGGAGAAATAAATATCAATACAATAATTACAGGAGAATTCATTACCCCACTTTTAACATTGGATAGATTATCCAGACAGAAAATCAATAAGGGAACAGTAAACTGGAATAACACTACAGATCAAATCAACCTAACAGACACATACAGAACATTCCACTCAACAGCACCAGAATACACATTCTTCTCAAGAGCACATGGAACAGTCACTGGGATAGATCATATGTTGGGCCACAGAGAAAGTCTAACAAATTTAAAATTGACTTCATCAAGCATCTTTTCTGAGCACAATGATATGAAACTGGAAATCAAGAACAGGAGGAAAATTGGAAAATTCACAAATACATGGAAATTAAACAACACATTTCTGACCAATCAATGAGTTAAAAAAAGAAATCAGAAAGTATAGTAAGACATGCAAAAATGGAAACATAATATAATGAAATTTATGGGATGCAGCAAAAGTAGTTTTTTAAAGGTAGTTTATACTGATAAATGCCTACGTTAAGAAAAAAAAAGAAAGATCTCAAACAAACAACTTAATTTTATTCCTCAAGGAACTAGAAAAAGAACAA
The DNA here is from genome assembly GCF_963455305.1 of Plecotus auritus. Classification (NCBI taxonomy): domain Eukaryota; kingdom Metazoa; phylum Chordata; class Mammalia; order Chiroptera; family Vespertilionidae; genus Plecotus; species Plecotus auritus. The sequence continues at coordinate 150,339,333 of NC_137772.1, forward strand.
ACTAAGCCCAAAGATAGCAGAAGAGAAACAAAATAATAAACATCAGAGCAAACTAGACAGAATAGAGACCAGAAAGGCTACAGGAAAAAAACACACAATGAAACCAAGAGTTGATTTTCTTGGAAAGCTAAACAAAACTGACAAAACATTAGCTAGAATAACAACACTAACCAAAAAAAAAAAAAAAAGGGGGGGGGGATATTTCAATGCTACCATTAAAATCTTTGCAAATCATATTTATGTGATAAGGGTTAATATTCAAAATATATAAAGAGCCTGGCTGGTGTGGCTTGGTGGTTGAGCATCGATCTATGAACCAGGAGGTCATGGTTCGATTCCTGGTCAGGGCATATGCCCTGATTGCAGGTTTGATTCCCAGTAGGGGGTGTGCAGGAGGCAGCTCTTGATAATTCTCTCTCACATCGATGTTTCTTTCTCTCTCAAAAAATCAATAAAAAATCTTTGGGAAAAACAACTGGCTTAATCTGCAGTTTAGAGGTTTTCTTACTACTGAAATATATATCATAAATCAATCATTCTAGCTTCAGAAAGTATTATGCAGTAACCTTGTTAGATACTTTTCAATTACTCTAACACTTTTATAACAAAATATTGATTTAAAATTATTTAAATGAGCACATCTGTAAGTATAAATGGAAAAAGCTTGTGTATGGCATCTATATCTGTGAATACCCTATATTCCCTCAGTATAAGCTTATTTAACATGATCCTTTATTCTCAACTGTGAAGTTATAATTCACATAGTCTATTAACATTAATAATTAACAGTACAAATTGATTGCTTAGAATTGTGTCTTTTAATTTTTCCAAACTCTTAGTCATGGAAAAGCTTTATAAATTTGGAAAGTATAGTTATTTTCCCCCAAAAGGTAACTAAGTCAACCATGCATACTATTTTAATATTACTATCAAGGGAAAGAAACTGCAGATATGAGAATTCATATTTGCTTTTGCCAATATTTCTATATCAGAGCTGTGTTCAGGCAATTTCAGAAATCTTTTTAAGAGGAAAAATCAGATAAACATAAATGAAAATCGAAGGGAGAAAAATTCTAAGTGCAGATGTACTGCCATTTGAAGCTTTTAGAAAAAAAAATTGATCTATTTTTAGTAGCTGGGCATTATTTCTTAGCCATCTGCAGAACTAATGAGCTTAAAAGTTAATCCCCCGGTTTCTTCCAAATGTTAGCACATTTAACCTAATTCACAAAATGTTCTCAGGTTTGAAGCTATCAACAGATAATTAGAGATTCAGTGCCTTTTCCTCTTGCTACTCAGATAGCATTGTTGAAACCACCGGCGTTTTTTATAGCACAGAGATTCCAGGTTATAAATGCAGTAAAGGACAAAAACCCAAATCCTCAAGTTTCCGTCTATGGATCAAATACATGACCAGCTTAGTTTATAATATATAGGAAACATCAGTAAGCAAGTTAAGTAAAATTATAAGGAAATTACTTTTCTAAACCCAAACACAGAATGATGATGTCAGAATTTGCAAATTTATGAAGTAATATTTTTCTTGGCAACATCTAAAGCAATTTCAGGGGGGAAAATGAGACATAAAGGGCTATCTTTGACACCTGTTCCATTTTGCTCTCCTCTTGTTCCTCATGGCTCCTTTCCCTCCAAGTGCCAAATGCTGATCTCTGCAAACCTCCCCTCCTCCAAATCAATTTGTCTCATGATTTTCCCCATCCTCTCTACTCAATCCTCCAAGCTTCCCAGTTTAAGGTTCTACTTTCTCAATGTGTTAGTGTGGCATTTCCCCCAACATGTCTGAGAATCAGAATAATCTTGGCATCTTTTTAAATATACACATATCTGGGCCCCACCCTATGAGTATGAAATCCAAATGGCTGAGAATAAAGCCCAGTGTTTGAATTCTTTTCCCCAGTTATTCTGATCATCAAATTTGGGGAAGATCCAGGATCTAGTCAACCAGTTGAGATAGCTGACAAATTTTAAAAATAAATACAAGAACTTGTATGCATACATGTACAACCCATGGACACAGACAATAGGCCTTGGGCAGGGGTTAGGAGCAGGCTAAAAGGGGTCAATGGGGAAGAAAGGGGGCATATGTAATAGTTTCAACAATGAAGATTTAAAGTAAATAAATAAATAAAAACCCAAAGGACTACTAATTGCTAAAAGTATACTCTTCAGGATCTCATTTACATTTTAACGGGGAATTCAATAGCAAAACTCCAAAAATAAGATGGCAATGTGGGACATTTTGGACACTTTATTTACTTACGCACCAGACACCTCTGGAGTACCACTTTGAGCTTTCCCAGTTTCTATACGAGGCAGTGGAGATATGAAAATGAATAAGGTGCTGCGTTTGCAATAAAGGAGCTGTAAATAGGAAAAAATAACAAGAAACAGATGAATTTTATGCACAATAAAAATATCATGAGCAAAGACCTCTGAAACCCAAAAGAAAAGAGTAGATAATTCCTCCTTGGGGCGTTAGGGAAAATGTTATTGGAAAAGGTGACATTTGATCTGGTCAAAGGATGAACAGTTTACCCAGTACACAAAGACAAATAGACATAACTAAAGGATGGAAATAGTTAAAAATGCATCCTGCCTAGGCAGTGGATTGTACAGCTATAGAAGAAAGAGAACAGAAAGAGATGATTCTAACAAATAAGGAGTGAAACCTTGTTGTTAAGGGACTTGAATGCCTTGCTAAATAGTTTATACCCTAAGTTTAAAGATGAATCAGTTAGGATTTGTTTGGTTTTAAGGGACAGAAATCTCAAATTCTCATGGTGGGGGGGTCGGAGGGGTAGCTTTAGCAACTGGTGCAACCAGATGTTCAAACTGTTCCTGCAGGACTCAATTCCTGGCATCTCTGCTTTCTTCTTTGCTGCTTTTATTTCAGGCTCCACCTGGTGGCAAGAAAATTGCCAGAGCCTTAGAGCTACATTTTTTTTTTTTTTCCAAGAACTAATCCAAAAGAAAACAATGTCAATTTCCCATAGCTCTCTTCTCAAACTCAAGGTCCTTTCAAGTGGCCAGACAGCTACCAGCCACTTCAGGACTACATGCTCCCAGGCTCTTCTCTAAATGAGAGTGTTTCTTCTCCGTAGCTATACTACACATTCCAAGACTCAATCTGATTGTACCAAATTTGTTTATTGTGCCATCTCTGGACTAATTACTGGGCTGGGGATTGGAGGGGGATGGCATGGGGCAGTTGACTGGCCAGGACTGAAAGGACACCAATCTAAAACAATCCTGCTGTTAAAGGAATTTTGTACCTTTACTGAAAAGGCCAGAGAATTGAATTCTGAGTGTCAGAAACAAACAAATGTATTAATACAACAGATGTAATCCTGGCAGCAGACTGAATTGGGCTGATGGGAGACTGGTAGCAGAGTCAAAATGTAAGATGTTAGCCTGAATTAAACTGATAGCATTCAAGAGGAGAAATAAGATGTAAAATTGTTTATGTAGTGGAATCTATTGCGTCTCTATATGATTGGGTGTGGAAGGGAAGAGAGACAGAAGAGTTAATAATAACTCTGGTGTTTTTCTTTCACTGTCAATAAAATCATCATTTGTATGCAAAACTGGGCCTGTTGTTAGAGATATTTCCAGGATATAACTCACACTTCCTCCAGATAGTCTTCTTGCTCATATGATCCAAATGAGTAAATGCTAAATCTCTCTGAAGTAACTAAAACTACAAAAACACTGATGATCTTGCATTAATACAACCTCACATAGACACATAGGCATACTTTATTTTTATTTTAATCTATGTGCTGCTAAATAATGCAATGTTAATTAAAATTGTGAGTTTGTGATAATGTTATTACCTTACAGCTAATTTTTCAGCAGAATCTTTTTAAAAAGGTATTCCTATGAGGCCCTTAAAAGAAAAAAAAATGACTCTAAATCTAAGGTGAAATGACTCAGTCTAAGGTGCTTCTGTTGATTTTTAACTGTTAAAACTACCCTTAATTACAGTTGTAAAGAAGTTTCAGTAAAGATATTTTAAGGAAATTGAAACTGTTAGAACAAAACTAAATAAAAAACTCTATCTGCTTATGTACTCTTAAGAATACTAAATATAAAATGTAAATTATAGATGCAGTTTATCAAAGGATTCATCAGAAATGGAATTTTTTTCACCCTTGCCTACTCCATTAGTCTTTCAACTTATTGCACATTATTAAAGAAGATAAAATGTTTTATACACAATATGCAAGCAATTTAAATTACCTCAATGTATCCCTGTAAGTAGCTGTCATTTGTGTCTGAACATTCCTTGTCAGAGTGATTCCAGATCCATTTAGCTGTGCAATTCAATATTTTATGGACACACCACTCTCATGATTGTCTACACACTTAAAACTTATTACTGCTAGACTTCGTTGAAAGAGCATAGACAACAAGTAAGCTTTGCATTATTTGTTACATAAAATATACTCCTTTTGTGAGAAAACTGTGTTTAAAATAAACGTGTTTTATGTTGGATTAAGTGCAACTATAAGGAAGCAAAACAAGCTAGAAGAAAGGAGATTGGTTTTAGTCACATTCTTTAGATTCACTGACTTAAAAGCTAAAGTAAGGAGGCAGATCAGCAGGATACAGAAAGACCACAAATCTGCACAGAAATAGGCAATATCCCTGATATTTTCATGGGAGATGGGAGTCCAACTAGAACCACTGGCCTATTAGGTAAACATTCTTCTAGGAGGTGAGCATGATGGAGGCCACAGTCGGTACACACCAAGAGTTCTTGGCCCTCAGTGCACATGTTGATTCTCTCTGCCATTGGGGATGAAAGAAACAGAGAGGCAGAAGCTCTAGGAGAGAAGCTGAGGGAAGCTTTTGGGTTGTGATGGCATAACTATCTAGAAGGTTCACATCTTGGCTAACCTTGAACTTTCTGTCTCTGAGCCTCGTTTCCCTTGCTTGTTAAATATGGCCAATACAGTCACATGCCATATAACAGATTCAGGTCATCAAAGAGCCCCATGTACAAAGGTGGTCAGATAAGATTATAATGGAACTGAAAAATTCCCATCACCTAGCAACTTTGTAGTCATCATTGCATCATAGGACAAAGCATTACTCATGTGTTTGTGATGATGCTGGTGTAAGCAAATCTACTTGCTGACAGTCGTATAGAAGTATAGCACATACAATTATGCACAGTACATAATACTTGATAATGATAATAAACAAATGTTACTGGTTTCTGTATTTACATACTGTACTTTTATTGCTATCTGCAGTGTAGCCTTCTTTTTACTTATAAAATAATAAAGTTTTCTGTAACGCAGTATGCTGTGTTATGCAGGCAGCAGCCCCAGACATCTCGTGTTTACCACGTTCCTTGATTGCAGCATTTCTCTTGTGCTTGGTTTAAATATTGTGTTGGTTTACCAGCCATGGGCAAACTACGGCCCGCGGGCCAGATCCGGCTGTTCTATCCGGTTCTCTTGCTCTCCCCTCCACTCCTTTACTTTGAATTTATATTAGTTCACACAAACACTCCATCCATGCTTTTGTTCTGGCCCTCCGGTCCAGTTTAAGAACCCATTGTGGCCCTCGAGTCAAAAAGTTTGCCCACCCCTGGGCAAACAGTAACATGCTATACCGACTTGTGTGTAGCCTAGGAGCCATAGGCTATACCATACAGCCTAGGTGTGTAGTAGATTACACCATGTAGGTTTGTGTAAGTTCACTCTATGATGCCCAACAATAAAGTCAACTAACAATGCATTTCTCAGAATATAGCTTCTTTGTTAAATGGGGCATGACTATAATGCCTACCTTCAAGGATGATACTCAATATAGCAATTATTAAGAAAGGCACAAGTTCCAACCACTCAGCAATAAAGCGTGGCCAGTTCGATCAGACATAGTTGGTGAATGCCAGCTTAATATCTGACCTCCTTCCCCCCACAAAGTTGGTATGGCAATTAAATGAGATATCTGTGAAGACTACAACAGCACAATATCAATAGGAGCTCAAGATATTTATCTCGTTCTCCTGCTTCTTACTGTTCCTGGGCCTTCACTCAATGCACAAGACTGCCTCCACCCATATTCTCTCGATCTCAGTGGCACCATTTCCAGGAAGTCCTACACTTTGATGAGGGCCAACTCTAGGCCAGATAAATTACAGATATATTTATAGATAAATAACTTATTACAGATAAATGATTGTAGCCTGTCAGAAAACATGGGTAAGTTCAAAAATCAGTCATTTATTCTTACAGCTTTTCTATGTGCCTTCTTTTTAAATTCCCACGAATTACCACTCACATACTGATGATTCCCAAATCTGTCTCCAATTCAAATCTTCCCAACTATACCTTTAACAGCTCCATTTATGCCACTCATTCATTCATTCATTCATTCATTCATTCAAGAGAAATTCATTTAGCAATGCTAGGTGCCAGATCTCTGCTAAGCATTGGTTATTTAGTAGTAAGCAAAACAGATACCCCAATCAGAACATGTGAAAAAAGGTATCATCTTTTACCAGAATCAATTCATTTTCCTTTGTGTCCTAATTCAGTGAATGGCATCACCAATTAACCAATTGCCCTAGTCAAAGTCTTACCTGACAGACTTGATTCTTCTTCCTTACCCTCTCATACCCCACATAAAATTAACCTCATCAATTATGAAAGTTGATTCTCCAAAACAGACTATTCCCTCATGAATAGTTTTTAGGATTATATTTCTTGATAAGAGAAGATTTGTATTTTGATGCCTCTTTTAGTTATTTTTTAAAATTTTGCAACTTTTAAGAGCACACTGCTTTATATATGGAGGATAAAAAATTTTAAAATAAAATAGAGGTACATTTACCTGGCGACAAAAAGCTTTTCCTCACTTTCCTTTCAGCATCCTGAAGCATTATTGCTCTGGCCCTCTGTGCCCTCCGTGCTACCTTTAATGATCACTTTGAGATTGATTCCACCTTGAGATGTGTTTCACAGCAGTCGTGACCTCTGACTTCCCATTTTCCCATTGCAATGTATATGGTGCACTTCTGCTAAGAAACAACCCACATGTTTTGTCTTTTGAAGGGAAAGTCTTACCCTAAAATTTTCTTTGCTATTACACTTTATATTCTATCAGCAAGAGGCAAGGTTCAGGATGAGAACACTGTTCTTTTGGTGGTGTTATATTCTATCAGAGCTTGCACAACATCTGAAATTGCAGGCTGAAACGGGGGTCAAATACATAGTAGCAACTGCTGAGCTTTGAAATGCCTTTTCTCCATTTTGCTAAAAAAATCTGCAAGGCCCATGCTGTCCTATCACAGTTACATTCTTTCTTTGAATAACTTATATTCAACTTTCGCTTTACTTTATGGCTAAGAGAATTTCACACATCAAAGAAGAAGGTTCAGACAGGTCTAAAAGAGTACCTGAATATCTAAGTGCTAAGGCAAGGAACTATATAAAAACTAACATATGCACATGATAGAAGCTGCATTATTTAACCTGTTATCCCTTTGCAGCTTTTGAGCTTTTCAGAGCTTTAAATCAATACATAATCCTATCAGGATTTACTCATTCATTTAACAAGTGAACATCCTTTGCGTTTTGAACCAAGCCCTGTTTTAGGTAAAGGGCATAGGAAAGGAAGAAGTCAAGCTCATGGTGCTAAGTGAACATTTATTTAAAGAATAAAGAAAAAAGCCCTGGTTAGTGTAGCTCAGTTGGTTAAGCATCATCCTGTGCACCAGGAGGTTTCTGGGTTCAATTCCCAGTCAAGGGCAAACTCCTGGAGTTTGTCTCTATCCCCAGTAGGAGGTGTGCAGGAGGCAGCAGATTGGTGTTACACTCTCACATTGATGTTTCTCTCTCCCGTTCTTTTCTTCTCTCTCTAAAAATCAATAAACTATTAAAAATACTTTTTAAATATCCTATATAATCCTATACAATAAAGAGCTAATATGCAAATGGTTGCCACACCCTTGTGCCCTCGCATCCTCGCGCCAGGGCTGGGGGACCTGAGGCCACACCCCAGCCCTGGTGGGGCTTGATGAGGGACCTGAGGCCGCCTCCCCTGCCCTGGCGCCAGGGCCAGGGGACCTGAGGCCAGGCTAGGGGACCTGAGGCTGCACCCCCTGCTCAGTGGGTCTTGATGGGGGAGCTGAGGCTGCGCCCCCTGCCCTGCGGGGCTTAACGGGGGTGGGGCCAGCCAGGTCTGGTTCTCGCACGATTTCAAGGCACACGGGGGTGGGCAGGGACTTGACTCTGGGTCCCACAGTGCACCCCAGACTCTGACAGGAGGGAGATTTTCATATACATTTTACTAATTTTCTTTCATCTCTGACACTTTTATTATAGAGAAAAGGCAAATAGCAATATTAAAATATTTCCCCTAATTAATTCCCTTTTAATGTGCATGAATTTCATGCATTGGGCCACTAGTTTTTTAAATAAAGAAAAGAATGTGCATAAATATATTATTAAACTTGTTTCTAGAAAAACTATCATTCATACTCCCCAAATTAAAATTTACTCTAAAATTTCTTCTGGTCACTGCCTTAAATCTAATAGAATAATAGAGAGGGAGTCATGTGTGGACCTCCTTCATATGCAAGGGCAGTACCAGGGAAAGGCAGCATCACTTGCCCCATGATACCTAAGTAAATTTTGCCACAGTCTTTGGTTTACTAATTCATTCAATGAATAGCACGTAAGTTATTAAAATATATCAGACAATATGTTAAAGACTGGGGCTACTACTGCAATTAAAATAGAAAATACCCTGTCCTCAGACAACTTAAGTTCTGGTGGAAAAGGCAGGAATTAATCAAATAATATCACAAATATACAATTATAAAACAGAAATACTCCTATGAAGAGGTAAAGAACCTAATTTTGAGTCACATAATCCATGCTATACCTTTCAATTTATTATTTATTTATTTATTTATTTACTATCTACATTGATCATTGTTCTTTTTTGAAAATAAAGAGCCATTAAGAAGTTGGGAAATGCTGACTTTAGTCAGGGTAAATATTTAGAGACAAAACCCAGGAATGAGCCACTGTTACTCTACATACCCCTGTATAGACTCACACTATGGATATATTACCATGAGAATGGGTGAGAGTTACCAAAACTTATAACTTGTTCGTTCTTTTTGGTTGAAACATTTCCTTTTATCCCCAGGCACAGCACTATTGCTGCTTTCCTTCATTGTTGGGGTCAGTAAGTGTCATAATAGAAACACAGGTTTTAGAATAAGAAATCTAACACTTAATAGTTTGTAACCACCCTGCATCTCAGTTTCCCTCTCTCTAACATGGAGACACTACTTTCCCCTATAGGATTATAATGGGAATTAAGTAATATAATTTAAGTACCGAGTCCATTCTTTGGCCTAATAGACTTTTCCTAATAGATTTAAAACACATTATATTTGTGTGTGTGTGTATTCTCCCATAACATTCTCTAATTTATCTCCCTTGTCTATAGTTTCATTTTCAATTCAAATCATATACAAATGCACAATTGACATCTTAACTAATAAGCATTTCAAACTTAGTATGTAAAAACCCAACATTTAAAATACCCTACTGCCATCAGGTGCCCCCCCAACACACACACACACAACTCCAGTGTTTCCCATCTCAGCTCCAACACCCATCTAGCTGCTCAGAACTTTGAACTTGAAGTTATACTTGCCTTCTCTTTTTCTTTTTCCAATATTAATTATCAACAAATATTGTTAGTTTACTTTCAAAATATATTTAGAATCTTCGTACTTTTCACCATTTTCTATGGTGAAAATTTTGATTCAAGTCATTATTGTCCCTCATCATCTCACCAACCTCTCTGCTTCTACTTTTTTCTGCCATTATTGTTCCAGGTTTGCCACCTGATGACATAGGTAACTGATGTGACTCATCCAAAACCCATTTGAAGTCTCTGGCAGTGAACTAAGAAATGTAGATGAAAGATAACCAATAAAACTGTCGTGGATAAATATATTTCATTACTTTAGTTTTATTCTTTCCACTCAAGCCCATGATGATGATTTGGTTTTACTCAGTACATTTATGGCTCCTATTTATTTTGTCCATTTGGTTGTCTATAAACTATCTATTTATTACTGATGCTTTCTAACACACTGCTTGTCCCCATGGATTAAAAGAATGTAAGTGAAGCACAGTGGCTGATAGGGAGTAGGCACTCAACAGTGTTTTTAAATGATAAACAAATCAATTTCTGGGAAACACAGTATTTATCTACAAGGACATTTAGCAGAAAAGATAGGAAGGTAAAAACAATAAGAAGACAGTATCATTTAAGAAGGTATAAAATGTACCCAGAACAGTGTCTGGCATATAGTATGCAACAAATATTTGTGTAATGAATGGCTATGAATGAGTAAAGAGGTACTTACTATTGTGAGTTGACAGAAAATGAAACACCTAATTTTGCCAAAGACATAGGGAACGAATCACTGAGGATGTATTCTCTGAGGCAGATCTAAAGTTGTCTTTGCTATATGTCAGGTGAAACATGGAAGGCTGGCTTGCTGACTATTGGAACAATATGTGCTAAGTAGCATTACATAATATGTGGGGCCCCATGAAAAATAAAAATATGGGTTTAGATTCCTTGTTCCCAAAATATGAGGGAAAGTGTTGTTAAAGATACTAAAATATAAAGCTTTTCCTTTCTCCCACATGCCATTGTTGTTTAGGACTTGTTATTTAATGCATTTTAAGCCAAAAAAAATTAAAATTTTAAATTATGAGCATGAATTGTGCCATTCATTTTTGTTTTTGAAATCTCAGTTTTAAATGAAAATATAAGATCATTTAACTTGTGTGTGGAATCACTGAACCACAAAACTTGCATTTTGTAGCTTATATGCATATGTATTTTGTTCTTACCCTTTCTACTAACAGGCTTACTGAAGAGAAAGAAACAACTGAAAGAAAAAGGAACTGTGGGTTGCTCTATCTTTCCTTTTTCTTCTATATAATTATTTTCAGCATAAACAGATGGATAATATAGGGAAGTAACACATGTAACAAAGGATATGATAATACTAGGGGCCCAGTGCATGAATTCGTGTATCTTGAAAGGAACTGTGGGCCGCGAGGCTGCAGTGGGCACAGGGGCAGGTCTCGGCCCATCCTCCATGCCCCTGCCCAGCCCCTCTCGCCACCGCCCCTGGTACCCTGTCTGCCAGCAGCCCCGCTCCTGCTGCCGCTCCCATGTGCTGACAGTGCCAGTCCCACTCGCACCCACTGACTGCGCAGAGTGATTGGGGCCGATGTCAGCAGTTGGTGCAAGCAGGGCTGGTGCCATCAGCAGGTGCAAGCAGCAGCTGCTGCCCCAATCACCCCTCAGGAGCAGGGGGAGGTAGAGAAGCCCTCAGGGACAATCAGGGTGGGCAGCCACCACTCGTACCCACTGATGGCACCGAGTGATCGGGACTGGCGCCAGCAGCGGTGCGAGTGCTGGGTGGGACCGCGGTATGTGGGAGCAATGAGTTTTCAGTAACCACCAGAGGCTTGCCCCAATGACAGTTATGGGCACCCTGCCTTGGTCTAGCGCCTCCGTTCACTTTTTCCACCACCCCGCTGCAGCCGATGCCCTCCATGTTCCGTGTTCTGCCTTCAGCTGCCTACACCTGCCATGTTCTGTGCCTGCCTTCTGGTGGTCAGTGCACTTCATAGTAATTGGTTGTTCGGTTGTTTGGTTGTTCCACCGTTCAGTCTATTTGCCTATTAGCCTTTTATTATATAGGATTCCTTGATATTCCATTTTCTGGTGGCTTTTTTTTGGGGGGGGGTTGTTTTGTTGTTTTGTTTTGAGGGGTTTTTGTTTTGTTTTGTGTGTTTGTTTTACACTTAAAGTAAGTTCTAATTCAACAGGAAAGTGTGGCCTCTTAGGCTATCTGTGCCCCTGCTGATTCAATTGTAGGCAATACATGTACTTTGCTTGAAAATGCACTGAACTTCATCACATTGTGGGTCCACCAGAATTCTATACTCATGGGGCATCTCAATCCCTGTGGGCAAATACAGCAACAAGCAAAGTTGGACATACATCATGTTTCAACTCTCTGCTAATGCTCATGTTCCTTTGCCTCTCTGTCTTCACTCATGAAATACATGTTCAAATATAATATTGAGACTTTTCAGGCTATAGCACAGCATTCAGTCAAGCATAAGAACCTTCTATGTGTGTGACTTTGTGCAACTGCACAGATTGCATGCTCATGAAGCATGCCTTGGGTTTAAGACACAAAAGCATGAGCCAGAGGTGTGTCAAGGGAACTTGGCATGGTCCAACTATGAAGGAGCCTGGAATTAAGTGTGGCCAGAGAAGTAGACAAGGGCAGTTTCCCTTTGCCCTAGTTAAAAAAAGGAAAGAAAATATTCCCAATTCAGGTCTATAGAGACAAAGGACAGAAGACCCAGTTCTGTGCTGACTGTTGGGTCAGATTGCCAGGGTTCAATATCTGTTCTATTAGTTTACTACTTGTAAAACCTTAGGAATGTTACTTGTATTATCTGTGACTCAGTTTCTTCATCTATAAAAAGTATAAAATAAGAGTTGCAAAAGCATTTAGGATGGGTTGGACTTTTAATAAGCGTAGAATAAATGTTAGCTGTTATTACTTAACTTCTGGAATCATTCATTCAAATACTTACTGATCACCAATTATGTACCAGGTATTCAGCTAATAGATATTGTAAGACCAGGACTTATAAAGAAACCTGAACTGTGGCAATAAACAATTTTAACCATGGCAAGAGAAGGGTCTTAAGAGAGTACACTAAGGTCACACTCATCATCACAGCAAAAGCCATTATTGGAAATGGACCATTACTTATAGCTGACCAGCTAAATGTTTTATTTGCCATGAAAGGGCCTGGGGTATTTGGCAGCAATGTGGACAAAAGCAGCACATGCAGATGCGTTATGCAAACTCTGTAAAAATTTTATTTTTTAAGATTGGCTCCCAGACAGTACAACACTTATAAGGGTGGGGATGGTTGTGGCTTAAGCAATTTCATATTCCTTCTGGCCCAAACAAAAAGATTTGCCTAAGATGATATCCAATAAATATTTTTAAATTGGATTTTGACTAGAATATTGGTGGAAGTCTTCAATAAACATTTCAGTAAAGTGTCAGATATGGTAGATGTATATATCTATCTATCTATCTATCTATCTATCTATCTATCTATCTATCTATCTATATATATATCTTTATATTAAGAGCCCAGGTACCCAAAACATTTACTTCAAGAAAACATTTAGACTGATGTGGAAGCATAAAACCTATTACCGCTTTTACTTTAGACATTGGTACAAAGTATTTCTACAGCGAGGGAATTAATAATCATGTGCAATAGACTTCTACCTTTGCTCAACTACATTTCATTTTCTGCACAACAGCAGAGATTATAAATTATAAATCTGATTCTATTTCACTGCATGAAACCCTTCAATAACTTCCCAGTGCATTTAGAATAAAATCGAAACTATTTAACATATTTTAAAAGATGAATAGTACATTCCATCTTAGTTCATCATCATCTCCCTCTCCTTTAGTAAGTTCATTTCACTAAGCCGGTCTCCTTCCTGGAAGACACCGCCATACTCCCTCCCTTATATTTGATATACACCTGGCCCAGAATTCTTGGGCTCCAGGTATTCCCATAGCTGACTTCTTATAGCCAATGGAATCTCAACTGAAATATCATTTTCTCAGAATAGCCTTCTCTGGTTGTCGTATCAAAAACCCTCCTCTCCTTCCAGTTCACTCTCTATCCCATTACCATAGTTAATTTTTAAAACTTTTCAAAGCATTTTTTATTCTTGAAATTCTTATATTGTGTTCATTTGTTTTACCCTAAAGAGTAAGATCTGTTAACTAGGGACTTTGTTTGTTTACCGCTATATCTCCATCACCCACAGCTGTCACTGGCACCCAACAGGACCTTGCCAGAATAAGTATGTGGCTGAAAAAACTATTGAATGGGTGAAGAAACTGCCTTGATAACTTTATTTTTAGCCTTCTTATTCTTTCCATTATATAGTTTATGGTACATTTCAGAAGTGTAAGCAATTACTCATCCGATGTTCTAATGATTTCTGTCAAAGAGAGTTAAAATTTGAGTTGGTTTGGAAAGTTTTGGGTGTTTTATCTTATTTGGGCAGGAAAAAAATTAGCTTATTCTCTAAAATGCATTCCCAGAAAACAATCCAATTTTCAGAAAAGAACTGAAACAAATATTATAGCTCCAAGTGCTGTCTTAACTATGGAATTTTAGAAAGTACAGCTATAAACAAATCAATCTAGTGGGCAGAAATCATTCACTCATGCTCCAATTGTACAAGGTCCTGCTCAATCTCATTAACTCTGTGAAGCATCCCCAGAGCCCTCCATTCTTCTCAGTTAAATTAATCACTCTAAAATCTTAGTTTCTATATCTGCTTTCTATACCTATCTTTGCTAGAGTGGCAAATTATATTTAACACTTTAGTAACTGTCTTTTCTACCAGATTGATAAATCATTTGGGACAGGGCTCATATTCATTTCTCTGTCTAGCCCTGGTGCCTATTACATGGTAGTAATCAAACCTTTCAATTAACACATAGTCAATCATTCTTCAAAATGAGATGTGTCTTCAGGCTTTCAGAGTCTGAGGATCTTCAGAAGCCTTGGGGACCTATAGCTGTGCTAATACTGAGCTAATATCTCTAGGGAGAAAATATAGCATAAATTGGGGTTTGGGAAGTAAAAAGCCCTTTTTCATTAACCAGATTCACGCCTCAACAGCAGTGTGGTTTTGAGCGCTTCATATGTAACCCATGTAAGACTCAGTTTCATCACTTCAAGGGTGAAAACATTCCTAAAGGATTATTGTGTGGATTAAGCAAGATGAAATCCCTGAAGTGTTTACCACAGTACCCCGCACACAGTCATCACTAAATCACAATGATGACTGTTGTGGCAGAGGTAGACAGAGGTAGAGATGGAGCGTATATTTTAAATGAATGGCATAAATACAAAGACTGAGAGTAATTCTCTTCCTGTAAGAAGAAAGTGGAACTGAAAGTTCTGATTTGCATTAAGAAGGCATATTCTTCTGTATATTAAGAGCTGATTTCATGGACATCTTGCCTTTTATGGATCACTTTATAAAAGGTAAGATTTTTTTTTTTTGCTATTATTTTTATTGGGCCACTGCAAGTTTTAACTTCTTCCAGATTGACTAACAACAACATAGACTGCTCATACTGAACTTGATATTTTTTAAAAAACTCAAAACAAAAACAAAAAGAGCAACCTTTAAAATATGCCCAAGTGAGTTTAAAACTGTATTGATGCCTCAGCTCACGGTCTAAATCCTGGGTTTTATACATGAGTTAAGAATGGTTTGTCCATTCTTGCATGGCTGAAAAAAATAAAAAGGGAGGATATTTCATGACACATGAGAATTATAGAAAATATAAGCTCCAATGTCCATAAATAATGTTCTATTGGAACACGACCTTTTTAGTATAATTTTGATAGAGTTGAGTAATTGTAAGAGACCCTATGACCAGCAAAACCTAAAATATTTACTGTCTGATCCTCTACAGATAAGGCTTGCCGATGCTTAGTCAAAAGCAATCATCTTTATATGCATGCCCTATGGGAAAGGACTGCTCTCCCCAAAATGCCTCCACCTGCCCCAACCTGCACCCCAACCTGATAAGTGTGGAGTCACTTTCTATTACTCATTCACACACTCACACAAGAAGGTGACTTTGTTAGCTCACTACATCAGCCTTATTCTCCAAAATAATGTCATGTTTTAGGGGCTAAATCTAACACTCTCCTGATTTACTATACCTATAAAAATGCTTCAGAATCACTATAATTGCCTTTAAAACTGAGGGCATTCTCTTTAGTTATTTAACTAATTTAGCCTGACTTTTCATGAGAATGGGATATGTTGTGAAATAGCTTTCAAAGGCACCTAATGCTTGTCCCAGACAGTGCACTCCACTTGATATACTTTGTGAAGTAAAGGCAATTTTCTTTTTAGCTTTTTGCTTAAAAAGGAGAAAGAGAAAGAGAGGGAGAGAGATTTGTTCTTAGGTTTCATGAAACACTGCATTAAGTTGCTGTTTCATTTACTTGATGATAAACTTCAGAGAGAACAAAAATGTAATACTTAGAAAATTAGCATGTCAGTTATTGTACCAGATAGTCCTCCTGAGACACACCTGTGCTTTTGTATTTTTTTTCTTATTATGATTTTCTGACTTTCTCACCTCCATTTTCAGTCCCAAAACAAATTCAGAAAAGTCTAAGTGCTTATCCACCAACACACCTTTCCATTTCTCATTTTCCAAGTAAATCAGCAAATCTGAGCTGGTGGCAGTGGCGGAGCCAGTGAATTGCTCCACAACGCCCCTGCCCTCAATTAACATCTCCTCCAGGCAACCCAACTGAAATGACATCTTAAGGAAAGTGAGGTGCAAATTGATAAAAGGAGGAGAAATCTTTTGTATTGGAATTATTAGGATAACATCTGAATAGCCACCTTTTTTCTTCCATCCAAGTCTTAAAAACAGAGACAAAGTCCTGAAAATATTTACAATTTTTTAAAAAAGTAATCACTGTCCAGATTGATTGGAAATGCTGCTCTGTAATGATTCGTAGACCTTGAACTGGGCCACCAGTATAAGAAGTGAGGCACCACCTCTCTAAACAGAGTTTGCACCCTTTCAGGATGAAAACAACTAAAACATTCATTCAGGCACTGAAACAAATACTAGAGTCGTCAATGACAAGTTTATCCAAATACACACACACACACACACACACACACACACACACTCAAGCCAAATGCATATACACATACATGTCCAATTAGAGAAAACTGAATACTTGCAAATTAGTCACCTGAATTAATACAATCAGGTTAGTTAGTGATAAATGTAAAAATTAAGATGATGCAAGTAAGTTTCTCTGTAGCTTGCTTACTCTATGTTAAAAAAAATAGCATTTAGGTACTGTTTTCCTCAGATTTGTAGCCAGGGAAAAAGAAAAAGCATTTTACAATTCCAAAGCTGAAAAGAAGAACTAGGGTATAGAGATGTGTCAGCTGATAAAAGTAAAGCTGACCAGGAAGCTTTTAAATTATTTTCAAAATCCTTTATCAAGCGATATTCTATTATAGAACATGGCGGCTTTTTAAATTGGATTTCCCTCAAGCTGCGAAAGTGAGCTTGTTGTTCTGCCACAATCTTCTTTGAGGGAGCCTCAGGGTTATTAACCCTCTACCTTAGGAAAAACTGACAGGACCCAAAGCCAAGTCAAGGGGAGCTAGCACTGCAAACATATAGATAGCCCAGCACAGTGTGTGTTCATTAATTCAACTAATATTTATTGAGCCCTACTAAGTGCTGTGAATACATTAGCAAGCTAAACAGACAAAAAGTACTACCATTGATGAGCTTACCTTCTAGTTGAGGGAGACAGATAACAGACAATTAGCATCTACACTAATAAAAGCCTAAGATGCAAATTGACTGTACCTTCATGATGCCCACCAGCCAATCAGGAGTGAGTATGCAAATTAACCCAACAAAGATGATGGGTTAATTTACATATGAAGGCACTGAGCAGCCCGGGTGGTGCGGGACTCAGGTATTCCCCATCACCCCAGCTGCCCTGGGCCTCTGGGCAGCGTGGGAAGGCAGAAAGGCAGCTCTGGGCCAGAGCGGAAAGGCGGCTCTAGCTGGAGGGAAGGTGGTGCCAGCAGCCAGGGGAAGGAAGGCCCATTCTTGCATGAATCTTTGTGCATTGGGCCTCTAATATCAAATAAGTAAATAACATAGTATATTAAAGATTATCAATGCAATGGAAAAATTAAGCAAGGTAAGAAGGATTGAAGTGCATGGCTTATAATTTTAAAAGTTTTGAAAGATATATGCCTCATTGAGAAGGAAACATGAGGTTATCTGAGGTGTTAATACCCTGGAGAAGAATGTTTCAGACAAAGGAAAGAGCTAGTAAAATAACCCTGGGGATGGAATGTGCCAGGCATGCTTAAAACTATGGAGGAGACAAGTCAGGGGTAGGCATAGATTGAGTGTGGGTAAAAGTAGTAAGCTCCTGATGTCTAAATTAAGGAAGAAAAAAGGACTTAAGAGTAATAATCTAAAAATAATGAGGACTCATTGGCAGATTTTGAACAGAGGCCTGTTGTGATGTTGGAGTAGTGGAGCATATTGTTTTGAGATGGAATGAATGTTCCAGAGGTTGAAATTTATTCTCATAAATGAAGCATGACTTGTCTCATATGAAATAGAGCACTATAAACATAGTACAGTTGAAACTCCTTGTTTAGAACTCAGAACTGACTAGTTGCTGAGTGATAAGTTAGTCATTTAATCTCTCTGTGCCCCTAAGAGGTTGTAAGGAATAACGTGACCTGCCACATGTAACTCTTAGAATTGGTTGATGAACTGGGGAAATATGAAAGAAAGAGAAAGTGTCAGATCAATATTGGGTATCTTGTAGCTAAAGAGTTGATGAGGATCTTGTGTACAATCTGGTTGTCACAACAATTATAGTCCTTTTTGTCAGGAGTCAGAGTGTCTCTACTGAGGCTAGAAAGTCAAATTTTCAGAAGATCTTTATAGTTGTGAGAATGATGGGATATAAAGTAGTATGTGTAAGAGCTTTATGATGATAATGTAGTAGAGAAACTGGCAGGAGGCCACTGGTAGATGTCAGATCAATCTATCAGTTGGAAAACTCAGAAGTGGTATGAAAACTGTGGGAGGAGAAGCTCAATCCCAAGCCAAGCATGTCACTGATGTTAAGTGGCCATGCTAGCTATTGGGAAAGCTAAGAAAGAGAATAACATTGGCCATTATGAAAATGCCTGTTTTGACTTTTACCTTCCCTGCTAGAAAACAGGATTTTGTTAGCTGAAAAATTAAATAAAATTAGATATTTTTAATGTCAAAAACGAGAGTGAAATGTACAACAGATTATAAATCATAGGAAAAAATATATCAATATGTTTACCTAAAAATGGAACAGTAAGATTTAGACTCTCTTGCATAATGTGAGGAACATTAATTCCTATCTAATCAAAACCCTGAAGGGCATATTCCATAGAATACCAACTATGGAAAACAAGTTTGCTCCATTCAGATACTTTCTCTATGATTTAAAGATTTAAAAAAATATTTATGATACTTTAAAAATCTATTAAGTGAACTATTTGTACAAACATTTGCCCTCCCAACCCCTGTGTCAGAATAAAATGAATAGGTTTACCAAATATCTTCTAAACTGAGGTCTAGAAGGATCAATAGATACAATAGGAACGTTCTGATGGCAGAGAATAGAGACTGAGGAAAGTGTTTCCCAAAGTGGGTTGCCAATAGTTTGTGTTGA
This sequence comes from Plecotus auritus, assembly GCF_963455305.1. Taxonomy (NCBI): domain Eukaryota; kingdom Metazoa; phylum Chordata; class Mammalia; order Chiroptera; family Vespertilionidae; genus Plecotus; species Plecotus auritus. The sequence continues at coordinate 150,358,799 of NC_137772.1, forward strand.
AAAGGGTAGAGGGGTCTGTAGACAAAAAGATTTGGTAAATACTTGTCAAGAGCATATTATGCTTTAAAAAAAAAAGCAAACTAGATAATAGAATAAAATGAACCCTTTAGAAGGAGGGAAGCAGGAACAGCAAGGAACCTAGTGAGAAACCTAATTGAAAGCGGCACAATGCACAGGGACACAAAACCCTGAAGAGAAAGTATCTTATTTTACAGTTTTGCTTAGTACACATCTGTCACAAGCTATGAAAAAACTATTTGGTGTTCACAGTATTTTCAAAGTATCTGGTTTCCTCTTTTGCAGCTGTATAGGCTGCATCTCCAAGAGGTTCAATGATTTACCTCAGGCCACTGAGCCAAAATTGGGTCTTAAATTCAAATCTTCAATCAAAATAATATTCTTTGACTTCTAGACTGCTAATACCATAAAAAGAATGAGTGATTCTTACAATAAACTTATGATACTCTCCTTTCCTCTTAGGCAGATTATTTCTAATGGTTTTTTGCACTTAAAGCTGAATTTTCCTTCTTTGGGAAAAAAATCTCCCAGATTCCTAGCATAAAAAAAACTCTACCAACTGTCCCATGAATATTGGTGGGTTGAAAATTTTATGCCATGTTTTACTTCTTTTTCTATCATTTCATCATCAATAAAATTTTATCACTGTTTAGAGATTTGAGACAATTATAGAGATGGTGTTAGGAAGATATTAGGATAATATACAGCTTAAGACCTAGCAGCATGATAAATTTAGATGTGTTATGAGAAATATAGTATCAGACACTAAATTCAAAGCCAACAATCTCAACAATGCTGAAAAAAGAGATACACACAAACAAATTACTAAAATTACTATATGTAAAACCCTATGATAATTGAATAATTGTTCTATAATCTCATTAACATTATTGTACCTACATCAATTTCTTGGTTTTGATGTTGTAGTAGAGTTATATATGTTGTCACCATTGAGAAAAGCTGAATGAAAGATAAACAGACTACGAAATATTTTTGTTACCTCTTGTGGGTCTATAATTATTTCAAAATAATAAGTTAAAAACAGACAAACAAACAAAGAAAATAAAGGCATAATTCAGAAAAGAAATCCATATGTCTCTTCAGGGTGCCAAAGTGGTAAATGGCACAGACAGGTTAAGAACCCTGCTCTAATCCTTCCTGGTAACCACAAGAGCCGGACATGTCCCAAGACACGCCTGGGCATTGTCTATAGAGCTCCTCCAAGTAGACAAGATTCAAACAGATCCATTTTCAGGAATCTTTAAGAATCTTTGTTTCTTCATTTGTACTCATAAATCCTTTCTGATCCAGAAAAATAGCAAGAGAAGTTTTGCAGTGTTTTTGCTGAGTGTCTGCATTCTATCTTCATGGACCTCTCCTCCCCCTACCCTCCCTCATTTAGTAAAAAGCTAAAAATAAATGAGATCAAGTCAGTCAGCAAGAGCTATCTATCCATTTTTTTTAAATGTGCTTTATAAAAGAGCTGACCCCCTTTTATTTTTTCTGCCTAATTTATTCATTTCTTCCAAGAGTAAAAAAAAAAAAACAAGAGCATGGCTCATTATGAAGATGTCAGAAGTATTTTTCTCTTTTATTTTATGAGCAAACATAAGTATTTATATTAAAAACTAGAGGCCTGGTGCACGAAATCCATGCACTCGGGGTTGGGGGTCTTTCAGCCTGGCTTGCACACTCCCCCTCCCCCCAACCCCCGCAGTCCAGGAGCCCTCGGGAGATGTCTGACTGACAGCTTAGGCCTTCTCCCACATCCTAAGCTGCCAGTCAGACATCCTTAGTGCTGCTGCTGAGGCGGGAGAGGCTCCCACCACCGCCACTGCACTCACCAGCCATGAACCTGGCTTCTAGCTGAGCAGCGCTCCCCCTGTGAGAGTGCACTGACCACCAGGGGGCAGCTCCTGCATTGAGCATCTGCCCCCTGGTGGTCAGTATGCATCATAGTGACTGGTCATTCCGCAGTTCAGTTGATTTGCATATTAGCCTTTTATTATATAGGATATTAATAGGCCATGTATTTTACTCATTAATATGTATCAGGTATTTTAAAACTTAAATGTTAAATTTCTAACAAATTGTATTTAATCATTAAGCCTACTGCGATGTTAATGTCATCTGAAAAATGTATTTTTCAAAATTATTTTTTGCAAATAATATACTTTCAAGTAAATAAAATAAATGCAATGTTTGGAATATCTATACATACTCAAAATGAAACTATAAATATATTAATTATTTACTCTGGAAGGGGTGACCAGGTAGCTCAAAACAATAGAAACTTATTCTCTCACAGTTCTGGATGGCTGAGTTTGAAATCAAGGTGGATGCAGGGTTAGTTCATTCTGAGGCTCTGAGAAAAACTCTGTACCATTTTCCTCTTCTAATACCTGGTGACTGTCTATAATCTTTGATGTTTCTTTGTTTAGGGCTATATAACTCCAATCTCTGCCTGCACATTTCACCTTGTGTATCTCCAATCTCACTCTATCTTACTCTTATAAGAACACCTGTCATTGGATGTAGAGCCCAACCCAATTAAAGGATGGTTTCATCTCAAGATCTTACTTATCTAAGAAGACCATTTTCCAAATAAGGTCACCTTCACAAATTCCAGGGTTTAGGATTTGGGCATATATCTTTTGGGGGGCCTTAGTCCACTCACAATAGCAATGTCTGTTTTTAAAGTAAATAAGGAAAAAATGGTAACTTCCATCGATCACAAATAATATTAGCTTAAATCTTGGCCACATGGAAAAAATACTATCACCTTACACATCTGTTGTTTTTAAAACTAGGGTTCACATCCACTTTATCTTCAATATTTGTAATAACTATTTAAAATAGTTTTATCCTTATTCTTAATTTATAGATCACAAAGCTGAAGAACAATTAATGATTTAACAAAATCAAGCTATTTCCAGACAAATGCTCTAACTCAGCCATTTTCAACCGGTATGCCTCAAGAATTTTTAAAACATGCAATACCTAATTACTTAGTCTGGGGCACTGACATCTCTTCCCTTAGATTGTCAAATAAAAAAACTGAAAACAGCCAATAAATCAAAATTATACATTTTGGGGTTTTTTTTCAGATCAGTAAAAAATATATTTTTTGGTGTGTCGCAGAATTTTAGTAATTAGTTTATGTGTGCCATGAGATGAAAAAGGTTGAAAATCACTGCTCTAACCTAAGAGAACTTTTCTCTGCAGCTTCTAATGCAAAGACAAGACATTTTTCAAAACCTGGTGTCTTAATAAATCCAATATGGTCAGATAAGTAAAGTCAGTAATAGAGTTTAAGCAATGCAGACAAAAACCATTCAGACATTAAAAACCATTCAGACATTTCCCCCCCAAAAAAAACTGGATAATATCACTGAGGGGGAGGGGCAGAGGTTGCCTCCCCAAATATGCCTTTTGGGATACTGATTATTTTAAGCTGGTTATTTTTAAGGAAAAAAAAAAAAGATCCAGAAAGAATTTTAACCTTCCCAACTGCCTAAAAGAATTTAGGCAGAGCACCTGCTCTAAGAAGAAAGCTATAGATAATTACAGCTTCATATGAAATAAGAATGATGGACAAAGTGGAACCTAGTCAGGTCCATTTGATCAAAGTCCTCTCAGTGTCCCAGTGTTGATGGCCCAGCAAACATTTATTTACTGAACATTTGCTTTTCTGTCTCCTTGTGAATTGCCTTCCTCCCCTTTGAAGTCACAAATCACTATCCCACCCCTCCATTTCTCCTCACCTCAAAATTGCATATAAGGTGCTCTTCCTCCTGGGAGCATGCTGGAGCCTTTCCCTGCCCACTCTCACCCCTAGGCACTTTACCATTACCTTCCTCACCCCCAAGCTCCTAGGGCCCTTCCTTTACTTCTATAACTTGTTTCCTAAGCCCATTTCTTCTACAAATTACTTCTTTTACCCCTGTGATTTTCCAAATAAATGTCCTCTTATAGCTTTAGACTTAGCTCCAAATCCTTTCAAGTGCCAAGGTTGCTGAACCAAGGTCCTGTCTGACTCCACCAGTCTAATGCTCAGTGCCATTCCCACCACCTAAACAAGATCATATATGTCCTTTAAATCATAAAAAAAAAATGCATATAAGCTTTAACTACCCAATTTGTCCCTGGATTTCATATTCTTATGGAAATCTCATATTTGATACATAATAAAATTTGGTTATTTTCTCCTGTTAATCTGTCTCATGTCAGTTTGATTATTAGATCAGCCAAAAGAACTTAGAAGGATAAAAGGAAAGTTATATTTCCTCCCCTACATCACAAAAAGAAATTAACTCAGGTCAACAAAATTGTTGATAAAGCTTCAGTAAAAGGCTCATTATTTACTTTTTTTTCTTTTTAATTTTACTGTATACATAACAGAGCAAATACTCAGTGCATGGATAATTTAGCCACGAAGATTGACATACTTTTGTCAGGGAAAAGCAGGCCTGTTGACCTCTCTATTTCTGCTTGTCTCTTATGCCTTGCTGTGGGATTCCTTCCTCACCCCCTGGTCAAAGCCGATGCTATATTTCTCATGTGAGATTTTGAAAAGAACCACGAATAGCATGTTTTTGATACCTTACAAGATTGTGTGAGGTGTTGGCAGGGTAAGATTTCAGTTCTTTGGTGTTTTTGGGAATCCTACATTTTCCATTGTAATTGAAATGATGGTCATGGTGCCTCCCTTTATGTAAGGAGTTTTCATGGTCAGAGACCAATAATACCTGATTTCATAAAGTATGCTTTTCTTTTTAATCTCCCTAGAAATAGTTCCTTACCGTCTCTGACTGTCTCTAAAGTCATGTGAACCTAAATTGTCAAATCTTAAGTTTGGACTTCTCTGGATCAGAATATACCATGTCATAAAAGGAATCTATCTAAACCTGCATTCATCTTGCACACAGCAGGCTGGCTGGATGAAAGCACAAAACACAGAAAGGGCCTATGAAGTTCTGGTCTAGAATCATTCTACAATGAAGGGAGATCACTGGAGTTGATTTCCAGGAAGCTACATTAATCACTCGACTCCAGCTGCTATGTTCTGCATGATTGCTGCCTAATATGTGAAAGAAGCTAGGTAAATCTTACCAGTTCCTTGACAAGCAGCTATAGTTTTTTATTCTTTATTATAGAATAAAAATTCCACTGAGAAATGGAGTTTTTTAAGCACTCAATGTCAAGCAAGACAGAAAGTATTATTTTCTAATGTACCTTTCATTACTTAAACATTAAAAATGGTGAAGTGCAATAATATGGAAAGTATTGTGTACAAAGGATGAGGTGGGCAACTTAAAATATAGGTATGGGAAGTAAAGAAGCCCCAGCAGCAATGAGGAATTTCCCTTCCTTCCTTTCTCCCTTCTTTTCTCTCTAAGGGAGGAAAAATCATTTTTTATCTACCCTTCTAGCTTCTTGGCTGAAATGTTTCTGAAACAAAAGATATATTAAGAGGAGAAAAACAGGAAAGTTAATTACACATTTACCTCCTGTATTCATGGGAAATATCTAGAAAAACGGAATAACTCCCCTAAATGGCCCAAGTCATCACCTTAAACACCATTTTTAGTTAAAGACAAAATAAGATGTCCAGGTGGGGGAAGACGGTTATGGAAGGTTATCAGGCAAAGCACAGTAAAGGCGGGTGTGATTGCTATGCAGATCTAAGTCAGGGCCTTCTCCAGTGACAAGTTTCTGGAGTTTTAGTTCTCCTACTCTTCTTGATATAGAGAGGGAGACATCCTTACAAATGAAGATTTCCCATATAAATATAAATGTCTCTTACAAAAGTATAACTTCTATTTCATCTTCAGAGCTTCTCCCATGTCTGCTGCTTTTTAAAAAATAGCCAGGTCAAAATAATCTTCATGTCAAAGAGGAAAGTTTTGGGATAACATATTCTGCTTCCCCTTCACCTCCTGCACACCCCACACTGGGGATTGAGCCCACACCCTGGGCATATGCCCTAATTGGGAATCATGACCTCCTGGTTCGTAGGTCAACACTCAACCACTGAGCCACGCTGGCCACGTTCCCTCCCTTTCTCCCTCTTTTCCTTCCTTCCTTCCTTCCTTCCTTCCTTCCTTCCTTCCTTCCTTCCTTCCTTCCTTCCTTCCTTCCTTCCTTTTTCTTCCTCCTTTCTTCCCTCCTTTCCTTCTTTTTCTCTTCTCTTCCTTTTGTAACCAGTCAGAAACTTTATTTCTTTAATATGGTGTTTCTCCTCTCCTTTCCTTTTTATTCAAACTGGCTCTCTCCAGCAGCCTGACCCACATGCCTCCCTCCTTCCTTGTATGTCCACTCCCTTAATCATTAAGCCCTCAGGACAATTTAGGTTCTGGTCAGCATAAGTCTTAGAAACAGAGCCTCAGGTCTGTTGACCACGGAAACAGAGAGTTTCAATCAAACTAAAAATAACATCTAGGCCTCAGTTGTGTTTCAGCCCCAGACCCTAAAAAGCAGAACAACCCCACTGACCACATCCTTGCAAAACTAGACAGAACACTGCCATGGCTGACAGCAAAACTAGATGCAATGATCAAACTACCCACTACCCTGCCTTTATCCTATCAGTAGAGAGCTTGGCCCTAACTCCCTTAGTCAACATGATTAATGATTTTCTCCCTTCATAACCCATCCCCTAGAAGCCATAGGGAAGCCAGGTCTTGGAACAATAGCTTACCTGTGACTCCAAGTTTGGCACAATTCCTTAAATAACCCTTTATTTCTTGGCTACAAACTCCTCTTTGATATTTTTTCTTTTTTTTTTCTTTATTGATTAAGGCATTACATATGTGTCCTTATTCCCCCACTGGACCTCCACCCTCCACACTCATGCCCTCACCCCCTTGGTGCTTGTGTCCATTGGTTAGGCTTATATGCATGCATACAAGTCCTTTGGTTGATCTCTCTCCCTTACCCCCACCTGCCCCTACCTTCCCTCTGAGGTTTGATGGTCTGATTGATGCTTCTCTGTCTCTGGATCTGTTTTTGTTCATCAGTTTATGTTGTTCAGTGGACAGAGTGTCAGCCTGCAGACTGAAGGGTCCCGGGTTTGATTCTGATCAAGAGCACATGCCCTAGTTGCAGGCTGGATCCCCAGTGTGTGGCATGCAGGAGGCAGCTGATCAATGATTCTCTCTCATCATTGATGTTTCTATCTCTCTCTCCTCTCCCTTCCTCTCTGAAATCAACTCCTCTTTGAATTTTATTGGGCTTTGATGCATATAGGCAAAAGAACCCTCTAGTTCGATCACACTTTCCTTCCTCTTCTTTTCTTCTTTATTCATTTCATTTTTTTTTTCTTACTTTCAAAGTAATAAAAATACCATGATTTTCCCAGCCAGTGTGGCTCAGTGTTTGAGTGTTGACCTATAAACCAGGAGGTCACAGTTTCATTCCTGGTCAGGGCACATGCCCAGGTTGCTGTCTGGATCCCCAGTAGGGGATGTGCAGGAGGCAGCTGATCAATGGTTCTCTCTCATTATTGATGTTTTTCTCTCTCCCTCTCCCTTCCTCTCTGAAATCAATAAAAAATATATATAATTTTTAAAAATACCATGATTTCTCTAGAAACCTGATGTTAGCCTGAGACATATGGAAATAAATTTGGATGATTCATATTCAATTGGATGATCTTTTGTAGTTGTATAGAATGTTATGATAATGGAACACTATTTTCATTCTTTTATGCATTCATTCAACAATGTCTATGATTACTTGCTATATGTCAAACAGTGAATAAGACACCAAGGATTCAACAGTGAATAAGATATCCAGGAAACTCATGCTATATAGGGGACCCAGAAAATAAAGAAAGACAACAAATGAAAAAAAAAATCAGATCCAGTAATGATGGGAGACCTGAAAAAAATAGCTGGCTGTTACAGAGAATAACAGGATAGAATGACCTAATTTCTATATAAGGGGGAGCAGAATACACCACCCCATAATGTAACATTTTGGGTTATTTCAAGCTCAAGATTTAGGATTATTTCAAGCTGAAGACAATCAGGAACCAGCCAACACAGGAGATTTTTACTTTAACTGCCTAAGGGAATTTAGGTAGGGATCCTGTATCAGAAAAAGAGCTATTACCAGAAATAGCTTTTTACATTAGGACTTATCTGGATAGTATGGCAAGCTTTTGTTTATCAAACTTCTGCTCTTCTCATCTTTCTGTGAATAATCTTCCTATCCTTTGAAGATTCAGACCCTTACTTCTTTCTTCTTCGCTCAGGATGGTATTAAGACCTTACTGCCAGGGAGTGTCATGTTATTATGGGGCTTCTATATACACAAAACTTGTTTTTCTTCTATTAGTGTGTCTTTTGTTAACTTGGTTATTAGACCACCCAAAGAGCCTAGAAGGAAAAAAGGGGAAAGTTTTCCATTGCTATATCTACTATAATCAAACAAATAGAAAAATTTTTACAGTAAATTTTATGCTATTTCACATAAAAGAATAATGAGTCCAAGAAAATCAGATAACCAGGCTGATAAAATAATTCTTTGAATATCAGACAATATCAATATCATGAATGGGAGCTGAATTTGTCATCCCAAAATATGCCTCCTTGGTGTAAGGATTATTTTTAAAATAGCAGACACAGGAGAAGCTCAGAAAGCCAAGTAGAATTCTTTCATTTATATGGAAAATCTCCACATGTAAGGCTGTCTTTCTCTCTGTACGAGAAAGAGGCAGATGACCCTAAATCTCTAGAAATGCTTATTAATAGAGAAAGCAACTTAAAACTGCATAACAACCTTGTTTAATATGCTTTTCCTGGTAACCTCTCATAACTCACCTCCCCTGAACCCACAATATTTTCTTTTGTCTTTAGCTGGAGATGTTATTTAAGATGGTAGCTGGACCATTTGAGGGAAATACTCAACTTTTCTAGATATCTAGTATATAGGAGATATATAAGTTATTAAACATTCTGTTGGTTTCCCACCCTTCTCTCCCCCTGCCCCCCAGTTAATCTGTCTATTATTACTAGAATGTCTTAGCCAAGAACCTAGAAAAGTAGAGGGGAGATTATTTTTCCTCCCCCCCACAATCACTTGCCTAAAGGAATGTGGATGAATAAGGGGTTCCATGGAAAGTAACCTCACAGAGTGATCCTATCTAATAAAGAGGGGATATGCAAATTGACCATTATACCATCACAAAGATGGTGGTGCCCACAGTGGAGGCAGGGTTTCTGTAACACAAGATGGCTGAGCCCACAGTGGAGGCTGAGTTTCCATAATGAGCCTTAATGAGCAATCAGCAGGGACCTGAGGCTGTGTGGCGCTGGGCTGGGGCTGGGGCAGGGGATTTGAGGCTGTTCCCCCTGCCCCAGCCCCAGACTGGGGGACCTCAGGCCATGCCCCCCACCCAGTGCTGGGCCAGGGGACCTAAGGCCGCACCCCTCACCTTGGTGCCAGGCCGGGGGACCTGAGGGTGCACTGGGGGACCTGAGGCTGCACTGCCCCCTGCCCAGCAGGGCTTGACAAGGGTGGGACTGACAAGGTCTGGATCTCACCCAATGGGGGTGGGGCTAGCTGGGTCTGGGTCTTGTGCAATTTTGGGGCACCGTGGGTGGGCAGGGACTTGACTCTGGGTCCCATGGCACACCCCAGACTCTGACAGGAGGGAGATTTTCATATACATTTTACTAATTTTCTTTCATCTCTAACACTTTTATTATAGAGAAAGGGCAAATAGCAATATTAAAATATATCCTCTAATTAATCCCCTTTTAATGTGCACAAATTTTGTGCACTGGGCCACTATTCTAATCATAAATTCCTAACTGGGCAGGTCATGGTGGGTAGTCATTCCCAAGGCATATAACTTCTTTAGTAAAGCGTTTATCTTTGCCTTAACCTAGTCCTGTCCAGTGTTTCCATGCATCTAGGTAAACACATCTTTGAAATACTTCTCTTAAGACCCCTCCTTCTAAAGCTTAACCACCCTCAAGAGAACACATAACCTTGTTTAACTATCCTGTAATCTGATCCCCATCTTGCTTTCTCTCACCTGTGAGAAATCTTCCTTAGTTCCCTCCTTAATTCCACATGCATAAAAGCAGCGGGAAACTCATTCTTGGAAACATTTTTCTCATTATGTTGAGATCTTGTTTCCAGGCATATCCTCTGTTTCCTCAAATAAATTATAAAAATTCCAAACAAATGAGGGTTGAATATCATTTATATACAAAGTACCGGTTATTCACTGTAAGTGATACAAAGCTGTGTAAGACCTAGATTGATTTGTGACTTTACAATTTAGAAGAAGAGACTTATCTGCAAACAACCACATTATAAAAAATCAGCTGTGGTAAATGTCATAAGAACATTAAAAACACACACACACACACAAAAAAAAAAAAACAACAACACAAAAACGACTACAGCAGATCAAAGGAACAATTTTTTTACAACATGAAGTCAAATTATGTCACTCCTCTGCTCAGTTCTTCTAATGGCTTCCTGCCTCACTCAATATAAATGTCAAAATCCTTGCAATGAGCTTCAAGGCCCTACACAATTTAGCTGCTATTACATCTTTGACCTCATCTCCTACTACTATTCCCCTAGCTCACTCCATTCAGCCACACAGGATTGCTTGCTGCTTCAGAAATCACCATATACCATCTGCCCTAAGGCTTTGAAACTGGTTCTTTCCTCCATATAGCCACAGAGCTAACTCACTCACCTCCCTCAAGACTTGGTTCAAATCTTACCTTCTCAAAAGGGCCTAATGACTCCCTTATTTAAAACTGAGATACTATCACCAACCCATTTTTAAAAAATTGTTTTATCCTACTCTATTGTTTTCTTTATTCTATTGTACTTAGTATTTCGGGGACTGAAAAATAATTTTTCATCCACTTTTCTAAGTTCTTCTGTCTAGACTGCCTAATAATCAAATTACATGAGGCAGATTAACAGGAGAAAATTAGCAAAGGTACATATGTGGTTCCATAAGAATATGAGACAGATTGGTCAGTTGAGGCACATATGCCATCTTGAGCTAAGGAGAAAGGGGGCTACTCGTTTGGGACTTCAAAAGGGAAGGAAGCCAATTCACATATAGATAGAAAAGCAAGTGTTTGATAAATAAATGTTTGGTAGGCCATCTAACAATGAGACACAGAGAGGACTTGATCAAATGAGCCTGGCTAAGTTCCTCCCTGTGTATCACACACTAGTTCATATTACGCTGTTAATGTAAAAACATTCAAACCTGTAAAGAATTTTTGTGAGTTTATTTGAGCCAAACTGTCAACAATTGCCCAATTGCCTGGAAGCAGAATCTCAATGGATTGGGATAATGCTCCAGAGAATGGAAGTTTTCCAATTATTTTTATGCATTGCAATCAAAGAAGGAGACTTGGGCGGATTACATGAAATCCATTGGTGATAGATTAGGGAGGCGGTGGGGGGCGGGGGGACAAAGATGGGGTAGGGAACCTCTGGGATTGGATAAAAAGTAAAATGATAGACACACTACTTAGGTGGGTACAGGATAGTTAACAGTCAACAATTAACATGATAACAAGGAAGGAATTTGTGGTATCTGTGCTGGCACCCCGGCATTTGGTTGTGCCCTGAGGGGTCCGGAAAAAAAAAGAAGTTACAAGTTACCCAAACATTTCAATATGTTATCTTAGATGCAAAAAGATAATAAGCTCAGTTAAGGTAAAGGTTGACCTTATCAGGGAAGATACAGGCCTAGGAGGTGACTATCCACAATAACTGCTTCTAGTTCAAGTTTAATTTCAAACCATCCTTTGTGGTTACTTTAGGTTTTGAGTTTGCAAGACCACCATGCAGGCCTTCCCTGAGCTTGTCAGGTCAGCATGTGGCCCCTTTGGTCCACAAAGCTATAGTTATCTATGAGGATATCTCCCTCCCTGGAGCAGGTTCTCTAAATTTTTTTAGGCAGTCAGGGGGAAGATCAAAGTTTCTTCCCCCTAACTGCCTGGGTCTTTTGTTTCTTAAAAATAACCAGTTTAAAATGATCAATATTTCAAAAGGCACTCTGTTATCTTCCAGTGCAAGGTGAAAGTTGCTCAGCTGTCATGTGTCTTTTTATTGTTCATCTTGCCAAGTAGGATGCATAACCCATTCCTTGATGCATTCCAAGCAATATTTGAAACACAATAGGTGCTTTCTTTTTCTTCCCAGCTTGAAAATATTAGTTTATTTTTTAAAAAATATTTTATTTATTTCAGAGAGGAAGAGAAAGGGAGAGACCGAAACATCAATGATGAGAGAGAATCATTGATCAGCTACCTCCTGCATGCCCCCTACCAGAGACAGAGCCTGCAACTCAGGGTATGTGCCCTGACCTGGAATTTAACTGTGACCTCCTGGTTCATAGGTTGACGCTCAACCGCCGGGCTACACCAGCCGGGTTGAAGATGTTAGTTTCTGACCACTGCAGAGCCCAGGAGCAGAGAAGAATGGAGGGCAGAACAGACCTTACCATCCTGAGCTGTAGCCAGTGGTTCTGGGAGCTGTCTAGCTCACACTTTTCCCTCATTAGTGATCTCAATCACTGAGGATCTCTCACCGGTGGTTTCCTAAATCCAAACAAAAGCATCTCTATTTTGAATGATCAATTACTCCTTCCACAGTACACATGATCCAGACTTCAGAAACAGATGTCTGTTTGCTCCTGCAGGCAGCCCTTTACACTAGACCAGTGGTTGGCAAACTGCGGCTCGCAAGCCACATGCGGCTCTTTGGCCCCTTGAGTGTGGCTCTTCCACAAAATACCACGGCCTGGGCAAGTCTATTTTGAAGAAGTGGTGTTAGAAGAAGTTTAAGTTTAAAAAATCTGGCTCTCAAAAGAAATTTCAGTTGTTGTACTGTTGATATTTGGCTCTGTTGACTGATGAGTTTGCCGACCACTGCACTAGACCAAAGATAATACCCATAAACTTTATTTAAATCCTAACCTTTCTGTAGGCCATAGAAAGCACTGACAGAACAATTATTCTTTGCTACAACAAAAACAGCTTCTCCTTTGTTCTAGCTATTAGAACATTCATTCATTTCAGTCATTTTTTTTCTGCTTTTAGAATTTTGAAAGTGAGAAACAAGCTAGTAAACCAAGACAAGTGGATACAGGAATAGGGAAACTAAGACAGACAGTTAAATAAGCCATTTGCAACCATTTAGTAAATCCTAAACCAAGGACACTTCTTCCCAACCACAGGATAAATACTCAGGGCGATAGATTGCAGAAATCTAATTAGTGCCATTTGCCAACCACACCCAAGGACAGATGAAGTTGAGGGAATCCCATTTTGCTAAATCAGCATAAAACTGATGAATATTCTATTGAGATCCTCCCCTAAGACCTTCCTTAAACTCCCAGCCTTTAAAACCCTCAAAAGGAAGGTTTCCAGGGCATGTTCTCCCTCCAGGGAGTATGCCCACTCCTTCCCCCTCTCCCTCTTCTTCCCCACAGGCATGTTAAACTCACAACCCGAAGGCCGCAAAAAACACAACCAATGTTTTTGCGGCCCAGGCAATATAATGGTATGTAAGAAATGTTTTATTTTATTTATTTATTTTTAAATATATTCTATTGATTTTTTTACAGAGAGGAAGGGAGAGGGATAGAGAGTTAGAAACATCGATGAGAGAGAAACATCGATCAGCTGCCTCCTGAACACCCCCTACTGGGGATGTGCCTGCATCCAAGGTACATGCCCTTGACTGGAATCGAACCTGGGACCCTTGACTCCGCAGGCCGATGCTCTAGCCACTGAGCAAAACCAGTTAGGGCTGTAAGAAATGTTTTAATAAAAATTTTGTAACTTAATTTTTACAATATTATGCAACATAATTATTAATAACAACTACAACATTCATTAATGACTGATCACTATAATCATGTTGCATTCATTTCCCTTACGTGCCTTCTGCGCAGGTGCACCATTTCTCTCCACTAATACTAGCAGCAAATATTTTAGCAGCTGATGGCCACATCATTAGTCTTGGACTGACTTGTTTGGTGTGCGCAACAGGAAATATTTCACTTTCAGAGAACAAGAAAAATAGGTTTATTTGCGTTACACTTATTAATTTTGCAGTTATTCATTGTCTGGTAAGTTAATGTTAAAGAAAAAATATTAATTTTTATTAAGATGTTCTATTATTTTATGTTAATGATTACTCGTTTATTTCAGCACTTTGTATTCAGCATGTCTCTATTGAAATAAACCTATGTTTCTATGAAAATTGAAGCTTTTGTTTTTTTGCAGCCCACATAAACTTAAACCTTGTTTATTTGGCCTGTGTTAGCTTTTGAGTTTGACATGCTTGATCTAGGGAATCCAGGAGGCTTGCAACCAAGGCAGCAAACCTCCTGACCCTGTCCCCAAGACGCCCTTTGCTCTGACTTCTTAGTGAGTCAAAGCAGCCTCACCAAGGCTCATTTCTGCATCCAGTCCCTCACCTGTTACCTTAGGCCCTTCCTTGTTTCACTGTCCCCTTTGATAAATGTCCTCTAAAATTCACCTGGAGTCGTGTTGTGAAATTTTTCCTACATGAATTCAAGAGCCCACACACTACTGGCAGGTCCTAGGAAGACATACTAAGGGCCACATCCCATTTCTGGGAACAAAAGTAGGAGTCAACTATCTGCCTCCTCTACCTATCCTCCCAAAATTTCAAAAGGTATTAATCATTGGTGTGGCCTTAACACACACCCCTTTTTTTAATTGAGTGAAGAAAAAGCACCTCAACTCTCCCTATCACAGATGGAACTCAGATTCACACAGCAGCTTTCTTCTCCACTCTCTCAATCTCTGCTTAATGAGCCTTATATACTCTAGATAATCTTTTGACCAATTAAAGAGTTGCAAACCTGGTTTGTGTCCAATTCTTGTTTGTACAAGTTCTATAGGATGTTGTATCTCACTGCTTATTTTAGCATCTGGTATAGTATCTGTATTCTTAAAAATTTGGCTGAAACTTTCATTTACACATCCAATTCTATTTGCAATTTTTTTCTCTGTTTTCTAATTGCCCATAAGATGAGGTCTAACCTTCTGAGTTATCATCTACACATTTATAATGTAGCTTCATGCTTGCTTTCAAATCCTGTCTTCTATTATGTGCATTTAATACTTCCAAGTCTCATAGTCTTTCATCCACTTATCCAAAAAATACTTATTAAGCACATATTATACCCCAGGCCATGTTCTATGCCTTATGGTATGTACATCAAAGACAAATATGCCAAAATATTATCTTTTCCTAAATATACCATAAACTGTTACACTTTTTTTTGTTTAACTCTTCTCATGTTAGCCCCACTTTGTGGAATGCCATTTCCCTTTTATTTGTCTGGAAAGTAAACTCAAATTTATCTTTGTTATTACTGGTCTAAATCACCTTCTCTGTGAACCTACCCTGAATCCCCTGGACAGAATGCATCACTTCCTATTCTGTTCCCATTGCACTTTATTGATTGGGGCAGCACATTATCACCATGTATTGAGCTGTAGATGTCAGAGTCATCTGTTAAGAAGATGCATTATATTTATGTTTTAACATCTAAAAATTTGCTAATTTTGCCTTATAACAGAAATTTAATAATGTTCACAGAATTAAAATGAACTGGGAAGAGAACACTTTATAGGACGATATAGGTGGGCAGCCACATTCTTGCAGGCCACTGGATCCATACAAATTATAGTATGGCATTGAGTGGTGGAGTATAAGGCTTTAATGTATATTGGATCAAAAATGAGTGATATTCTGAAAAATCTCAAATGCCATGAGGAGGAGTGTGTCCTTAATTCAGTAAGTTAAAGAGAGTTATTGAAAACTTCTGAAGAAACGCACTATTGGAGGTGTGCTTTAAAAGAAATAATCTGATATATTACACAGGTTGTTTTGAAATAGAATAAGACCACATAATTAAAGTAATAAATGTAACATGAGAAGGAAGAGCACAAAGTTGAAGGAAACACCACATGAATCATTATGGAACTAGGAACTCTGTCTTTAAGAAAAGTTCAACAAGAAGAAGAATAAATGATAGTCTAATTCTGGATGATTGGCAGAATGGTAGCATGGATGTTGTGGGAGTTCAGAAGGGAAAGAAGATGATTCTTAGTCTAATTTGGACATGTTAATTTTATGTGAAATGTAAGATGCTTTACTAAGATTTTCAGGAGGCAGATTGAAGCACTGGCAACTTGGTGAAGACCTCTATGAAGGATTTGGATAGAAAATTGTGACAATTTGTGATAAAACCCACAGCAATTTATGGTTGTAAAACTTATGAAATATACATTTATGTTTTTAGGAAAGATAATGAACAGAAATAAGTAAATGAGAAAGTGTTTCAATACAAGAAAAGGAGATCAGTGTCTGACTCAGGAGATTCACATTCTCCTTAAGGAATAGAAGAAAGAAAAACAAATCAGTGAAATCTTGCCCCTATGAAATAGAAACAGATGACAAAGGTGAGAAAAAACTGTTGATAAACAGCACACATTTTAAATTAAAAATGGCACTTTAGTCTGAGTCAATAATTAGTAGACTTGACATTGCAGAAAATTTAATTAGCGATTTACAGGACAACACCGAGAAAAAACTGAGGAATCCAGAGGAAAAGCGCAAAGGGAATGTACTGGCAGAGAAAATGAGAAAAAAGGCAAACCAATTGGAAATACAGCTTATTATGACAGCAATTTTCAAAAAGAAAGCAGAATATAAACAATAATCAAAGAGGAATTATAGAAAAGTATCCAGTTTTTAAGAATAATTTTGAGACTGAGAGAGTACTCATGTTCCAAGTAAATTAATAACAAGATTAAGAATGGCAAATTGAAGGAAGGTTAGTTGATGGGCATTAAAAAGACTTAAACAGAAAGAAAATATATAGAAAAAATTAAAAGTGTGGCAAATGTGTTTGCAAAATATTAGGCATTCTGGTTTTTATTGAAAGAGATGTTTTTAAAGATATATTTTTATTGATTTCAGAGAGTAAGGGAGAGGGAGAGAGAGAAAGAAACATCAATGATGAGAGAGAACCACTGATCAGCTGCCTCCTGCACTCCCTCCACTGGGGATCGAGGCTGCATCCCAGGCATGTGACCTTGACCAGAATTGAACCCAGGACCCTTCAGTCCACAGGCCAACACTCTCTCCACTGAGCAAAACCAGCCTGGGCTGAAAGAGATATTTAACACTTCTCTTAAAACCAGGCAGAAGCTGCTGTAGAAGAAAATAGAAGCTTTAAATTTCTTATATCCCAAAGCAACAAAGATTCTTCATTCATTCAACATGGGAAATAAGATGTTGATAGATAGATGATAGATAGAATTAAGATTATTTTTAAAATTAGAATTAGAAATAAAATACTTTTTAAAAAATGCAAATAAGGAAAACAGATGAGTCTTCCTAAAGCAAATAAAAATATTAAAAGGAAACAAAAATAAATAAATGGAAGCATCAAAATGTAAAATATAGAAAGGATAAAAATTAAATATAATAACATCTATAATAATAGAGTATTTTATTATGTGCCCTGCCTTCTGTGCATGTGGTTTACCTCATATAATCCTCAAAATTCCTGTAAGAAATATACACTGAGTGGCCAGATTATTATAACCACCCCATCAGTACTTCGTTGAGCTACCTTTTGTCTTCAATACTGCAGCTATTCTTCTTGGCATTGACTCCACGAGATGTTGAAAGGTGATGTGAGGAATCTGACACCGTGCCTGATGAATAGCACTGTCCAGTTCTATGAGATTTGATGGTTGTGGAACCAGCTGCCTGATGGCTCTTTTAACTTCGTCCCACAAATGCTCAATTGGATTGAGATCTGGTGATTGTGGGGGCCACCTAAGCAAGGTAAAGTCTCCCTCATGTTCTTGAAATCACTCCTGCACAATACGAGCACCATGGCATGGCGCATTGTCTTGTTGGAAGAAGCCATCTTCATTGGGATACACCATCAACATGATAGGATGAACTTGATCAGCAATGATACTTAGGTATGTTGTGCTATTCAGATGTTCCACATGAATTAAAGGGCCCAAATCATGCCAGGAAAACATGCCCCAAACCATAACACTGCCCCCACCAGCTTGAAGGGTTGTACTCATGCACGTGGGGTGCATGCTTTCATGCTGTTTCTGCGGAATTCTCACTCTGCCATCTGCATGATGCAACTGGAAACGTGATTCATTGGACCACATGACTTTTTCCCAATGCTTGACGGTCCAATCCTTGTGTTCCTGTGTGAATTGGAGACATTTTATCTTGGTAACTGCAGACAGCAAAGGTGTTCGAACAGGCCTTCGGCTTCCGTATCCCATATGATGCAGTGTATGGCTAATTTGCCTACAAACGTCAGGTGGTCATAATAATCTGGCCACTCAGTGTATACTATTATTATTTTCATCATTACAGATGGAAAAGTTTGAAAAAGTAACTAATTTGCCCAATGTCACACAACAAATAAATAGTGAGGTTAGGATGAGAAACACATGGTCTCAGTAAGAGTCTTTACTCCTAATATCCAAACTAAGCTGCCTGGAACTTACACACATTCACAAATGCAAACAAAAATATATACATTTGTGCCACATGCACACATGCACATGCTACCATATATGTATTCATGTACATATACATTCCTAAATACTAATGTTCATAGACACATATTCATGCATATATAAGCACATACGTGTATACACATGCATATACAAATAAAATTAAGAAAACAATAAAAATGACTTAATTTCTTTATGAAAAGGTAAAATCTCTACAATAAAAAGGAAAGATCAAAATATAATTCTAAACTTCTTGTCACAAAACCTAAAACACACATAAAGCAATGATTCTGTTTTCCTTCCCTCCTGCTACAATTGAAGAAGTGGTACAATTTTTACCTAAGGACAATGCTTGTATGTGCATTGAGACCCCTTTCTTCTTTCTGGTGCTTTTTTTTTTTTTTTTTTTTTTTTTTTTATAAACTACCATATTTCCCTCTAGTGAATCCTTCTCTTCTCTTCAGTAGTTTTACATTCTCAAAGGTTTCCCCCTAACAATGAACTCCCCTAATGTAATGCTCCCCCTTTCAGCTACCTCATGACCACTTCCTTCTTTCACAGCCAAACTCTGCCCTCAAACATTTCTTTATCTCCCATTGACTAGTCCAGTGGTCGGCAAACTGCGGCTCACGAGCCACATGCGGCTCTTTTGCCCTTTGAGTGTGGGTCTTCCACAAAATACCACAGCCTGGGTGAGTCTATTTTGAAGAAGTGGCATTAGAAGAAGTTTAAGTTTAAAAAAATTGGCTCTCAAAAGAAATTTCAGTTGTTGTACTGTTGATATTTGGCTCTATTGACTAATGAGTTTGCCGACCACTGGACTAGTCAATCCTACACCTTCAATGACAAACTTCTCTGGCTTCTACTGCTCAACTCTTAAAAACCTACCTACCTTCTAAAATTAGCCTAAAACTTTCACTCCTTGTTAATTTTAAGAATAATGTTATTTGAAATTTCAAAAACAAATGAAATATGACTGGAAAGAAGCCAAAGCAAAGAAATTATGTGCTGTTTGTTTAAAACTATACATTCTCCAGTCCTCTCTGGGTATTCTCACCACCCCACTCCTCTTTGTGTCTTGAGAATCATTGCCTTAAATTCCTAAATGTTGTCACTCCCTGGGATTTTTTCTTAGAGCCTCTATTCTATACAGTGTCCTTGGGTGGCTTATCCAGCCAGCCCCATGGCTCCAGTTAATATCTATAACATGTCCTTATGACTGTCAAATTTTTATCTCCTGCTTATACCTCTTTTTTGAGCTCCAGACTCATATACTTAACTACTGACGGAATCTCCATTTAGATGAAATTCTTCCTCCAAGATATCTCTTGAATGCTTCAATTCTCTCTATCCCCAGAGCCACTACCTAGTTCAGAGCATAATTACTTCCCTCCTAGGTTACTGCAATAGCCTTCCTTAATTTACTCAGCATCCAAGCTTGCATTCCTCCAAGTCGTTCTCCACATTGCAACTAGAATGATCTTTTCTAAAGTGTCATTTTCATCATTTCACTTCTTTGAATGAATCCTGTGATTCATGGTTTGTTTTTCTTTGTCCTTACGATAAGCCCAACCTTCTTCACACAACTGAAAACTCATCATGAGCTGTCTAGTGTTTACTTTTCAGGTCTAGAATTATTACACTTAGAAAAGAGTTAAAGATTACAAAGACCATGGTGGATAGAAAATTATAACCAGGGAGGGGACTTTGGTATTTGATTTCTTGTAGTACAGAGGAAATGTGCTCTCAGAGATTTTGGGAGTGTCATCAGGAGGCTTTGTTAGGCTTTGTACAGGCTAAGCTGCTTTCACAACACACCCCAAAATACACTCACTTAAATAACTATATTGCTCCCTAATGTTACAGTCTAAATGGAAGCAGGTATTGTAGCAGTTCAGCTCCATAAAGTAATCCAGAAATCTAGGTCACCTCTATACTGTACTTCCACCATCTCCTAAAGTTCTTCACATCCAAAGAGTCCAAACAATTTCCAGTACCACATTCATGAAGCCATGAGCAAAAACAGCAAAGGGGAAGTCTAAGGCAAGCCACTGATCTGGAAGTGCTGCAGCTCTTATGCTCATAGCCCACTGGCCACAGCTTGGTCACCTGGCACATGTAAGAAAGATGAAAGAAAGGAATAGTTGCAAGGAAGGTTGAGATATATAGTCTCTGGCTGGTTGACTATATATCTTATAAAAGAGTAATATGCAAATTAATCATCACTCTGCTACACCCACAAGCCACGCCCACCAGCCAATCAGGAGTGAGTATGCAAATTAACCCAACCAAGATGGCTGCGGCCACGGAGCAAGCACGAGGCTTGGGTTGCCACCAGCAATGGAGGAAGCCAAGCTTTCCGCACACCCTGGCCGGCCCAGGCCTCCACTCAAGGCTACAAAGTTTCAATTATAGAAGATAAATAAATACCAGATACCAGGGCCTCTGCTTGGGTCGCCGGGGTGTGTGGCCGGCCTGCAAACCACCACAGGCCCCTTGCCCAGGCCACCCCATGCCCCAAGGGAACCCCTACCCTGATCCATTACACCCTTCAGGGAAAACCAGCCAGCCCCACCCATGCACCAGGCCTTTATCCTATCTAATAAAAGAGTAATATGCAAATTGACCATCACTCCAACACACAAGATGGCTGCCCCCATGTGGTCAAAAATGGCTGCCCCCATGTGGACACAAGATGGCCACCACAAGATGGCCAGCAGGGGAGGGCAGTTAGGGGTGACCAGGCCGGCAGAGGAGGGAAGTTGGGGGCGACCGGGCCTGCAGGGAAGGGCAGTTGGGGGGGACCCAGGCCTGCAAGGGAGAGAGGTTGGGGGGGACCAGGCCTTCAGGGGAGGGCAGTTAGGGGCAAACAGGTTGGCAGGAGAGCAGTTAGGCATCAATCAGGCTGGCAGGGGAGTGGTTAGGGGGTGATCAGGCTGGCAGGCAGAAGCGGTTAGGGGCAATGAGGAAGGCAGGCAGGTGAGCAGTTGGGAGTCAGCAGTCCTGGATTGTGAGCAGGATGTCCAACTGCCCATTTAGGCCTGATCCGGCTGGCCCGCCCCAATGGGGTCAATAAGGGCCAGGCTGGCATGGGGGGAGGGGATATAGGAGGTTGGCCTGCCGGCCCCACTCCTGATGAGCCGGTTGGCCGCCGCAGTGGGCATCATAGCGACTTGTCATTCTGGTTGTTTTGGTCATTCTGGCGTACCAGTTGCTGGCTTTATATATATATATATATATATATATATATATATATATATATATATGTTGGAACTATGGTTATCATTATGAACACTGTTTATCAATACACTATAAATGTACAGAAATACAACTTAACTAAATGGTAGGCAATTAAGCACATACTTTGTTTTATAATGCACTAGAGAGAACCCAGAATAGTATGGCCAATGCTATAAACATTTTTCTTTACAGTATATAGAAATATAATATATATTTGTTAATCCTCACCTGAGGATTACATTTTTTTAAAAATGGAAGCAATATGGGGGAACAATGACCACAGTAATATGCTAATGAGAATGTATTTTGTTAGTCTTATTCCTGTTAGAGTAGTTTCAGTGCTACACTTTTAGAAATGTAGTTCTTTGGTATGCATCAGAAAATGAAAAGTCTCATTTTTGCTATTCAGTGACCTCTTGGCTATATACTAATAGATTTCCAATCCACTGAGAAGCAAATCCTCACAGACACTTTTCAAATTTTCAAAGCTATGATGAAATGTGCCTTTACATCAAAAATCAATCTCTTTTAAGACATGCAAGGGATTTGCTCTGCAGAGCAGAGACCAACATGCCAGACAAGCTCTCCTAAACCTTTAAAATCGCTGTCTTTTCCCCTTGCAAGAAGTCATTGTTCCGAGGGCTGTTTATAGAAACTAATTTTTAAAGGCCCCCAAGCCTCAATTATCATGCTGGCTTAAGTACATGCTCTCATTTATTACAGGATATCCTTAAATAACATAAAAGTAGCATGCTAGAAATATAACATCAGCAATTAGTAGATGTGGCTTGTTGATACTTTGGTTGATTAGCTAAACAGCAAATAACCTTTACCTTTTAGAAACTTTTAAGAATATATGGGGGGTTGGAGGGGCAAAAGTAGTTCTACAGTTGTGAGAATGTGAAGCACAGTTTATTCTTATATTATTATTTATTAAGTATGGTATTTTTTTCCACACAAACAACTGTAAACCTATTTTGCTCCACCCTGTGTATATATTTTCAGGTATATATATTTTCTATAAAGTGAATAATATTTTGCTCTCTAGAACTATCAGAATAAAAAATATTACAAGTGAATTTAGCAAGCATTTATTGAATTCCTCGTGTATAACATACATAGATAATCGACATTAGATTTTTTTATGTCATTTTAATGGTTTCCTGTGCTTGTTAGTCTTGCATCTCCTAAAAGATATGTAAGCTTCCTGGTGATAGGAGTCATATCTTATATTTCCTGAATTTTCCCACCACATTCAGCACAAACTATATGTTAGTAGGTAATCATCAACAAATACTAACAACACACCTTTAATACTAGAACAATTTATTTTTACTTTGTGAGGTGCAAATAATAATACCAGTCAGTTCAATAAACAGAACACTAGATTAGATTAACAGGTTCTATTGTCATTGATCTGACATTATTAAATCATACTCACATTTTTGTAGGAGCCAAACTACAACATTGAAGCAGTCAATAAAACATTTTCACCTAGCGTCCCACATGTTATATTGATCTCATACAGGCTCTGTGATGTCACTGTCTATTACATTTGCTTCAGCCATATTGTTTTGTTATTTCCTAAATTTCAATCTGTTCCATACTTCTTTGTAAAATATCAGGACCCCATGTGATTTTTCACTATGTTTTAATGATGTTCCAATGTTTAGTTATTTTGTTAATTTGCAATACACCACAAAAGTGGACTTAATTAATAAAAGAGGTCTACACATGGTCACAGATTACTTGGCAGAGGCTGGCACAATACATGCCAAAGGAAGACTCAGAACATCTATCAGTTTGCAAGAAGTAGATCCTGAAAATTGACAGATACTTAATAGGAACACAGCATAAAAATCCAGGAGAAAGTGGGTACTGATTCACATTTTCAACAGAATGATTCAGAGTGACTCAAACTTAACCAAGACCAAACACCACATCTTCTATCTCAAATCTGCAATATCCCCCTGATCAGTGAACATACCATACATCTTGTTGTGCAAGCCAGCAATGACTTCTTTTTCTCTCTCACAGTCCACATTAGTCAACAGGTACCACTGATTATCTTCTTGATGTCTTTCAAATCTCTCCACTTCTTGCCAATCCCAGGATCACTTTTATATATATGTTGGAACTATTGTTACCTTCTTACCTTATTTCTCAGCCTCCAGCATGCTACATAGTTCCATTCACTGCATTGCCTGCACCATTTACTTTCCAAACTCAACTATGTTCAAGTTCTTCTTGGGCTAAATATTACCCAGATCACCTACATGCTCCAAGATAAAAGTCCAAACTTTCTAGAAGGGCAATCACACCCCTTTACAATCTGGCTTATGATCCTTATTTCATCTCTCATACCCACCTCATTTACATTGTCTGTTCCAGTGTTCTTCTACTTTGAGCATTTTGTATATTGGACCATGTTGTTGACCCTGACTGTCTTGACTATACTCCCATTCATATTCCCTCCCCTTACCTCGACAACTTCTACCTAAAAAAGCCAGTTTTCATGTTTCACCTCCTCTAAGCTTTATGCCAGCTAAAGAATTCTTTGTTGCCATACCTTCTGTTTTCTTTGGCTAAAAAAAGTTTGGAAGCCTAAATTCCAAAGAAGACTTATTGTTTTTTAATGACAAATAAAATGGGCATTGAAAATGGTTAGGCTCCGGAAGAAACAATAATACAAGTTCTACTTGGAAGTGTCAAAGGAAGGGAACATTGTGAAAAGAGATAGGGTCAATGTCATGTGTCAACTGACCCATCAATCAAGCATAATTTTCTAACTGAAGACAGTGGAATAAGAGATAGCAAAAAGTTAAAACAGATGTATTAGCTTCCTACTGTTGCTGTAACAAATTATCATAAATTTTGTGGCTTAAAGCAATACAAATGTATTAAGGATATGGTTCTGAAAGTCAGAAGTCCAAAATGGGTCCCATTGGGCTAAACTGAGGTGTCAGCAGGGCCCTGTTTCTTTCTGGAGGCTAGGGAAGATTCTATATTCTTGACTTTTTCTCCTTCTTGAGGCTGCCTGCATTCTTTGACTCCTGTTCTCCTCCCATCTTCAAAGCCAGCAATGACCAGTCAAATCTTGTTTACCCAGAATCAATCTGACATTGACTCCTCTCTCTCAGTCTTCCTTATTTTAAAAGACCTTTGTAATAACATTGGGTTCATTGAATAATCAAGAATAATGTCCCTATTTTAAGATCAGTTGATTATCTGCCAGAAGCCAAGTCCAGCATATCAGCAGGGCTGAATCATCTGGAGATGGCTGAGGGCATTTCCCCAAACCTGAAAATGATGCATAAATGATTGCTTGCTGCCAGACAGCTGAGGGCATTTCAATTTACATGTTATTACCTCCTACTGGCTAAACACCTGAACAGCTGATGGCAATTCCTCCAATCTGAAAATGGATTCTGTATAATAAACCCTGGCCTTTGATGATATATCTACCATGCCTTAGGACAATTTGTGTTATTAAAAATCAAGGGGTCCTGAGACAAGAGAGAACTTGGTTTCTTTAGGCAAGCTCCTCTGGCCCCCCAAATGCCTTCCAAAATTAGGTTTCATCTCTGGACTCTTGATTAATTTACACAGAGTGCCTTCTCCAGATTCCTGAACCCTTCAAGATGCCGAGAAACACACACCAGCAATTATCAACCTTAATTCTATTATCTTAATTCCCTGTTGTCACATAATCCAACATATTCATAGATTCCTGAAATTAGGATATAGACATCTGGGGAGGGGGCATTATTCTAGCTACTGCTAAAAGATTATATCATAAGTACACATCTTTCTTCAAAGCAATCCAGGGTTGTACATAGTGAGGTCTTGAGATTAATTTGGAAGATTCTGGAGCCAGGGAAATACCTGGCTCTTTCACTTACCAGGAAAACTACCCAAACTTCCTACTCTTAAAACCTGGGGAAAATTAGTATTTTTATCTAGTAGCATTGTTGGAATATACTTTTAAAGCATATAACTTCTTTTCATAATCACTATCCTATATAATAAAGATGTAATATGCAAATGGTCATTATGCCGTGACGGTGTAACAACTGGATCATGGATCAGCAGGAGGGTGGGGCAGCAGGCTACAAGTGGGTGGTGAAGAGCTACAGGAGAGGGCAGGGCAGCAAGCTATGAGGGGAAGGCAGGGGGAGAGGATGTGGGGCAGCGGGCAGAGAGCTACTGGAGGGCAGCAGCGAGCTACTGGCGAGCTACTGGTGCACGGATTCACGTGCAGGGCTACTAGCATTAAAATGAAATTATTTTAAGAATTAAATGACTCAAATATGTAATGTGTAAAATGCATAGAATGGTCTACCACATGATGGACGAGCTCAATAAATGATAATTATAAGCATTTTATGCTCAGTGAATGGTGGCAGTTATTATTATGAAGCTGGAAGAAAAGTTGTTCCTTTTTCTTACTTTGAAGCAAAGAATTACTCTTATATAGAAAAACATCAAGATAGATGCTTTTAGAATTATGAAAGCTAAGGCCCATGCATGTGATGTAGGAGGATAGTAGAGTGCTCTGCATAATAAATAAATACAATTGGTAACAGCAAGAGATTTTGTGGAAATGACAAAGCCTTAGGAGTGGAGGCCCAGCATCATGACACAGGCCAGAGACCAGATAAGAATACTGGTCATCTAAAGAATTCTCCAGCACAGAGAGAGCTAAGAAACTTTGAGGAACCCTGATGTTAACAATACATATACAGTGATTTTGTTCAGTACTGTGCCACAAATCTCTCTATTACCTCCTAAAATTTTAGTAGAAGGTGCTTCTCATCAGTGGTCATGTTTTAGTGGTTCATGGGAGATGATATAAAAGGGGCCAGTGATCAGCAAGGGGCAAAGCAGCCTGAGCATGCAGTGCAGGGTTAGATCAGGCAAGACATAGAAGGAAGGGACATATGGGGAGTGACTCATCAGAATGAGACAAATCTTTTTTCAAAAAAAGAAGAACCTTGTTTTCTTTCTTTCCTTTCTCTTCTTTTTAGAGGAGAGAGAAAACAAAGGGAGTTTTTTTATTTCTGGTCTTACATATTTTCTGGTAGAGATTAGAGCAACCAGATAGCAGGTATTTTTTGAGTTATTCATATATGATAATAATGACGATGATTTTTTTGTCATTATTATTTCCAAATGATCTATATTATTTGAGCATTATGAAATATTTTAAGTTTATTCTCAGAGGCATCATAAGGCATATTTAAGAAGTCCTGACACATACAAAGGAAGTACAAGAAGAATGAAAGTGTCATATCATAATTTTCTAAAAAAAGGAATATTTTAGTTTCTAGTAAAGACAGGTGAACAATGCAAAGCTTCACAAAAATGTAAAGTGTTTTACTTAATTGATGAATTGTGTTTTGAATATAACTACTAGGTCACTGGAAACTTGAATGAATTCACTCTATAAAAGATGTCATGTGGGGTATTTTTTCTATTTTGAAAAGATTTGTAAGCTTTTTAAAGCAATTGAAAGGTTTTCTAAAAAGAAGTTTTTCCACAGAGGTAAGAAAGTTGTAGTAGAAAAAGTTTCTTTCAGAGGATGAACTTTTTCCAAATGATAATGTTGTTTTGGGGAATATTGCATTAATTTCTTCAGATTACTAAATTACACACAGCAATATAACTAGTTCTCCAGAACTCTAAGAGATTTAACATATAGTCTAAAAATACCTAATGTAAATATGACACAGTGTTTTCCAATCTGTTTGAATACATCTTATCTCTTAATGATAAAAATGTCCTGGACTCCTCCAAGTTCCAAGATCTACTATACATATAGAACATAGTTGGCAATATTACAAATCTATTGTATAGCTGCCAAGTATGTAAGAAAGTAGTGGACACATTCCAAATTAAATCAAAACCAATGATTTTTTAAAGGCATGCATATAAATATATATTCAGTAGAGACTCTAAGCCTCAATCATCCCTGTCTCCTGGTACTTATGACCTTATCCAATCCCCTCCCTTGAGTGTGATAGAACTTCAACTTGATTCTGACCAATAGAAGAAGGCAAAGATAATGGGATATCACATGTATGATTATCTTACATAAGATTATGACATCTGTCTAACTTAGAGTATCCCTCTCTCACTGGCTTTTTGTTTGTTTGTTATTATTGTTGTTGCTGTTAATCCTCACCAGAGGGTATTTTTCCATTAATTTTTAGAGAGAGTAGAAGGGAGAGGAAGAGACATGGAGAGAGAAAGATTGATGTGAGAGAGACACATCGATTGGTTGCCTCCCTCACGTGCCCCGACTAGGGCCAGTGATCCAGGCTGCAACCAAGGTACATGCCCTTGACAAGATCGAACCCAGGACCCTACAGTCTTCTGGTCTATGCTCTATCCACTGAGCAAAACTGGCTAGAGCTCTTCCTGACTGGTTTTGATGAAGCAAGTGGCCATATTAGGAAAGCCACATGACAAGAAGTTGGAGGCAGGCTCTGACTAACTTCCAGTAAGAAATTGAAGCCTTCAGTCTAACAAGCCACAAAAAAGTGAACGCTGCCAATAAATACTTGAGTTTGAAAGCAGATTCATCCCAAGTCAAGTCTTCAGTTGAGAACCCAATCCTGCCTGACACTTTGATTACAGTCCGGTAGAGACCCCAGTTAGCTACGCCTGGATGTCTAACCCACAGAAAATGTGAGGCAATAAATGCAAATATTTTTAATTAAACTTTTAATTTTTAGATAATTGTGAATTACCATGTAGTTATATGAAATATTGCACAGAGGCATTTTGTATTCTTTGCCCAGTTTTTCCAAATGGAAAATTTTTGCAAAATAGTACCATTATCTCAACCAAGATATTGACATTGCCACAGTCAAGATACAAAATAGTTCTATCACTATAAGGATCCTTAATTTGCCTCTTTTATGTAACTATTAGGGGCCCAGTGCATCAATTTGTGCACCTTGAAAGGAACTGTGGGCCACAAGGCCACGGTGGGCACAGGGGTGGGTCTCAGCCCATCATCCGCGCCCTCACCTGGCCCCTCCTGCCAAGGCCCCTGGTCTCTTCTCTGCTGGCAGCCCCGCTCCTGCCTCTGGAGCTCCCACATGCTGACAGCGCCAGCCCCGCTCACACCCGCTGATGGCATGGAGTGATTGGGGCTGGTGCCAGCAGCGGGTGCAAGCAGGGCTGGCACCGTCAGTGGGTGTGAGCAGCAGCTGCTGCCGCGATATCCCCTCAGGAGCAGGGGGAGGTGAAGAAGCCCTCAGGGGTGATCGGGGCTGGCAGCTGCCACTTGCACCCACTGATGGCACTGAGCGATCAGGACCGGCGCTGAGCGCCAGCAGCGGGTGTGAGCAGCGGCTCCAGTGCTGGCTGCAGGTTCTAGCGGGATCGGCACCAGCAGGAGGTGCAAGCACCGGGTGGGACCACAGCATGTGGGAGCATAGAATTTTCAATAATCACCAGAGGCTCACCCCGATGACAGCAACCGGTGCCCCGCCTTGGTCTGGTGCCCCCACTCACCTGCTCCACCATCCCACTGTGACCAATGCCCGCTATATTCTGTGCATGCCCCTTGGTGGTCAGCGCACGTCATAGTGACCGGTTGTTCTGCCGTTCAGTCTATTTGCATATTAGCCTTTTATTATATAGGATATGCTAATTCTTAAAATCTAGTAGGCTGATTTCCTTCTCTTTATTCACTTTTTACAAAGTTGATTCACCTGTTTGAGTTCCTTTGCTTTTTATGTACATTTTAGAATAATCTTGTCTATTTATACAAAAAGGTTAAAAATTATTGATTTGAGAATTTTATTATTTTCAAATATACTCATTTAATGGTATAAATTTCCCTCTGGGCACTGATTTACCCCACAAACTTTAACATGTTGTATTTTCACTTTATTCAGTTCAACATATATCTTAAAATTTCCCTTGTGGTGTTCTCTTTGATCTACAAATTATTTAGAAATGTGCTGCTTCATTTTTCAGGTGTTTGGAAATTTTCCTTTTATCAATTTAAAGTTTGATTCCAAGCTATCTATAATAATAAAAGCGTAATATGCTAATTAGACTGGACGTCCTTCTGGACGACCTTCTGGATGAAGCCAGGGCTGCGAGGAAGCCCGGTTCCTGGGTGCCAGAGGGAAGTCAGTGCCAACAGCCAGGGGGAGGAAGGAAGGCCTACTCTTGCACAAATTTCATGCCTCAGGTCTCTAGTATATTCATAAGAGTATTCAGAATACATAAGGAATTCTTATCACTCAAACTCAAAAAGACAGACAAATCAATTAAAAAATGGACAAAGGGCAGTTTTCCAAAGATATACAAATGGGCAACAAGCACATGAAAAAGGTTCAACATCATTAATCATTAGGGAAATAAAAATAAAAACCACAATGAGATACCACTTCACACCCACCGGGATAGAGGTGGTGGTGATGGTTGTAGTAGTAGTAATAGTAGTATTAGTAGAAGTAGTAATGATAGTAACAGATAGAAACAAGTGTTGGTGATGATGTGGAGAAGTGAAGCCATCATATGTCACGGGTTAGAATATAAACTGGTACAGCTGCTGTGCAAAACATTTGGTAGTTTCTTAAAAAATTAAACAAAGAGTTACCACATGACTCAGCAATTCCATTCCTAGGTATATACCCACAAGTATTGAAAACAGGTGTTCAAACAAAAACTTGTAAGTAGATGTTCCTCGCACCATTCATTACTCACATTAGCCAATGGTGAAAATGACCCAAATGTTATCAACAGATGAATGGGTAAACAAAATGTAATGCATCTATACAAAGGAATATAAGTTATCCATAAAAATGAATGAACTACTGGCATATGCCACAACATGAAGAAAGTTTGACAACATTATGCTAAGTGAAAGGAGCCAGTCACAAAAGACCATACATGATATTATTTCATTTACATGAAATATCCAGAATAGGAAAGTCTATAGAGAAAAAAAAGTAAAATAGTGGTTTATTAGGGCTGAGAGGATAAGGATAGAGCGGATAATAGCTAAATGATATGGACTTTCTCTTAGTGCTGATGAAATTGTTCTAAAATTGATTGTAGTACCAGTAAAGGTTGCACATATCTGTAAGTATACTAAATACCATTGAATTGAACCTTTTTATGTGAATAAATTACACGTTAAGTGAATATATCTTAAGTCAAGAAAACTATTTTTAAAAATTCAATGTAATCACAACTGTCATATTGGGAAACAAACAATGGAATCTTAAAAAATTAACAAACAAACAAAAGACAACCCAGGGAACTCACAACTATGTCATTCTTCAGAGCCCATGTTACCTAGCCAGTCTACGTTCTTCTCTCTACCTTTCAGAGTTTTCTTCTGTTTGATTTATATACTATAATGTTCAGGGATCTTACTTGTACTTAGCAGAAGGGATAAGAAAAAAATATATCTAGTCCATCTTTCTGAAAGTAGAATTTTTCAACATGTGTTATTTTAAGCTGATAAATTTATACTAAGACTGCTTTGCAACAATAAATATTGTCATTCTATGTGTCTATTAACCACCAGGTGGTAAATATTTATCAAAGAGCATTACTGTAAGCATTAAATTACATAATGTCAATAAATTGATAACAACATATAAATCTCACCTATTTCCCAGCTTCACAAAGTGGTACAGCATAGAGAAATAGAAGTTTACATCCCTGCTCTTCAACTATTAAAAGTGTTCATTAACCAGTGTTTCTGAACTCTTGTGCCATGTTAAAATTACCTGAAGAGGTTTAAAAAAATTACAAATCCATCAGGAAAGATTGACTAAGTAAGAATATTTGGGCATGGATCCCTTGATTAAACATTTTTTAAACCTTGTCATGCAATTCTGATGGTGAGTGAATGTTGGAAACCACTCCTCTAAACCTTACAGTTGTTTCCTCTTCTGTAAAATAAGAATAATAATGGGATAATAATAAGACAATGATATCTGTTTCACAACTTGCTGTAAGACATAAATAACTTGATCTAAATCAAGTTCCAAGCACAGTACCAACATTTGTGACATAGTATAAGTACAGGTTTTGTAACCAGACTCATGATTATCTGCACCACTTCTCAGGTTTATCATCGATAGAGTCACATGACCTTTGTGCCTCAGTTTCTTCATTTCTCAGCTTTAGGAGATGGGTCTTTACTCATGGAGTTAAACTCAGGATAAAATTTGATAATATATATAAAAGCATTTTACACATTGTAGGTGTGTTAGTTCATATATCTTCTTCCTTAAATGTCTCTGCTCAGCACAGATGAAATTATCCTTACCATATAATAATGTTTCATATGGAGTTTTAAGTGCTATGAAGGAAACAGACACTTTATTTTGGTCCAGTTATCTGGATGCTAATGATAGTTCTTTGACCTCTTCTAGGCCTGGCGACTGGTATAGAATGGTTTTCAGGAAAAGAGCTTGCATAGGTTTGCTTCCTTAAGGAAAGAGTAGGCTTATTTTTTTTTTTATCACCAATTATTGGACTTTGTTTTTAACTTCTTTACACTATCAGTTTTATCTCCCAAGATTTCTGCATATTACCCATGTTCCAGGAGCTGTTGACTTCAAAGAGCCAAGAAGTCATTTCCAAAATGTTTCTTCTGACATTCTAGATGGTGCATTTACAAGAGGTCCTATTGTATCTGTTAGTGGTCTTGTAAGACATCTGGGATACACAATAAAAGAATTCTGAGACATTTTTCTGCATTGTCTATTCTTTCTTTAAGCTCATGAAATTTGTTCAGAATCTACCCAACTAGGCTATCCTATAGAATATGTGAAGCAGACTTCTGGGGATCTGAACAATATAATACAAGCCCTAGAATTGCCATATATATAATATATCTATATATCTATATATCTGTAGATATAGATATATAGATATATATAGATAGATATAGATATAGATATAGATATAGATATAGATATAGATATAGATATAGATAGATAGATAGATAGATAGATAGATATCATAACTCACAGATTCAACTTTTTTTACTTAATAAACAATCACAATGCTGACCCATATTTCCACCAACCTGAAGGCTTGGTTGATTGCAGAAAATCCACTATTTTTGGAACTTTACAAAATTATTCTCTTCCTGGTATAGTTAACTAAACTATAAAATATTATTTGAGCTATTGTTTTATTGTTAGGTAATTAGGCCAGTAAAAACATGATTAGATTATACAGTCTAACATTTGAGATTAAGTTATATACCAAATCAGAAATTTAAATAACCCATTAAATTCATTACAAGAATTCTAAAGACAAAACCCCTCAGTCTGCAATAAAAAGATCTACTATAACATTGACAAAAATATATTTTGGCCAAATGAAACAATTACATTTTCTCTTTATGAGTACCATTAGAATAACTATGTCATGTTGTGAAAGTAAGATAGTAAAATGTCTTGTTTAATAAGCTATTGCCAATGTATTTTAGGAAACAAATTTTTTTGTGAAAACAGAACTAAGTCATCTATAAATACAGATTACATTTTCTAAACAGATTCTTTTAGTCAGGGTCTGGGTTTGATTTTTGGCCAGCTTTTAAAAGCTTTCTTACAAAAGAACTATTTTTAACTGAGTCATGATATTCTTTTCATTCTCAGAAGTAGTTTTGTGCGATCCAGGTTGGAGAAGCCAAAAATAGATGGATCAGATACTGACTAACAAAAGCACGTAGAGGCGGACAAAGACAACTAGCATTTAGGACAGTGAGTTAGGGTTCCTGGATTTCTTTTGACTTCTTTACCTTGAAAATGTCTAAGCCTTTTCATTTTCTTGAATCTAAACCAAAGCAAAATGGATTCTCAACTATTCCAATCTAAACTAAGTTCCTATTTTCCTACTGGAAAGTACTATTAACTTTGTCCTGAAAAAGATAGGTTATATAAAAGTTAAATAAATAAGACTCCATTGAGAGGACCCTAAGAATGAATACAACAAACACAAAAATCAATGTGATCCCCTCTGACAGCTGGAATTAGATATCTCATAATGTTTTGCCAGCTTCATAGAGCATTGTATATCTTCAAGGTACCCTCTCTGTCTTTGTGATCCTTTATCTTCGTTTGTTTCTCTCCTTAAAAATACAATTTCGCCCTTTTGTTAACATGACATGGACTTAGGAACTTTCTTTTGAGACCTGCCACAAAACCTTGAATTGGTGGCACTGCATTGCTAACAGCAAATTAACCTAGAAGAATCTGTACCTTGGTTTTATTCAGTGACATATTACCATTGATAATTTTTATTTAGAAATTTGGCTTTTATTTTCCTTTTATGTCATGTGGCATCTAGACAACAATGAACAAAGACTGCAGAGAGTTGCCTGCAAGACAAAAATGCCTTGTGATTTTGCAATATCAGTGACATTCTCATGTCTAGAGATAGAGAATTGAAATGTGAGGCACAGGTTTAATGTTAGGAGAGGGAGATGGGAAACTAGTCAGCTAGTTCAAATCAGGTTTTTTTTTTTTTTTTTTTCAAATTTTTTATTAAGGTATTATATGTGTACATATCTTACCATTGCCCCCCCCACCCCACTCCCATACCTGCCCTCACCCCCCAATGTTTTGCATCCGTTGGTTACTCTTATATGCATGCATACAAGTCCTTCAGTTGATCTCTTATTTCCCCCACCTCTCCCTAACCTTACCGCTGTAATTAGACACTCTGTTTGATGCTTTACTGCCTCTGTAACTATCTTTTGGTTCATCAGTTTATAATGTTTTTCCTTATCCCTAAATGAGTGAGATCATGTGGTATTTTTCTTTCATTGACTGGCTTATTTCACTTAGCATAATGTTCTCTAATTCCATCCAGGTGTCTACAAATGGTAGTAATTCCTTCTTTTTTATGGCAGCATAGTATTCCATTGTGTAGATGTACCATAGTTTTCTGATCCAGTCATCTGCTGACGGGCACCTAGGCTGTTTCCAAATCTTAGCTATCGTAAATTGTGCTGCTATAAACATAGGGGTGCATATATCCTTTCTGATTGGTGTTTCTGGTTTCTTAGGATATATTCCTAGGAGTGGGATTACTGGGTCAAATGGGAGTTCCATTTTCAGTTTTTTGAGGAAACTCCATACTGTTCTCCACAGTGGCTGCACCAGTCTGCATTCCCACCAGCAGTGCACGAGGGTTCCTTTTTCTCCGCATCCTCGCCAACACTTGTCGTTTGTTGATTTGTTGATGATAGCCATTCTGACAGGTGTGAGATGGTATCGCATTGTCGTTTTGATTTGCATCTCTCGGATAATAAGTGACTTTGAGCATGTTTTCATGTGTCTCTTGGCCTTCCTTCTGTCTTCTTTCGAAAAGATTCTATTTAGGTCCGTTGCCCATTTTTTTATTGGATCATTTATCTTCCTTTTATTAAGTTGTATAAGCTGCCTGTAGATGTTGGAAATTAAACCTTTATCAGTGATACCATTTGCAAATATGTTCTCCCATACAGTGGCGTTTCTTGTTGTTTTGTTGATGGTTTCTTTTGCTGTGCAAAAGCTTTTTATTTTGATGTAGTCCCATTTGTTTATTTTCTCTTTGGCTTCCATTGCCCTAGGGGCAGTATCACTGAAAAAGTTCTTTTGGCATATGTCTGAGATTTTGCTGCCTGAGGATTCCTCTAGTATTTTTATGGTTTCCCGTCTTATATTTAAGTCCTGTATCCATTTTGAGTTTATTATTGTGTATGGTGTAAGTTGGTGATCTAGTTTCATTTTTTTGCATGTATCTGTCCAATTTTTTCAACACCATTTATTGAAGAGACTGTCTTGACTCCATTGTATGCTCATGCCTCCTTTGTCAAATATTAATTGCGCATATTGGTTTGGGTCGATATCTGGATTCTCTATTCTATTCCATTGATCTATATGTCTGTTCTTGTGCCAGTACCAGGCTGTTTTGAGGACAGTGGCTTTGTAATACAGCTTGAAATCTGGTATTGAGATCCCTCCTACTTTATTCTTCTTTCTCAGGATTGCTGTGGCTATTCGGGGTCTTTTTTTATTCCAGATGAATTTTTGGAGAGTTCTTTCTAGGTCTGTGAAATATGCTGTTGGTATTTTAATGGGGAGTGCATTGAATCTATAGATTGCTTTGGGTAGTATGGACATTTTGATGATGTTGATTCTACCAATCCATGAACATGGTATGTTCTTCCATCTGTTTACATCTTCCTCTATCTCTTTTTTCAGTGTCCTGTAGTTTTCCGCATATAGGTCTTTTACCTCCTTGGTTAGGTTTATTCCTAAGTATCTTAATTTTTTTGGTGCGATGGAAAATGGGATTGCTTTTTTAGTCTCTCTTTCTGTAAGTTCACTGTTGGTGTATAGAAATGCCATAGATTTCTTGGTGTTAATTTTGTATCCTGCTACCTTGCCGAATTCATTTATTAAGTCTGTTAGTTTTTTGATAGAGTCTTTCGGGTTTTTTATGTACAATATCATGTCATCTGCAAATAAGGACAGCTTTACTTCTTCTTTTCCAATTTGGATGCCTTTTATTTCTTCTTCTTGTCTAATTGCAATGGCTAATACTTCCAGTACTATGTCAAACAGGAGTGGTGAGAGTGGGCATCCTTGTCTTGTTCCTGTTCTTAGGGGAAATGGTTTTAGTTTTTGCCCATTGAGTATGATGTTAGCTGTGGGTTTATCATATATAGCTTTTATTATGTTGAGGTATGATCCTTCTATTCCCACCTTGTTGAGAGTTTTTATCAAGAAAGGGTGTTGGATTTTGTCAAATGCTTTTTCTGCATCAATTGATATGACTATGTGATTTTTATCTCTCAATTTGTTTATGTGATGTATCACATTTATTGATTTTCGGATATTGAACCATCCTTGCATTCCTGGGATAAACCCTACTTGGTCATGGTGTATGATATTTCTGATGTACTGCTGGATCCGATTTGCTAGAATTTTGTTGAGGATTTTGGCATCTACATTCATGAGGGATATTGGCCTGTAATTCTCTTTCATTGTGTTGTCTTTATCTGGTTTTGGTATTAGGGTGATGCTGGCTTCATAGAAGGAGCTTGGAAGTGTTCCTTCCTCTTGAATTTTTTGGAATAGTCTGAGGAGGATAGGTTTTAGTTCTTCCTTGAATGTTTGGTAAAACTCTCCTGTGAAGCCGTCTGGCCCCGGGCTTTTGTTTGCCGGAAGCTCTTTGATGACTGCTTCAATTTCTTCCATAGTTACTGGCATATTGAGCTGTTTAGATTCTTCCTGATTGAGTTTTGGAAGGTTATATTTTTCTAGGAATATGTCCATTTCCTCCAGGTTGTCCAGTTTGTTGGAATAGAGTTGTTCGTAGTATTTTTTAACAATCCTTTGTATTTCGGCGGGATCTGTTGTTATTTCACCTCTTTCATTTCTGATTTTGTTTATTTGGGTCCTCTCTCTTTGCTTCTTGGTGAGCCTGGCTAGAGGTTCATCAATCTTGTTTATCCTTTCAAAGAACCAGCTCTTGGTTTGGTTGATCTTTTGTATTGTTTCTTTGGTCTCTATGTCGTTTATCTGTGCTCTGATCTTTATTATTTCCTTCCTTCTGCTTACACTGGGCTTTTCTTGTTGCTCTTTTTCTAACTCTTTGAGTTGTTGGGTTAGGTAATTTATTACCCCTGTTTCTTGTTTTTTGCAGTAGGCTTGTAGAGCTATGAACTTCCCTCTCAAGACTGCTTTCGCTGTGTCCCATAGATTTTGGATTGTAGTGTTTTCATTGTCATTTGTTGTCATGATGTTTTTTATTTCTTCTTTGATCTCTCTGGTAACCCAGTCATGGTTTAATAGCATGCTGTTTAGTCTCCATGTGTTTGATTTCTTTGGGTTGTTTTTATTGTAGTTGATTTCCAGTTTTATGCCACTGTGGTCTGAGAAGATGCTTGATATGATTTCTATCTTCTTGAATTTGAAGAGACTTTGCCTATGTCCCAACATATGGTCTATCTTTGAAAATGACCCATGTGCACTTGAGAAGAATGTATATTCTGTGGCTTTGGGGTGAAATGTTCTGAAGATGTCAATTAATTCCATCTGGTCTAGTGAGTCATTTAGGATTGATGTTTCTTTGCTGATTTTTTGTTTAGAGGATTTGTCCAATGGTGATAGTGGGGTATTAAAGTCTCCTACTATGATTGTATTGCTGTCAATCTCTCCCTTGATATCCTCCAGGAGTTTTTTTATGTATTTGGGTGCTCCTGTATTGGGTGCATATATGTTGACCAGAGTTATTTCTTCTTGTTGGATTGCTCCCTTTAGTATTATGAAGTGGCCTTCCTTATCTCTTGTTATGTCCTTCAGTTTGAGATCTAATTTGTCAGATATAAGTATTGCTACCCCAGCTTTTTTTTCAGTTCCATTTGCCTGGAAACCTTTTTCCATCCCTTCACCCTCAGTCTGTGTGCGTCTTTTTTTCTGAGGTGGGTTTCTTGTAGAAAGCAGATATATGGGTTGTGTTTTCTTATCCAATCCGTTACACTATGTCTTTTGATTGGGGCATTTAATCCATTTACATTTAAAGTTATTATTGTTAGGTACTTATTTGTCGCCATTCCTGTTCTTTACCCCTGTGTTCCTTCTTCGCTTCCTATTTCTTTTTTTTTTTTTTTTTTTACAGCAGACCCTTTAGCATTTCTTGCATTGCTGGTTTGGTGGTAATAAATTCCCTTAGACCTTTTTTGTCTGTGAAGCTCCTGATTTCACCTTCAATTTTGATTGACAGCCTTGCTGGGTACAGTATTCTTGGATTCAGACCCTTCCTTTGCATGACTTTGTATATTTCATTCCATTCCCTTCTGGCCTGATGAGTTTCTGTTGAGAAATCAGTTGCTAGTCTGATGGGGGTTCCTTTGTATGTAACTTTCTGTCTCTCTCTGGCTGCTTTTAAGGTTCTTACTTTGTCATTGGTGTTTGCCAATTTAATTATAATGTGCCTTGGCGTCGGTCTTTTGGGGTTCATTTTGCTTGGGACTCTGTGAGCTTCTTGGATTTGTGTGGGTTTTTTCTTCTCTATATCAGGGAAATTTTCTGTCATTATTTCTTCAAATAGGTTTTCTATTCCTTGCTCAGCTTCCTTTCCTTCTGGAACCCCTATTATGCGGATGTTGTTTTGTTTCGTGTTGTCCCAAAGTTCCCTTAGGCTCTCCTCCTGCCTTTTAATTTTTTTTTCTAGAAGTTGCTCTACTTGGGTATTTTTTCCCATCCTGTCTTCTAGCTCACTGATGCGGTCCTCTGCTTCTTCTAGTCTACGCTTGATGCTTTCTATTGAGTTCTTTACAGCAGCGATGTCATTTTTCATTTCTTCTTGGTTCTTCTTCATTTCCTCTTGGTTCTTGCTCATATTGTCGAATTTGTCTTCCATTCTTTTCAGCCACCTTATGACCATTTCTCTGAATTCTTTTTCTGGAAGGTTGCTTGCCTCCATTTCGTTTACTTCCTTTTCTGGTGATGCCTGCTTTTCTTTCATGTGCGGGCTGTGTCTTTGTCTCCCCATGGTCTCTCTTCTCTGGGTGTCTGGTTATGTAGTTCTCTCTCTCCTGCGTCGATTTAAAGGCACAAAATACAGCACTACCAGGTACAACACACAAGGCACTGAACAGAAATGTATTCACGATATTAATAACCTCCAATAAAGGTGACCACCAGAGAAAGGCAAATCAGGGGATAGTAGAGAAAGAAGAAGAGGAAAAGGAAAGAAAGAAGAAGAAGAAGAAAAAAAGGGGGGTGTCAAAATGAAATTGGGAAAAGGGAAAAAAAGAAGAAAAAAAAGTAAGAGAGACAAGAAAGAGACTAAGAGAGAAAGGGAAACAGACTATATATATTGGGGATAAAACTCCAATAGAACAATCACTAATCCCAGCAAATGCCAGCAACAAGTACCTGGGGATTAATACAAACTACAACACCAACTAATATTGAGTGAGGCAAGGGAAAACAGAAGCAGTAAACAAACAAAAAAATAAACAAAAGAAGAATAAGCAAAACAATCTCACAAAAAAGCATAAAAATTCAATATAATCTACAATCAAACGAACAACAACAAAAGGACAGAGAGAAGAACAATTTTTTGGATAGTTAAGACAGCGAAGAGAGAGGTGTATGGACTTGGAGTAGGGGATTGGAGATTAGATATATAAGTAGGGTGAAATTTTAAAAGGGGGTAAACAGAAAGAATAGGGAAAATCTAAAGCAGGAAAGGGGTAAGATAAACAGGACACTGAAAAGGGAAAAGTGAGGAAGAGAGTGATGGCATAAAGGTAGATTTGAGATAGAGTAAAATGATGCTAAAGGAAAGATAAAAATAGAATGTAGAACATTAATCCCAAAACAAAATGGAGAGAAAATAAAATGACACTTAAAAAAAAAAAAAAAAAAAAAGATAAAAT
Source organism: Plecotus auritus (assembly GCF_963455305.1). Lineage (NCBI taxonomy): Eukaryota > Metazoa > Chordata > Mammalia > Chiroptera > Vespertilionidae > Plecotus > Plecotus auritus. The sequence continues at coordinate 150,399,092 of NC_137772.1, forward strand.
AATAGCAGTAGTAATAATACGGATTGAAAATAACAATGTAATAATTAAAAAGGTAAAATCAAGTGAGGAAAAAAATTAGTTTCTTGAGTAAAAGATGCAAAAAATGAAAATAAAAAAATAAAAAATAAAAATAAAATGTGGAGTAGTGAAGGTCATTCACTTCCTCTGTTGTTCTGTTTGGCTCGCCTGTTTCTCAGTCTGGACAGTATTGCAGTTCCCTGCGTTCCACTGCTCTTCAGTGATGTAAGCCAGTCCTGATTTTAAGCAGGCGGTGTGTCTTAATTCGTATTCCTTTATTTTTGATTACACAAGAGTCAATTTGTGATTCAGCCCCTGGGTGGCAGTGTTTCTGGATTGACTTCCGGGTTTATCTATGGCCTCTCTAGGGAGTGTTAGAGTCTTCTTTCCCTGTGGCACCGGTAGGGTTTGTGGGAGTGGGCTGCTTCAGAGCTGACTCTCGGATGGTCACTCCCCGCTCCGATCCCCAGGTTCCAGAAAAACAACTTTCCCCTGCAGTCTCCCAGGGTGTCCCCAACTGGGTGAACCTATGAATTGGGCTTAGTAATCAGAAGCAAGAATTTCAAGAGGAAAAAGCCCAAGTGTGCGCACTCCGTGGCTGCGCGTAAGTCTAGCACACCCCTGAAATTCTTAGGGTGTCCCTGCACTTCAGATCAAAATGGGTTGCTTTTTAGAGAGCCCTTCTGTTAGCAGCTCTGGGGACCCCCTTCCACATTCACAGATCACGCCAGCCCCAGCAGCCACCGATTTTTCTAGGCACAGACTTCCCTGGTCCTCCAGCTCCCACAAAACGCGCGTTCCTCTCTTGCGCTGGGACCAGAGACCTCACCTTATCCCAGGCGAAATCTGACCTTTCCGTGGTGGAGTGTAGAGCTCCTCTGAACCCGTGTGCTTGCGCCAATTGGGGAGCGTTGTTCTGGGGCTCGCAGCTGTTCCGTAGGTGCTGCAGTTGTGGATTCTCAGGCTTCCGATAAGCTCCACTTTCCGGTTCCAGATGGCGGCGACTCCGCGTCCAAGCCCGCAGCTCCGGGAGGGGACCCAGCCGCAGTGGGAGCTGCCAGGTCAGGGGAACCCCGTCTAGCAGTCTCCCACCTTCTTCTGGAGTTCAGCTGTCCCCCAACTTGCCAACAAACACTCCTAGTGCGACCCTCAGCTGTTCTTTCTTTCTGCTCCGGGACAAGGCTCGGAACACGTCTGTCTATTCCGCCGCCATTTTTCTCCCGACCTCAAATCAGGTTTTTAGGGACAATGGAAAACTACAGGAATAAAGCACTACCATTTATTAAACAGATGAACAAAAAAATGCTAACAATAAAATATCTTAAATCCTGCATGGGCTTCACTAAATTTTTCACACTTCACTCTGAAAACTAATTTTAAGGAAGAAGAATTAATAAAAAAAATGCTTCATTTCAGGCAATGTTTTTTTTTTTGTTGTTATATAAGTGGTATGGCCTAAAATACCTTTGAAGCCCTATCCTGACCTCTCATTTAAAATCCAACCCCTCACTCCCTGATTTACATTAGCTTGCTCTACTTCCCTTTTGTACAGATTAACATAACTATATCATTCATGTACTTTTTTGTGCTTATTGTTTATTGCAGATCTCTTCCTACTAAAATATAAAATCTATGCGGGCAAAAGTCCTTGTTTTTTATTTACTGGTCTATCCCAAGAATGTAGAATACTGCCTAGCACAACCCATCTGGTAAACGAGTGAGTGAAAAGTGCTATGAGACTAATCAGGATCCTTTTTCCTGTCATACAGAAATCAGCCAGCTGGGAGCTGGCTTAGATTTAGTGTGGGCGCTAATGTTTTATCTCTGTATTAGCTATTTGACATACTTACTCTTTCTGCCTTCATTTTAGAAATATAAATTCTATAGCTTAAAAAATATTGCATTTTCTCCATTTCAAAGGAATTTTGCAATAAAGCCAGAAACAGACTTAGGGCCACATATCACTATTATGAACTTTCTTGTTACAACATTGTGTAATTTACTGAAAGTGTTTATTCACCCACAAGTCTTTATTCTTAAATAATAAAAAAAAAAAACTGTGCGTGTGGGTGGGTAGTAGGCTATATAATTTTGCATTGTTTTAATGAATCAGAATAAAATATTAAAATGCTAAAAAAAAGTTACTTATAAAAATCAACCCCACAGATCTAGAGAGAGCTTGCGTGTAACTGCTAAAGTTTTGGACATCAAAAGAGAGGCATGGCCGACTTCTGTTTAGAAAATGATTCTCCGTGACATTTCAGTGAGTTGTCAAATCTATAACCTCAATTTTTTTAACCGTTGCTGGAGGACAGATGCCTTTCCTGTGGGGGTTACACCTCTGAGCGGTTCAAAAAGGAAGGGAGAGCTTTCTGCACACAGCACTGCTATTCACTGAAGAAGGTTATTTTTGTGCTAAATCATCTGCACAAAACCATATGGTTAGAAGAAAATAGACTACTAGCCAATATAGAGCATCTCTAGAGGGCATGAGACTAGCATTAGATGCTAGTTAATTTGTTTGCTCTTTGAATAGATGTTTTCTTTTCCTTGGCTCATAGAAGGATATTGTGATTTGGAATAATAATTCCACTTTAAAAGACAGAATAGAATAAGTACTTCAAGTAATAAGTATTTTTCAGTATGGTATGTATATTCATATTTTATTCTGATTGCTAGGTGTTTTGTAATGTCATTTGCTGATCTTTGAAACAAAAATTATATAAATCTCTCAACCCATCATAATACATGTTGTGAGCTAAACTGTGTCCCTCTCCCTCAGAATTCATATGTTGAAGCCCTAATTCCAGCACCTTGAAATGTAACTATTTGTAGATAGGGTCTTCAAAATGGTAATTACATTGAAATGAGATCGCTGGGGTGGGTCCTCATGCAACATAACTGATGTCCTTATAAGAAGAGGGAAGAATGCAGGAAGATAGCCATCTACAAGCCAAAGATACCCAAAATAGATCCTTCCCTTAAGGCCCTCAGAAGGAACCAATCCTGCAGACATATTAATCTTGGACTTCTAACCTACAAAACAATAAGAAGATAGAATTTCTAGTGTTTAAGCTACTCAGTGTATGGTACTTTGTTACAACAGGCCTGGCAAACTAACACAATACATGAGAATCCAAAAACTGCCTCTTCTGAAATTAACTGAGGATAATCCTATCTAATAAAAGGGTAATATGCAAATTAACCATTACTCCGCCACAAAGATGGTGGTGCCCATAGCCACAAGATGGCGGCATCCAGTCCCCTCAGCCTCACTGGAGTCCCCCAGTCCTGGAGGGGCTGCTGCTGAGAGCGGGCAGCGTGAAGAACCTGGTGGAATGCTTGCTTCATTTTCTATGGCAACGGAGGGCCTCTGGGCAGTGGGTGTGGAGCAGCCGGGGTGGGACGCTTTCTTCATCGCCACGGTGATGTCCCAGCAGCAGAGGGCCTCTGGGGGACGGGGGGGGGGGGGGGGGGGGGCAGCCCACAGCCTCCGTGGCCCAGCGCAGACCCAGAGAGGAGATGGCGGGCCTGACTTCCAGGGAAGCAGCACGGCTCCCTCCTGGCTCCCACGCTTGCTTTTTTCCTCCCACAGAAGCCGCATGCTGCAGTTCCCGGCCCACTTCCCGCGATATCACTCAATGAGCTACTAGTAAGCACATAATGGAGGATAGGAGATCTCTGCCCCTGTGAAGACAGCAGTAATCAGAGGCCACTATTTTTGTGAAGAAAAAACAAAACTCCATTTAAGGAATAAAGATAAACATAATATTAAACATAAAATAATTTCAGAAAAATAATGATAAATACAAAACAAAAAGTAGTGATAAATATAAAACAAAAGAATGTTGGCTACTTTAAGGTTTGTAAATTTCAATCCACAGGTTGACTTGTTTAATTCACACAGCTGGGATTGGAACCTGGATCTTTTAATTTTACAATGTCACCTCCATATCCTAATTTCAGTTGGGCTTAATTTTTTTTATGTTAGTTGCTTTTAGTGAAGGAAGTTCAAAAAAATTTTTTTTGCCTTAGTATAGACCATGTTCCTTGTAAGCAATGGAAATGCTAGTAATATGTGTTAGATAAGTTTTTTATAACTATCAATAATTTTAAACTATTTTGGTCTTATGCTGACAATTAATTCAGCTCCTCAAAACATTAAGATCACTCAGCCTTGTGGGCTTGTAATCTAAATTGAATGGCAAAAATGTGTTATTCACCATTTTAGATTACCTAAAATATACTACTGAAATACCTCAATTATCTAAGCAGAACACAGTTTCTCTTAGCATTGATATTGCTACACTTAGTGTTATGCAGTTACAACCTATTCATTTCAATTTTTGTTATTTTCTATATTGTTGCGTAATGAGAATTTGTTTAGAATGAGAAAATTAAAATTTTATAACATAAAAAGCCCAATTATATCTAACATTAAAAGGCCCAATTATATCTAGTAAGCTTACTTACAAATCAAGAAAATGGAGTTATATGTTTAATTAAATTTTTGACCAAAAAAATTGAAATAAATAGCATTTTATGTGGTTTTTATCACTTTCTACTTTCACTATAGTTTTGTATGTACATGGTTTATTCCAGCTATGGGCAAACTACAGCCCGCGGGCCAGATCTGGCCCGTTCGGCTGTTCTATCCGGCCCGCGGAGCCGAAAGAGTGGAGGGTTCTCTTGCTCTCCCCTCCGCTCCTTTACTTTGAATTTATATTAGTTCACACAAACACTCCATCCATGCTTTTGTTCCAGCCCTCCGGTCCAGTTTAAGAACCCATTGTGGCCCTCGAGTCAAAAAGTTTGCCCACCCCTGGTATTCTATACTATTTATAAATTCTTTAGATCAAAATTCATCTTTTTTTAAATCTTTTTTTTTTATTGATTTCAGAGAAGGGAGAGGGGGAGAGAGATAGAAACATCAATGATGAGAGAGAATCATCAATTGGCTACCTCCTGCACGCCCCCTACTGGGGATGAGCCTGCAAGCCAAGCATGTGTCCTGACAGGGAATCAAACTGTGACCTCCTGGTTCATAGGTTGATGCTCAACCACTGAGCCACACTGATCGGGCTATCATTCATCTTTACAACTTCACACTCTCTTCTTTATAGTATGTATTCAATAACTATTAATTCACAAATGAGTGAATTAAAATCAAAATAGTTGTCTGTGTATCTCTCAGATGTTAAAAATGTGAATTAAATCAGAATAATCCATTAAGTAATTATTTCATATCAAAGAAATCTGTGCATCAAGATAACAGTATTTATATTCCAGCAAGGTTCTAAACAAAGGAAGTACTAACATATGGTAGAGCCCTTTCATCTGTGTTAAACAAAATTTTTATATTAATTTATGAATGGTGTTTATCAAATTTTCAAGGCATAATAACATTTCTTCCTTAAAATTTCTGCATTTAGTCTCTGGCTTAACAAACCAAAGTCCATTCGTTTAGCTTATTTATGCCATCACCTTGGCACACTGGACTCCCCTGGGATATTTGGAAAGTAACCATTCTCTCCAGCTGTTTCAATTAGCACTCTAGAACACTCATTATCTTTAGCAGAAACTATCTTTGAAACCGTAACACCCTTCAGCTTGAAATTTTGTTGGCTGTTCAGAGGCAAAAGGTTTAGAATTTTTATTAAGGGACTCACATAGGGATGAGAATTACAAGTGGGGGAAGACCTTAGTCAAGACTTCCAGAGAAAGCGATCACCGGTTCCTCCTGCTGCTTAGCAAAATAACTAAGCCCATATGTTAGGGAATAGCTGAGGTTAAAATGCTAGGAACACATTTTGGTAACTTTCCAAATGAGAGGACCTTTTATTCCCAAGCCATTTTTCTCATCAGCTAGGGTTACAAGACCTACTTTCTCAATCTGCCTACCTTCGAGTTGAGAAAGTACAAACATTTCTTTGATTTCCCCATTTGACTATGTGGCCCCAGACACCAGGCAAAAGGCTTATTGAGCCCCTTTTTTTATGAAGAGCCTGTGCAGTTGTGCGGGTGTCAGTACAAAAGAATGGGGGAAATTTATCTTTGTCTTCAGGATTTCCAAATACAAGGAACCCAGGGAAGGACTTAATTCTTACATCACTAAATTCTTTTATTAGACGACACCGAGAGAGGCACAGAAATTAATGTAAGTGCTGCCAAAGCTATTTTCTTTCTCTGATTTGAGCATGTTGCAATGGGAAAGACACCTGGGATAAAAGAAGGATCCTAGTTCAAACAAATTGGCTTTATTTTTAGGCAAGTACCTCACAGAAATTTGAAAACACACTCCATTTACTGAAAGGTGACCTTATTAGGAAAATTAGCAACTACATGCTATAAAGGCATGAGATGTATGATAAAATGGTTCTAAAAATAACCTAATGCAGTCCTCACATTTTCAAGCAAAGGTTACTTGATTAATGCAGGTGAAATCGGGTTTATCAAGATTTATAAAAATGTTATCTTGTTTTATAAACAAACCATTATCCTATATAATAAAAGCCTAATATGCAAATTGACTGAACAGCGGAAAGACCAGTGGAACGACCAGTCACTATGACCACCAGGGGGAAGACCCCCAATGCAGGAGCTGCCCCAGACCACAGGCCCCAGGTCAGCCAAGGCAGGTGCCAGTGGTGCCCTCCCCCCTGCCCCCATCATCCTGCCAGTTGCCCAACAGATTGGCCCTGATTGTTGGCCAGGCCTAGGGACCCTACCCACAAATTTCATGCATTGGGCCTCTAGTTTAATATAAAGATTTATAGGACTTATTATCAAAATATTTTATTTACCATTAAAAGGTTGTTGGTTTTGTGTGTGTGTGCGTGTGTGTGTGGTATTTATGTGTATTTGTTTGTTCTGTTTCCTGAAGTCTCATCTGTTGTTGCAAGTGCCATGTTTTGATAATGGATAAAGACAATGTGCAGAAACTCACTGGGAGAGGGAAGCCAATTTCTAGAACCATTTTGTGATAACTTTAATCTCTCCTAATATCTTTTCCCTTACAATGTTCTTTATGATTGATAAATAAGTTTCTCAATGTTCCTCAGATTGATTGTTTTCATCACAGGCAAGAAATTTATCCTACCTAAATTCATTGAGTGCTAGCACCAACACTTTTTAAAAATCTTTATTGTTGAAAGTATTACCTATGCCTCCTTTTCCCCCCATCGACTTCCTCTAGCCCACTCCTGTTCCCCACCCCAGGCCTTCACTACCTTATTGTCTGTGACCATGGGTTATGCATATATGCATACAAGTTCATTAGTTGATCTCTTCCACTCACACACCCTCCCATGCCTTTCCTCTGAGGTTTGACAGTCTGTTCAACGCTTCTATCACCAACACAATTTTTTCTTCTTTTCCTCTCTCTTTTTGTGAAATATTTTAGGGGAAAAAAATCTAGACTAAAGATGACTAAGAACTATTTGCCAAATGTTGACCTCTGAAAAGTAGAGATGCAGTTAAAGTTGAGTTTCTGGCTACACAGGAGTGAAGACCTTTTTAAAATATATATATATACACATGTATGTATAGACTTTAGAGAGGAAGGAGGAGGGAGAGAAAGAAACATCAATGATGAGAGAGAATCACTGGCCAGATGAAGACCTTTTATATAAATGAAAGGTCAGCACCTAAGTTACTGCATCTACAGAGTATGAAATAATCAATACACACTGTTAATACTAATTTTAAAGCTTGCCTTTAACATTTATGTAAAACATTTTTTTGATTATTATTAACCATTTATTATTTTACTGATTTTTTTAGTGAAAAAAAAAAAAGTTCTGAACTTTTGTCCTATGTGGAAATATGAGAAATGAGATTAGTAATGGCTTCCCACTGGCAAGATATTTCTTCTTAATATTCTACAACAGTATTCCCTGGGACATTTCCTCTTAAAATATTCAGTTACTGTGAACAAAGACAGTTGAGGATCTGAGTAGATCAGGGAGCTGTAGTTGTGAGGAAGGGAGTGGGTGGTAATTTGATTAGGCAGTCAGGACAGCCAGTTCTGAAACAGAAGTTATTTCACAAAAGAATCACTTTAATTGGAACACAGGTAAAAAGAGGAAAACAATTCTAGGTTCTGTGGTTAATATTAATGGGAGTTTTATTATTTTGAAGGCAAGATTAACTAACTTTATACAATATACAATAATGTCTTTCTAAAAACTGAGTTATTTTAGGACAGTTTATACATGTATAGGCTCAGACACTGACTTAGGTGATAGATAAGGTACACTGTATTTTCTTCTTAAGGAAAGGGAAATACTTTATTTGTTGAGTTAGAGTTTTTGTATCATTCAGGCCAGAGAGCTTATCATAAATTCTCAGTATAGGATAATATAGGTTTGCATGTACGTGGAATATTAGAAATTTATTTTTGTCTGCAGGTAAAAAGTTGACTGGACTCATTCAGTAATTCTAGAAATATACATTCATCATTTTCTTTATCTGGGTTTTAGGCACTCACAGAATTGAAGAAAATGTGATCTTTGACTCAAGGAGCATATATTCTAAGAAAAAAGTTATAGGATACACACATACACTTTTTGTTAAATAAAATATATTCAAAATCATTAGAGATTACAAAGTGCTATGGAATTAAAAGAAGTAAAAATAAGTATCTTCATGAAAAGAATAGTGGAGGCTTCAGTGAGATAGTAGGCCTTGAATTGAACCTTAACATTCGGGCAAAATTTAGCTGTGACAAATTGGCAGGAGGGACTTTGGACAGAGTGTATAACATTAACAAGAACCTAGAGAAGTAAGAATGTGACTATGGTCCTTGAGGTTGAATAATCCAGTTTGACTGACTAGAGAACAGAATGTTGCAAAAGGAAGACAGAAAAGGGAGTTTGATTACAAAACAATCATACACATTCTTGAATACCAAGTTAAGAAATTTAGACTTTATTCCTTAGACAATGAATGAGAATGAGAACCACTATGTACTGCGTGCTAGTACACCTTTAAACCAATTCTCAGTGGACAGATCACCAGAATTCTCGCTTTATATTACACAGTGTTTTACAAAGTATCATACTTTAAAAAGATATTAGCTTGTAAGAACATGTAATAAATAACTTCAAAATGCAATGGGTATTTAATTTTAAAGCTTGCCTTTAACATTTATGTAAAACATTTTTTTTTGTATTCGTTCAGTAGAAACTTATCTGGCCACTGGGTAAAGCTAACAATAAAACTACTGGTCTGCAATGTGTTAACTTATGCTATATCGTTTCATTTCCCCATTAGCCCAGAGGTAAGCTATTTACATACAGGAGTCTGTAAATAGAATTTAAGCAGTTCTTATTCCAAAGCTCTTTCCTCTACATGATCTCTTTGTGTTCGTGAATAACTTTGAGATGCTCATCAAAGCTATGGCCTTTGCAGAACAAGGCACATGCACACAAATACCCCCACATTTTCTTACACTTGTAAGGTATTCACTAATTCTCATTTTCATTTCCTGTTAGAAACTCTTGCACTCTCCAAATGCATCCAGCCAAGGAATGCATTTTCTTCTAATTCCATGATCCAGTAGTATTTCAACAGATAACATATCAAAGAATGTTAAGAAAGTAAGTTATTGAATAAGGTCATTACATTCTCTTATTTTACAAATATGAAGATGAAGAGAGTATATAAATTAAATGATTAACTAAAACAATGTAATGATTTCATCCAAATTTGGAAAAGTTCATCTTATAAAATAAAAATAACATATCAGTCTAAATCCACTACCAAACAAAAAACATGTAATTCCCTTTAAACTTTAGTTTTATTAGTTTTTGTTCTATTTGTCTTAATATTTAATCTACTAGAGGCCCGGTGCATGAAATTCATGCACTGGAGGGGGGTCCCTCAGCCTGGCCTGCGCTCTCTAGGAGGACCCCTCACTCCTTTACCACCTACCTTCTCACTGCTCCTTACCACTCAGCTTGTTGCTCCTTAGCACTGCCACGGAGGTGAGAGAGGCTCCCACCACCACCTCTGCACTCACCAGCTGTGAGCCCGGCTTCTGGCTGAGTGGCGCTCCCCATGTGCGAGTTTACTGAACACCAGGGGGCAGCTCCTGCGTTGAGTATCAGCCCCCTAGTGGTCAGTGCACATCATAGCGACTGGTCGTTCTGGTCGTTCCACTGTAACAGTCACTTAGGCTTGTATTATGTAGATACTATACATGTTATTTATTTATTTTTAATTTTATTTTTTATTAAGGTATTATTTGTATATATGTTACCATTGCCCCCCCTACCCCACTCCCATACATGCCCTCATCCCCCCCAATGTTTTACATCCATTGGTTATTCTTATATGCATGCATATAAGTCCTTTGGTTGATCTCTTATTTCTCCCACCTCTCCCTAACCTTCCCGCTGTAATTTGACAGTCTATTTGATGCTGTACTGCCTCTGTATCTATCTTTTTGTTCATCAGTTTATAATGTTTTTTATTATCCACAAATGAGTGAGATCATGTGGTATTTTTCTTTCATTGACTGGCTTATTTCACTTAGCATAATGTTCTCCAATTCTATCCAGGTTGCTACAAATGGTAAGAATTCCTTCTTTTTTATGGCAGCAGAGTATTCCATTGTGTAGATGTACCATAGCTTTCTAATCCAGTCATCTGCTGACAGGCACCTATGCTGTTTCCAAATCTTAGCTATTGTATATTGTACTGCTATGAACATAGGGGTGCATATATCCTTTCTGATTGGTGTTTCTAGTTTCTTAGGATATATTCCTTGGAGTGGGATTACTGGGTCAAATGGGAGTTCCATTTTCAGTTTTTTGAGGAAACTTCATACTGTTCTCCACAGTGGCTGCACCAGTTTGCATTCTCACCAGCAGTACACCAGGGTTCCTTTTTCTCCGCATCCTCGCCAACACTTGTCGTTTGTTGATTTGTTGATGATAGCCATTCTGACAGGTGTGAGATGGTATCGAATTGTCGTTTTGATTTGCATCTCTCGGATAATTAGTGACTTTGAGCATGTTTTCATGTGTCTCTTGGCCTTCCTTCTGTCTTCTTTCGAAAAGATTCTATTTAGGTCCATTGCCCATTTTTTTATTGGATCATTTATCTTCCTTTTATTAAGTTGTATAAGCTGCCTGTAGATGTTGGAGATTAAAACTTTATCAGTGATAACATTTGCAAATATGTTCTCCCATACAGTGGGGTTTCTTGTTGTTTTGTTGATGGTTTCTTTTGCTGTGAAAAAGCTTTTTATTTTGATGTAGTCCCATTTGTTTATTTTCTCTTTGGCTTCCATTGCCCTAGGGTCAGTATCAGTGAAGAAGTTCTTTCGGCATATGTCTGAGATTTTGCTGCCTGTGGATTCCTCTAGTATTTTTATGGTTTCCCGTCTTATGTTTAAGTCCTGTATCCATTTTGAGTTTATTTTTGTGTATGGTGTAAGTTGGTGATCTAGTTTCATTTTTTTGCATGTATCTGTCCAATTTTCCCAACACCATTTATTGAAGAGACTCTCTTGACTCCATTGTATGTTCATACCTCCTTTGTCAAATGTGAATTGCGCATAGTGGTTTGGGTCGATATCTGGATTCTCTATTCTATTCCATTGATCTATATGTCTGTTCTTGTGCCAGTACCAGGCTGTGTTGAGAACAGTGGCTTTGTAATACAGCTTGAAATCTGGTATTGAGATCCTTCCTACTTTATTCTTCTTTCTCAGGATTGTTGTGGCTATTCGGGGTCTTTTTTTATTCCAGATGAATTTTTGGAGAGTTCTTTCTAGGTCTGTGAAATATGCCATTGGTATTTTAATGGGGAGAGCAATCTATAGATTCAATGGACATTTTAATGATGTTGATTCTACCAATCCATGAACATGGTATGTTCTTCCATCTGTTTATGTCTTCCTCTATCTCTTTTTACAGTGTCCTGTAGTTTTCCGCATATAGGTCTTTTACCTCCTTAGTTAAGTTTATTCCTAGGTATCTTATATTTTTTGGTGCGATGGTAAATGGGATAGCTTTTTTAGTCTCTCTTTCTGTAAGTTCACTATTGGTGTATAGAAATGCCATAGATTTCTTGGCATTAATTTTGTATCCTGCTACATTGCCGAATTCATTTATTAAGTCTGTTAGTTTTTTGATGGAGTCTTTAGGGTTTTTTATGTACAATATCATGTCATCTGCAAATAAGGACAGCTTTACTTCTTCTTTTCCAATTTGGATGCCTTTTATTTCTTCTTCTTTTCTAATTGCAATGGCTAATACTTCCAGTACTATGTTGAACAGGAGTGGTGAGAGTGGGAATCCCTGTCTTGTTCCTGTTCTTAGGGGAAATGGTTTTAGTTTTTGCCCATTGAGTATGATGTTAGCTGTGGGTTTATCATATATAGCTTTTATAATGTTGAGGTATGATCCTTCTATTCCCACCTTGTTAAGAGTTTTTATCAAGAAAGGGTGGATTTTGTCAAATGCTTTTACTGCATCAATTGATATGACTATGCGATTTTTATCTCTCAATTTGTTTATGTGATGTATCACGTTAATTGATTTGTGGATATTGTACCATCCTTATATTCCTGGGATAAATCCTACTTGGTCATGGTGTATGATCTTTCTGATGTACTGCTGGGTCCGATTTGCGAGAATTTTATTGAGGATTTTGGCATCTACATTCATGAGGGATATTGGCCTGTAATTCTCTTTCATTGTGTTGTCTTTATCTAGTTTTGGTATTAGGGTGATGCTGGCTTCATAGAAGGAGCTTGGAAGTGTTCCTTCCTCTTGAATTTTTTGGAATAGTCTGAGAAGGATAGGTTTTAGTTCTTCCTTGAATGTTTGGTAAAACTCTCTTGTGAAGCCATCTGGCCCAGGGCTTTTGCTTACTGGAAGCTTTTTGATGACTGCTTCAATTTCTTCCATAGTTACTGGCATATTGAGCTGTTCAGATTCTTAGATTGAGTTTTGGAAGGTTATATTTTTCTAGGAATACATCCATTTCCTCCAGGTTGTCCAGTTTGTTGGAATAGAGTTGTTCATAGTATTTTTTAACAACCCTTTGTATTTCGGCAGGATCTGTTGTTATTTCACCTGTTTCATTTCTGATTTTGTTTATTTGGGTCCTCTCTCTTTGCTTCTTGGTGAGCCTAGCTAGAGGTTCATCAATCTTGTTTATCCTTTCAAAGAACCAGCTCTTGGTTTTGTTGATCTTTTGTATTGTTTCTTTGGTCTCTATGTCATTTATCTTTGCTCTGATCTTTATTATTTCCTTCCTTCTGCTTAAACTGGGCTTTTCTTGTTGCTCTTTCTCTAACTCTTTGTGTTGTAGGGTTAGGTAATTTATTACCATTGTTTCTTGTTTTTTGCAGTAGGCTTATAGAGCTATGAACTTCCCTCTCAAGACTGCTTTCACTGTGTCCGATAGATTTTGGATTGTTGTGTTTTCATTATCATTTGTTGCCATGATGTTTTTTATTTCTTCCTTGGTCTCTCTGGTAACCCAGTCATTGTTTAATAGCATGCTGTTTAGTCTCCATGTGTTTGATTTCTTTGGGTTGTTTTTATTGTAGTTGATTTCCAGTTTTATGCCACTGTGGTCTTAGAAGATGCTTGATATGATTTCTATCTTCTTGAATTTGAAGAGACTTTGCCTATGTCCCAATATATGGTCTATCTTTGAAAATGACCCATATGCACTTGAGAAGAATGTATATTCTGTGGCTTTGGGGTGAAATGTTCTGAAGATGTCAATTAATTCTATCTGGTCTAGTGAGTCATTTAGGATTGATGTTCCTTTGCTGATTTTTTTGTTTAAAGGATTTTTCCAATGGTGATAGTGTGGTATTAAAGTCTCCTACTATGATTGTATTGTCAATCTCTCCCTTTATATCCTCCAGGAGTTTTTTTATGTATTTGGGTGCTCCCGTATTGGGTGCATATATGTTTACCAGAGTTATTTCTTCTTGTTAGATTGTTCCCTTTAGTATTATGAAGTGGCCTTCCTTATCTCTTGTTATGCCCTTCACTTTGAGATCTAATTTGTCAGATATAAGTATTGCTACCCCAGCTTTTTTTTCATTTCCATTCACCTGGAAAACCTCTTTCCATCCCTTCACCCTCAGTCGGTGTGCGTCTTTTTTTCTGAGATGGGTTTCTTGTGAACAGCAGATATATGGGTCTTGTTTTCTTATCCAATCCGTTACCCTATGTCTTTTGATTGGGGCATTTAATCCATTTATCTTTAAAGTTATTATTGATAGGTACTTATTTGTCGCCATTTTTATTCTTTACCCCTGTGTTCCTTCTATGCTTCCTATTTCTTTCTTTTCTTTTTTTTTTTTTTTACAGCAGACCCTTTAGCATTTCTTGCATTGCTGGTTTGGTGATAATAAATTCCCTTAGTCCTTTTTTGTCTGTGAAGCTCCTGATCTCACCTTCAGTTTTGATTGATAGCCTTGCTGGGTACAGTATTCTTGGATTCAGACCCTTCCTTTGCATGACTTTGTATATTTCATTCCATTCCCTTCGGGCCTGATGAGTTTCTGTTGAGAAATCAGTTGCTAGTCTGATGGAGGTTCCTTTGTAGGTAACTTTCTGTCTCTCTCTGGCCGCTTTTAAGATTCTTACTTTGTCATTGGTGTTTGCCAATTTAATTATAATGTGCCTTGGCGTCAGTCTTTTGGGGTTCATTTTGCTTGGGACTCTGTGAGCTTCTTGGATTTGTGTGGGTTTTTTCTTCCCTATATCAGGCAATTTTTCTGTCATTATTTCTTCAAACAGGTTTTCTATTCCTTGCTCATTTTCCTTTCCTTCTGGAACCCCTATGATGCGGATGTTGTTTTGTTTTCTGGTGTCCCAAAGTTCCCTTAGGCTCTCCTCCTGCTTTTTAATTTTTTTTTTTCTAGAAGCTGCTCTACTTGGGTATTTTTTCCCATCTTGTCTTCTAGCTCACTGATGCAGTCCTCTGCTTCTTCTAGTCTACTCTTGATGCTTTCTATTGAGTTCTTTACAGCAGCGATGTTATTTTTCATTTCTTCTTGGTTCTTCTTCATTTCCTCTTGGTTCTTACTCATATTGTCGAATTTGTCTACCATTCTTTTCAGCCACCTTATGACCATTTCTCTGAATTCTTTCTCTGGAAAGTTGCTTGCCTCCATTTTGTTTACTTCCTTTTCTGGTGATGCCTGCTTTTCTTTCACATGCGGGCTGTGTCTTTGTCTCCCCATGGTCTCTCTTCTCCGGATGTCTGGTTATGTAGTTCTCTCTCTCCTTATCCCAGGCGAAATCTGATCTTTCCGTGGTGGAGTGTAGAGCTCCTCTGAATCCGCGTGTTTGCGCCAATTGGGGACCAGTGTTCTGGGGCTCGCAGCTGTTCAGTGGGTGCCGCAGTTGTAGATTTTCAGGCTTCCGATAAGCTCTACTTTCCCTTTCAAGATGGCGCATTCTCCACATCCGAGCCCGTAGCTCCGGGAGGGAACCCAGCTGCAGTGGGGCCTGCCCGGTCAGGGGAACTCCATCTAGCAGTCCCCCACCTTCTCCTGGAGTTTAGCTGTCCCTTAACTTGCCAACAAACACTCCTCGTGTGACCCTCAGCTATTCTTTCTTTCTGCTCTAGGACAAGGCTCGGAACACGTCTGTCTATTCCGCTGCCATTTTTTCCCCCCGATACTGTACATTTTAAAGAAACCAAATTTTATATTAATTTTATCAACATCTTCTAATTCAAGTATCAACATTTTCATCAATTAAGAATTCTTACATTTAAGTTGCTTAGAGGATAAGGACTTAAGGATATAAAAAATGTACATAAATCTAAGCCCCAAATATGTACTGGCTAGCCTTGTAAACCAGAATACATAACAACTTCGCTAAGCCCCCAAAACTCTGATTCTTCTTCTGTAAAATGGGAATAATAATAATTACACTTTTAATTAAAGGGTTATTATATTTAGAAAATTTCTAGGTGATAAAAACAGTATACATACATGTATAAACACATACATATATGCATGCATATATAATATCCTTTACTATTAGATTCATCAATGATTCTGTAAGACTGTAGTTGGCATAATAACATTTAAATTGAGAAACAAAGAAATAATTTTCAAAAGAAAAGGGTTAAAATAAGATCAAGCTCCAGTATAGCTAAAGAGAAAGACACATAAATAATAATAAAAAAAAATAAGTTATATAGGAAAGGCACATATAAAATGCTAGGAGAACACAGATGCAGAAACAATGAATGATGCCTGCAGTGGTGCAATGAGAGGTCATGTCTGAGTGGAACCTTCTAGGCAGGGTGTTCTAGGTCTGTGGTTGGCAAACTGCGGCTCGTGAGCCACGTGCGGCTCTTTGGCCCCTTGAGTGTGGTTCTTCCACAAAATACCATGGCCTGGGTGAGTCTATTTTGAAGAAGTGACATTAGAAGTCTAAGTTTAAAAAATTTGGCTCTCAAAAGAAATTTCAATCGTTGTACTGTTGATATTTGGCTCTGTTGACTAATGAGTTTGCCAACCACTGTTCTAGGTTGATCAAGCTTATTATTGAAGTGATTCTCAATGTAAAAACAGCAGGTTCTCATTCTCATACAACACATTGGCCCATCAAACATTGCTCATGCTTTAGAATAAAAAATATTATATAAGCAAGAGAGAAATGCTTTATCTTGGTTTAAATGCTATGTACTGGTCCACATGTATGGTTGTAAAAGTACAATATATTTACAGTTACACTTAAATGTATTATACTTATTTGAAATTTATGTAACAGAAAAAGACAGATCATGTAAATAATGTTTATAAAACAACAAAAAATGTGAATTCAACTTTTCTCAATAGTTTGAAATTCTATTGCTCCTAATACAAGGGAACAAATCAATAGGTTTTTTGTTTGTTTGTTTGTTTTTGTTTTTGCCTGGGTTAGGATTTTGGTTTTTTAAATTTTTTATTCTTTTTTCTTTTTTATTTTTTGTTGTTAATCCTCACCTGAGGATTCCCCCCTGCCCCCCGCCCCCCGGCATTGATTTCTAGAAAGAGTGGGAGGGAGAGGAAGAGGCAGAGAGAGAGAGAAACATGGTTGCCTCCTGCTCGTGCCCAGACTAGGGCTGGGGATCAAGTCTGCAATGGAGGCACTTGCCCTTGATCCGAAAGGAACCCAGGACCCCTCAGTCTGCCGGCCAAGGCTCCACCCACTAAGCCTAACGGGCTAGGGCTATTTTTTATTTTTTAAATCTTTATTGTTGAAAGTACTACATATGTCTGGGGCAGGGTGGGCTGGAGGGGGTCAATGGGGGAAAAATAGGACATATTTCAACAATAAAGATTAAAAACAAAACTAATGGGAAAAAAAAAAAGTACTACAAACGTCCCCTTCCCCCTCATTGATCCCTTCTAGCCTGCCCCGCCTCCCTTTTGTCTCTTTTTATTTATCATGTTGTTCCCAGCACTCAAAACTGAGGATTGCAGACTGCAGATGGCACAGGTTAGGTTCTCAGGATATATTAAGTGATGTGTATTGAATCTCAGAGTTCAACAATCAATAGTTCTTGACAATCAACTCATATTAATTAATTTCCTTTCCTTGGTTACAAATTTAATTTTTCAAAGATTTTGATTTTTTATTATCTTTGGGGTATACATGTAGTGATCACATTACTTTAGTCATCAAGAAAATATATATACTCTCTACCAGAAATATAAAAATAAATGCCTGGGGCAAAGGACCTAAATAGACACTTCTCAAAAGAGGACATACAGAAAGCCAAGAGACATATGAAAACATGCTCAAAGTCACTAATCATCTGAGAGATGCATATCAAAATAACTATGAGGTACCATCTCACACCTGTCAGAATGGTTATCATCCACAAGTCCACAAATGACAAGTGCTGGAGAGGATATGGAGAAAAGAGAATACTTGTGCACTGATGGTGGGAATGCAGATTGGTGCAGCCACTGTGGAAAACAGTATGGAGTTTCCTCAAAAAACTAAAAATGGAACTCCCATTTGACCCAGTGATCCCACTTCTAGGGATATATCCCAAGAAATCAGAAACACCAATCAGAAAGGATATATGCACTCCTATGTTCATAGCAGCACAATTTACAATAGCTAAGATTTGGAAAGAACCTAAGTGTCCATCAGCAGATGAGTGGATTAGAAAACTGTGGTATATCTACACAATGAAATAATATGCTGCTGTAAAAAAGAAGGAACTCTTACCATTTGCAACAGCATGGATGGACATGGTTTATGCTAAGCAAAATAAGCCATTTGGAGAAAGATAAATATCACATGATCTCACTCATTTGTGGAATATAATGAACAACATAAATTGATGAACAAAAATAGATCCAAAGACATAGAAGTATCAAACATACCGTCCAACCTCAGAGGGAAGGCAGGGGAGGGGGGCAGTTAAGAAATCAACCAAGGACTTGTATGCATCTATATAAGCATAACCCATGGACACAGACAGTAGGGACATGAAGGCATGTGCTGGGGGGTAAGAATGGCTGGAGAGAGGTCAATGGGGGCAAAAGGAGACATATGTAATACTTTAAACAATAAAAAATTTAAATTAAAAAAAGTAAATGTCTGTATTCTCACATCTGGACATTTTTATTGGGCAGAAAGCATCTGAGTCTGCATAAACTAACATCTTTACTAGCAATCTTTTCCTGAACCGATCAAAATGTTTCTGTCAGTTTCTGTGGATAGGTATGGAATGGACCAGTATAAATGCTGTCATGGACAGGGTCACAATGTACTACCAGCCAGGCTGAGCATTACAACTCCAGGAGGACACATTTGTTTGGATACAACATAAATGGTGTCTACTAGCATTACATAGAGCTAATGCTCTGGCACAGGCACAGTCAAGGGGACCAAATACATTATGCATTATTAGTCAGTTTAAAAATTCTTATGACCTATAATAATTAGCTCTAAACCATATGAGAACCATTATTTTTAAATATGTATTCTGACTAAGGACAGAAGGACATTGCTGGTCCTTATATCTTCTTTCCCTACTCTGTCAAGAATCAGGATAGTCTAGTTAACATTTATTGACTAATCTATACCAGTAATGGTTGTTAAACATTCAATAATATTTTACTTTTATGTTCTCCCTTTTTAACAGATGAAAAATTCAAGGCTGAAAGGAAATATTTGTCCAAAATCGTACACCTCATTAAAGGATAGAACTGGAATTTCAATGAAGGATATACTGCATATCCATTTTTTTTGTCCAAGAAATAAATCCTGGGATGCCTAACGGTGGTAGAGTGAGGTATATGAAAGGAATCCAAGCAAGTTCTATATATTCTATGGGAGCCCAAGCTGTCCAGGATTAATAAATAAATCAGCAGATATAACACACTCAATCCCATACTAAGCTCATAAACAACTGATTATCCAACACAGAAAGCCAATACACCTTTACTAGTTAGAACTAAGGATTAGATGGTGAACTTCCCTTATCCCTGAGTAGTGGGATTAAACAGTTAGTCAGGATCTAGGGTCCAGCCAGTTCTAAGGGGCATCAAATCTCTTCCATATTAGACTTTTATTCTTTACTCAGTTGGAAGTGACATCATTACTATGATAATCAATTAACAGGTGATCTAACCACCAGCTATCTAAAGCCAACTAAATGTTTTTTTCCCTCAATATGTAATTTCTATCCATGTGACAGGAAGTAGCATTTTGCATCCCAGAGTTTTCAAACAACATTGAGTTCTATCACATTGCATAAAATCTTTCTAGCCTAGGATGTTTCGGTTAGGCAGGCCTGGCCATCACCTACTGAAAGTGTCTTCTATTACCTTTGTCAACTCAATCAATGCACCTGATCCAGAGAATGACTACTTGATCATGAATTTTATAGTAAATATAATGCAGAGTAAAGCCTCTGCTGCCCTGCAATGGACATAAAAAAGAAATAAATCCTTATTTTAATTTTTAGTATGCCACTAATATTTGTAGTGTTGTTACCACAGAATTATCTACCCTATTCTACCTTATATACCCTCCATTAATACTTGATCATTTCTTTTGAAGAAGTGACTGGCCATTATTCATACATCAGAACCTCTAAAAGAATTTAGTCAATAGGACCATTTATTATAAGGAATTAATTGCAAGCAATGAACTAATCCTTGTTACTGTGGTCATATAACAGAAAAAATAACTAATTTTGTTTTAAAAATTCTATTTGTTAACTAGATGTTAGTCAAGTCCATTAAATAAATTATCATCCTGTAGTTTAATCTCTGACTGCAAAAATGTGAGCTTTTCCTTTTAGAATGTTTTCATATAGAGAGCCAAGTGTGAAGAACATAATTGGTGAAACCACTTGAAATTATCCTCCTCTCTGGAAGAAGCACGTAGATTTAATTTTTTTTCTAACACAGACAACAGAAAAGCACAGCTCCCTGGTCCAATGAGAAAAATCAAATGCCAAAAAAATGTTCTTTGGTTCAAAGCCCAAATTTTCCCACTTCACTTCTCATTTTGTTCTTGAAGTGCTGGTTCTGAGGAGTGATTTTACAGTGTAAACAGCTCAGTGTTCCCTTCATATCTAGCAATGCTATTGGCCTTTTATTTATGAAAACTGTTTACTGCCACAGAGCATGTCTGATAGATTACATCTAAGTTAAAAGGAGGTGCCATGGTATCAATGGTGCTAAATTCTTAAACCCTTACATATGCACAATTATACAGGGTGTACAGCAATCAGTAATCCTGAAAGACAGAGAGGGAAGAAGGGGAGGGAGAGAGTAAAAGAGAGGAAAGAAAAAGAATAGCCATAGCAATAAGCCTCCCACTAGCTTGGAAGGGAATTGGTATGTTTTATCGCCTTTCCTGTTAAATATATTACAAAGATCTTCAGAATATGCTTTCTGAGAATGATTTGGAATTAGAGAAGTCTTTATTTACTTATTTTTTATGTATTTATTTATTTAATATATTTTTATTTATTTCAGAGAGGAAGGAAGAGGGAAAGAGAGATAAAAACATCAATGATGAGAGAGAATCATTGGATCGGCTGCCTCCTGCATGGCCCCTACCAGGGATGGAGCTTGCAACCTTGGCATGTGCCCTGACCAGGAATTGAACCTGCGACCCTTCAGTCCACAGGCCAATGGTCTATCCACTGAGCCAAACCGGCTAGGGTGAGAAGTCTTTTTTTAAGTAATAAAATATGGACAGACATTCCAGCTCAAAGGTTCTTATGTCAATTAATAAAATAGCAAATTGAACCAGATTAAGAAAATAAAAAGAAGAAGAAGATACTTTCTCTCATTGTGGGGGCCTCAGTTGTATGCTATGTTTAAAACGATGGTCTCTGCCATCAATAACTGTTGTGTGCTATGATTAGATGGCAGACCAGTCTTCAGGAAAATGATGGTGGATGTCTTACTGCACTGAGCATCTAGTGTTTGTATGCTTTGTTTTCACATCTGTATTAACACAATGTCTTTATTTGCAGATCTGTCATTCGGACTTGCCTGTGAGAAATGATTTCCTCTCCAAGAAACAGTCTGTGCACATCTCCCTCAGACAGAAGTCATTGGCAGGGGAGGGAGTCCTAACGTCAAGAATACACAAACATCTTGCCCTAGAAAAATATATTTTTAGTGATTATCATTCTAAGAATGAGGGGAAATGGGAGGTAGAAAACACCTCATCCCCTGTCTTTTTTCTTCCCAGAGAAATAAAATATACATGAGTGGAAGATACAGTAGTGAATGCCATGTCCCTGTTGAGCGAATAGCCTGCAGAAGCTCTTCAAAAGCAGTTAGGGTGAAGGAAATTTCTTGGTCTTAGAGGAAATTTGTTCAAATTACAATGATTGGAAATACAACATACACAGGAATAAAAAGCTAGGCTATCAGAAACCAGATAAAGGACAAAAAGCAAGAACTCTGAATGATGCTGATGAGACACTATGTAGGGGCGGCCACAGAAATAGAAAAGTCCCAGTTTTTGTAAGCATGGAGTCAGCAATGCAAACAGTAAACTAAGAAAATAGTCTCGACCATCAAAACATAGTATACTGAACCAAAAGAGCAAAGCTTATTTGGATGATCAACTATAAAATGTTAGGAATAAGGATGTTTTCCTAAGGCAAACTACTGTGTAGCCAAGAAAGTATTTTAATATAGCAATATTATTTTCAATAATATCTGAATTGATAAGTACGTGTAGCCACTTGATAAGCATGCCCCATCTCAGCATAAGTATCAACCTTAGCTCTTCAGGAAAGATACAGCCTATGTGGAACCATCTGTCCAAATGCATTTTCTTCTGTGCTATCTTTAGGGCATTATGACGTGCTGGTCTTAATCCCCAGCTGTGAATATGGCAGCTAGAAGAAGTTGGCAGATGAAACCTGGAACTGGCAGTTTTCACCTCTGAACAGGCTTGATTTCCCTGGCCTTTAAATGTCAGATAAAGGTCAAGATACAGCTCTTAAAGATCTAGCAGCACCAGGATCCTCCCTGCTGAAGAAGAAAAAGTAAATATCTCATTTCTTTCAAAGTCTAGAAAATTTACACCCTCAAGTTGCACAGCATGGGAAAACATTTATCCCTTCCGTCCTTCAACTAAGAGAGAACTATTACACTTAGTAACTTGCCTAAAGGTGGTCTTTAATCTTCAAATGATGTTTCTGAAGCATATCCTTAAAAGCAGGAGAGTTGAAGCTAAGATAAATGGCCCTGAAGATGCAGAGTGGATGCTGAGTTACCGCACATGTGAAAGATTATATTCCTAAGGAAAGTGATATCTTCACCCCTGCTATCTAGAATATAGGTTCCCGCTTATGAAAACTATTTAAAAAAGAAAAAGGTATTTATAGAAAGGACAAATATAGCTCATTAATATTTCTACTGAACATTTACTATATAGCATAGCCATTTCTTTATGTGTCCATGGAAAGAGGATAGTGGATGGAAATTATTTTTCTAGAATAGCACAGCCAAAAGAAATATAATGAGAGCTACATATGCAATTTAAATTTTTCTAATAGCCACACTGAAGAAAAGGCAAAAAGAAACAAGAGAATGAAATTTTATTTTTTATTTTTTAAAGTATATTTTTATCAATTTCAGAAAGGAAGAGAGAGATAGAAACATCAATGATGAGAGAGAATCATTGATCGGCTGCCTCCTGCACACTCCCTACTGGGAACCTGGGTATGTGCCCTTGATTGGAATCAAACCTAGGACCCTTTAGTCCATAGGTTGATGCTCTATTCACTGAGCCAAACCAGCTAGGGCCAAGAGAAAGAAATTTTAATGATATTTAAGTTAATTTTATTTCAATAAATAATCAATACTAAAACAAATTTACAGTGTCTTTGTTTTGAAATTTAAGTTTAAATGAATTAAAATTAAATAAAATTTAAAAGTTAGTCTCTCCATTGCAATAGCTGCATGTCAAGAGCTCAATACGTGAGGCTAGCGGTTCCCATACAGGAGCACCCACCCTTAGAGCACAGCAGTTCAATGCATACTCATGTGAAGTTAAGGAAAGGGAGATTCATATATGGTTAATGAACTTCTCATGACTACCTAGCTAGAGAGTAATGCAGCGGCAAACAGAACATTTTCCCTTAGGCTTACGATATTCCTTCTATGTAAAGTTTTTGTTGAACTTAAATGAGCTAAGTTTAAATTTTACATACCAAAGTAGACAACTTTGAGGACTATTTCTAGTTCTTACTATGTAAAAACTCAGACCTATGAAAATGAAATTTCTAATAATGCTCTAAAATTCAGAAGTTTCCAGTTGGGACTCTTTATGGCCTATTCAGAAGCTCTATAGCCTGGCCAGGAGAAATGGGCATCGTGGTTCACATTTTTCTCTTTTCTTGAAGTCAAACAAATGTACAAATTGTCATAGATCATCTTCTTCCTGCCATGTTGTTTCTCATTTTAGCTGGTCATTTGGTTAGTGGTTTGCACCCTGGTTCCTGGGGCAGGATCAGCCATATTCCAGAAGTAAAGTGCATGACATGCCATATCCGATTCTTCTTTAAGGGTGCTCTCAGACAACTGGCCACAGGCAGAGTCACTTCAATTAACTCAACTGTACAGATGATGGATCTCCTTCATTGTGGGATCTCTCATCCATCATAAGGCACACCCTGCCCTCTGTAGAAATAATGTATCATTGCAGGGCCCATGGCCCTAAGAGCAAAGAATCACAAAGGATGATAGACAAAAGAACGAGTATGATGGTGGCGTAGGTAAACACCTAAAATGCTGCCTTGCACAACAATTTCAAAACTACAACTAAAAGACAAAACGTCTATCACCCAGAACCACGGGAAAGCTGGCTGAGTGGAAGTTCTACAACAAGAAGGAAAGAGAAAAGAGCATTGAGACATGCACAAGCACTGAAAAGCTGAGGTACGGAGGCGTGTGATCCGGGTTGGTGGCAGGCATTGCTTTTTTCAACCTGAAGGGAGACAAGCCCCCGATTACTCTGAAATCCAGTTTCTGGGGAGATGTGGGGGACCCAAACTCCTACGGGGAGAAGGTGGACTGTCTGCAATCGGGTCAGAAAGTGAGGGTGGCTTGCTTGCAGAGCTGCGTGCAGGAATAATTGTTTACTGCGCTGGGGCACAGGACATGGTCGGAGATGCAGAGCCAGCTAACTGGCAGCCATTGCTGTTTGCCACACCCTAGCTTAGTGACACCCTGAGACCCCGCCCCACACAACCTACAAACCCACCCAAGCTCCAAGCAGAGGCTTTAGCATATGAATGGCCTGCCCTATCACAGCTTAACCTAGCAAACTTGCAGCCCAGGTCAGACAGTTCCAAAACCCCCAAACCCTAAGCAAAGAGGAAAAAACTGTAGTTCTCGCTGTAGCTCCTACTGGGTGGCCTCAGACAGTAGCTGACCTGCACCCCATTGGAGATCCAGAAGCCAGTGTACCTAGTGGTCAGTGTGAGACACCAGATTTCAACTCCTCACATCCATAAGTGACACATTCAAGAGGCAGACTCAGTGAGCACCAAAGCCCCACTGAAACAAGTCCTGCACCATAAGCGTGTCTCCAGCACAGCAGTTCTTCCATTATAGACACAGCGGGTCCTCACAGCCAATTGGCCTGAAGGTCAATTCCTCCCAGTGTACCAACAGCAATCAAGGCTTAACTACACCAAGACTTTGCACTCAGCCCACAAAGGGGTGTACCAACAGCGTCCACCTCAGGTGATTGGGGAGGCTGAGCTACTGGCCCCTATAGGTCACCTACCACACAAAGCCACTCCATCAACACAGGGAAGCAGACAAAATGCAGAGACAAAGAAACATGTCACAAATGAAAGAAATGGAGGAAAGCAAACTATTGGATGACATAGAGTTCAGAACCACATTTATAAGGTTACTCAAGAATCTTCTAAAAACCTCTGAGGAACTTAGTGAGACTTTTAAGGATCTTAATGAGAACGCCAAAAAAATGGAAAAGGACCAGTCAGAAATTAAGCATACACTGTCTAAAATAAAGAATATACAGAAACTCAGCTGTAGATCAACATACCCCAAGAATCAAACCAAAGATCTGAAATATGAGGAAACAAAAAACACCCAACCAGAAAAACAAAAAGAAAAAAGAATCCAAAAATATGAAGATAGTGTAAGGAGCCTCTGGGACAACTTTAAGCGTACCAACATCCGAATTTTTGGGGTGCCAGAAGAAGAGAGAGAGCAAAATATTGAAAACCTATTAGAAGAAATAATGACTGAAAACTTTCCCTACCTGGTGAAAGAAATAGACTTACAAGTTCAGGAAGCACACAGAACCCCATACAAAAGGAATCCAAAGAGGACCACACCAAGACACATCATAATTAAAATGCCAAGGGCAAAAGACAAAGAGAGAATCTTGAAAGCAGCAAGAGAAAAACGGTTAGTTACCTACAAGGGAGCACCCATATGACTGTCAGCTGATTTCTCCGCAGAAACTATGCAGGCCAGAAGGGAGTGGCAAGAAATATTCAAAGTGATGAACAGCAAGAACCTACAACCAAGATTACTCTACCCAGCAAAGCTATCATTCAGAGTTGAAGGTCAGATAAAGAGTTTTACAGACAAGAAAAAGCTAAAGGAATTCATCACCACAGGATTACATGAAATGCTGAAGGGTATTCTTTAAGAAGAGGAAGAAGAAGAAAATTATGAACAACAAAATGACATCAAATACATACCTACCAACAAGTGAATCTAAAAATCAAGTGAATACAAAATCTGAAGAACAGAATGGACTGGGGAATATAATAGAATCAGGGACATAGAAAGGGAGTGGACTGACAATTCTCAGGGAAAAGGGGGTGTGAGGGGTGTGGGAAGAGACTGGACAAAAATCTTACACCTATGGATGAAGACAGTGGTGGGGGGTAAGGGCATGGAGTGGGGTGGGGAATCAGGTGTAGGGGAGCTATGGGGGAAAAAAAAGAGGAACACCTGTAATAATCTGAACAATAAAGATTTATTTAAAAAAAAAAAAAGAATGAGTGTTGTCAGCGCAGTTTGGAGCCACATCAAACTAACAAAGTGCAGAATCCGCTTCAGGTGAATGTTCTCCTGAGGAAAGCCTTCTGTTTGATGCCCACTCTTGCCTGCTGCAAACATGCTCTGTTGCTGTGTAAAAGGAAGAGTCATCCTTTGCCTGCTCAAACCTTATATCTCTTTCATTGAATTATCCTCTAATGCCCTGCCCTGAACTGGAAACTGTCCCAGCGCCTTGTCAAATCCTTTTATTTTTGTTATGAAGCAGGTTCTACCTGAAGGAGATGCCCATTTGTTGTCTAACTTAATTAAGGGAAGTTGGATATTTTAGAGCAGGAAAAGCATGAGTTGCTAAATAGCAAAGGACATTTTCTGTTTTTGTTTTTGTTTTTTTTTGTACTGCACTAACACAATACCCTGTTCTTTCCATCTAAACAAACAAACAAAACAGAACACTCTTACCCCTGCATACCTTGTGCCCATTATTGGATCATTATTATCCCCATTTAACAGGTGGAGAAATTGAGATAGTGATAGGTAATTGGAGCTACCTAGTGCTAGGAAAGCAGAAGCCAGAGCTAAAAGTCATTAACTTTGTTAATTTCCACAGCACAGCTGAGGCACTATGGTTTTGAAAAAGAACAGATGGTAAGTGAAGGCAAGAACTAAGATAGAGGTCTTCCTTTAGTAACTTGGAAGGCTGTTGGGTGCTATTCTGCATGCTAAATAGGAAAGAAATTCCAGATATTGAAAGCAAGCCATACTGCCTTATTTGAGCCTGTAAAAAATAGCTGTCTTTGGAAAGGATGACCAAAAAGGGTGCTCTGTAACTCAGTTTCCACATGTGTGTGTATGGTGCGGCGGCGGGGGGGGGGGGGCGGGTGCTCCCCTAAACCAACAAACAATTCTTAGGATACCAGCAGGGCATCCAAGAATCCAACTGCATTCTGACACTATATACCCAGAGATAACATCAGATTCCATAGGTTCAGGGCTTGGGTCCTTACGAGACTGCCTCGCCAGACACTTCAGATGCCAGATGCAAGCACAGGTTACCTGTGCTTCTGACAGACTGGCTACAAATTGGAGGGTCCCACAACCCACTCCTTGAGTTCAATTGAATGGTAGAATGGCTCACAGAATGCAGAACACCAGTTTATTATAAAAGGATGTAACTCAGGAACCGCCAGATGGAAGAGATGTCTAGGTCAAGGTATAGGGGAAAGGCTCGAAGCGCCAATGCCCTCTCCAGGTGAGCCACTCTCTCTAAATCTCCACATGTTCACCAAAGTTGGTCTCAAAACCCTGTCCTTTTGGTTTTTATGGAGACTTCCTTACATAGCAATATTGATTAAATCATCAGCTATTGGCAACTGGCTCAACCTCTGGTTCTTCTTCTGCCCAAGGTCTGAGGGTAGGACTGAAAGTGCCACGTGGTTGGCTCCACTGAGAGTTCATCCTTAGGTGCTTTCCTAAGTGATCACTAACATAACAAAAGACACTTGTTTTCACTCTCAACACTTAAGAAATGCTAAGGGTTCCCAGAGCTATGAGCCAGGAACTGTGGAAAAAGACCAACTGTATCTTTCTCTGACTGGCTTATTTCACTTAGCATAATGCAGAGACAGAGAAGCATCGATCAAACCTCAGAGGGAAGATAGGGGAGGGTGGGGGTAAGGGGGAGAGATCAACCAAAGGATTTGTATGTATGCATATAAGCCTAACCAATGGATACAGACAACAGGGGGGTGAGGGCATGAGTGGGTGGTGAGGTGGGGGGGGGCAACCGGGGAGGATAAGGACACATATGTAATACCTCTTTTTTTTCTTTTTTTTTTTTATTGTTTGAAGTATTACAAATAGTAGTACATATGTGTCCTTTTTTTTTTCCCCCCATTGACCTCCCCCCTCCCCCGGCCTACCCTACCCCCCAGTACATGCCTTAATAAAGAATTTTTTTTAAAAAGACCAACTATATATGAGAAATATATTTTGGTCATCTGAAAGATCAAATACATATTTCTTATAAATCACAATATCACAGTGGCCTATATTTACAATATCTTCAGTGTTCTATTTTTAGGGGGTTCAATTAAAACAAGCTTTGTTTTTAATAGCAGGTGGTCTGTTAAAAATGGATTACCCTAATAGGCTGCAATAGCACTTTTTAGGTGAAGTAACTCTGGATGGATCTCTCTCTCTCCCTCTCTTTCTCTCTTGCTCTCTCAAGCTCACTTGCTCACTCTCTTCCATTTATTTCAACTAGTGTAGAGCATTCCAAAATCTAATCTACAAATTAAGTCCATCCCCTTTATCCTGGGAAATAGCTTTTACCCTATCAAGTTTGGTTTGTTTCTCTCCCTCCAGAAACCTGAGGGGGAAAATACTTATTCTGAAATGCAATGTTGAGGACCAATAAGTCTGGATACTTTGCTTTTATACTGTTATTTTCCATGTGCCTACAATATTTTGCTCCCTTGATTAATCAGAGAAAGTCTGCTCTAAGCTATGAGGTATGTTTTCCTTTTGCCATATTCTTATCATTGACATTATTTATTATTGATATTATAAGAACTTTTAATTCCATACCTATAATAAGATAAAATAATTCTTCAACTTTTAACTACATACTCTAAAGATGTACTAACTAACATGGTAGCTACTAGCCTCTGTGCCTATTATCACTTGAAATTCAGTGAATTTGAATTGAGCTGTGCTGTCGGTATAATTAGTATAATTAGCATAACCAGTATAATGTAAATGATCTCATTAACAAATTTTAATATTGACTACATATCAAAATGGTGATATTTGGGATATATTAGGCTAAAATATTTTAAATTAATTTTATATTTTTCACTGTTTTTAATATGCCTATCAGAAAATTTAAAACTGCACATGTAGTTCATTATATTTCTACTTGAAAAAGGTACTGTACAGCAAAAGTTGGCAAACTTTTCTTGTGAAGGCCCAGATAGCAATTTTAGGTTTTGCGGCCACATGGTCTCTGTTTCAATTCCTCATCTCTGCCATTATAGCATGAGCATAGGCATAGACAATGCACAAATGTGTTCCAATGAAACCTTATTTATAGGCACTAAAATTTTAATTTTATATACTTTTTATTTTTTTAAACATATTTTATTGATTTCAGAGAAGAAGGGAGAGAAAGAGAGAAAGTTAGAAACATCGATCAGCTGCCTCCCGCACACCCCCCACTGGGGATGTGCCTGCAACCAAGGTACATGACCTTGACCGGAATCAAACCTGGGACCTTTCAGTCCACAGGCCAATGCTCTATTCACTGAGCCAAATCGGTCAGGGCAATTTTATATACTTTTTATATGTCATGAAATATTCTTCTTTTGGTTTCTTTAACAAGTTAAGAATGTAAAAAAGATTCTTTCTTCATGGGTCACATAAAAATGAATGGGAATGGTCAGTCAGATCTGGCCTATAGGACATAGTGTACCAACCCCTGCTATAGAGTACAGGTTACAGAAAATACAACATAGGGACAATCTTATCATCCACCAAAGCCTACTGCCCATGTTAAAGAGGACCATGTTGTGTGATCAAATTAGAATAGAAAAGAAAATCTTAAATCAGGTTTTCAGGGATAAAAGTAGGGGCAGGGTTACTGGATTGATTTTGCAAGTACCACAAACCACAATATTATTTTTTTTTTACCCATAGGAGTGAATACCATCAATTTTTATTAAATATTCTTATGCTAGTAATTTTTTTTCTTGCAAGATTAAAAAATACAGAGATAATGAAGCTGAGACAAGGTGAAAAAGAATTCACAGATGTTAGCTAATTCTCTTGCTAAGTTTCAGTTGCTCTGCCTGCTGGGCAGTAGGTGAATCAGTTGGCAAGTCTGTGCCTTGGCAAGGCTAAATAAGAGATAAAATTTGTTACTGACATTTTCCCATCTCTTCCATCTTTGCCCGTTAGTTCCTGACCTCATACAGCTTATCATCTAGTGGAGCAAATGGGATTTAACCAAATAAATAGGTGTATAAATACTAGTATATCATTTAAAAATGTGAAAATACTACAAAATAAAAAAAGACTAGAAGAGTTTTTCTCAAATGTAAACATACAGATAAGTAATCTGAAGATCTTGTTAAAAGGCAGGACATGGGTAACACATACATTTTGTATTTCTTACGAGCTTCCAGGTGATGCTGGCACTCTTGGTCCTTGGACCACATTTCACTAAATGGCAAGGTTCACAATGGCAGGTATTTTTGTCTCTGTGGCTCAATGATGTATTCAAAGTACCTTAAACAATGCTTAGCACATAATAGGCACTCATTAAATACATTTGAAATGAATTAAAGTTGGTACAGGAGAAAATTCACATAGAGGAACACATTATTTAGACTGAGGCATCTAAAAAAGGGTCTGTGGAGAAATATTTTACCTGAAGCTGTGGCCAGAGCCAGCTCCCTTTCTGAATGCTAACACTCTATCCTATTCCTTTTTTAAAAAAAAAATAAATCTTTATTCATATTATTACAATTGTTTCTTTTTTTTCCCCCCATAGCTCCCCTCCACCCGGTTCCCACACCTTCTGCCCTTACCTCCCCACCACTGTCCTCATCCATGGGTATATGATTTTTGTCCAGTCTCTTCCTGAACCCCCTATACCCCTTTCCCCCTGAGAATTATCAGTCCACTCCCTTTCTATGCCCCTGATTCTATTATATTCACCAGATTATTCTGTTCCTCAGGTTTTTATTTCACTTGATTTTTAGGTTCACTTGTTGATAGATATATATTTGTTGTTCATAATTTTTATCTTTACTTTTTTCTTCTTCCTCTTCTTTAAGAATACCTTTCAGCATTTCATATAATACTGGTTTGGTGGTGATGAACTCCTTTAGCTTTTTCTTATCTGTGAAGCTCTTTATCTGCCCTTCAATTCTGAATGATAGCTTTGCTGGGTAGAGTAATCTTGGTTGTAGGTTCTTGCTATTCATCACTTTGAAAATTTCTTGCCACTCCCGTCTGGCCTGCATAGTTTCTGTTGAGAAATCAGCTGACAGTCGTATGGGTGCTCCCTTGTAGGTAATTAACTGTTTTTCTCTTGCTGCTTTTAATATTCTCTCTTTGTCTTTTGCTCTTGGCATTTTAATTATGATGTGTCTTGGTGTGGTCCTCTTTGGATTCCTTTTGTTTGGGTTTCTGTGCGCTTCCTGGACTTATAAGTCTATTTTTTTCACCAGGTGGGGGAAGTTTTTGGTTATTATTTCTTCAAATAGGTTTTCAGTATCTTGCTCTCTCTCTTCTTCTGGCACCCCCATAATTCTGATGTTGGTACACTTGAAGTTGTCCCAGAGGCTTCTTACACTATCTTCAACTTTTTGGATTCTTTTTTCTTTTTGCTTTTTCGGTTGAGTGTTTTTTGCTACTTTGTATTTCAATTCTTTGACTTGATTCTTGTGTTCCTCTAGTCTGTTGTTGGGTCTCTGTATAATATTTTTTATTTCAGTCAGTGTATGTTTAATTTCTAGTTGGTCCTTTTTCATATCTTCAAGGGTCTCGTTATATTTATCGGACTTTTCTAGGATATTCTTGAAAAGCCTTATAACCGTGGTTTTGAATTCTATATCCAGTCGTTTGTTTTCCTCCATTTCTTTCATTTGTGATCTGTTTCTTTGACGCCACATTTTCACTGCTTCCCTGAGTTGGTAGGGTAGATTTGTGTGCTAGGTTTCCTATATGGCCCAGTGGGTTGGCCTCCCCAGTTAACCTGACGTGGACACTCTTGATGCACCCCTTTGTGGACTGTGTGTACAGCCTCGTTGTAGTTAAGTGTTGACTGTTGTTGGTATCACTGGGAGGAATTGACCTCCAGGCCAGTTGGCTGTAAGGATCAGCTGTGTCTACACTGGGAGAAGTTCGGTGCTAGAGACAGCCTTATAGGATTAGACTTGCCAAATTGCAATAGCCTCTGTGCTCAGCTCGGATGGGGTGGAGTCTCAGGGCGGAGCAGACAGTCTTGGCTTCCAGTCAGCCTTACCCTTGCGCGCATGTGCGCCTGCAGACCTCTTCCTTCCCCGGCTCCCAAGGCTCTGCCCGAGAGTCCAGATTCCCCCCCGTAAGAGCACGGGTCCCCAGGGGCTCGCCTGAAACTGGGGTTCAGTGCAGTCAGGAGCTTCGGACTCCCTTCTGCTAGGGAAAGCCTGTGGCAACCTCCGCAGCCTTTGTACGCACTGGCACACGCGCCTCCAGAACCCTGCCTGCCGGTGCTCCCCTGGGTCTCCCCCTGGTCTCCGAGTCTCCGGGTGCCTTTCTCTCTACCTGGCAGTCCAGACTTCCCCTGTATGAGCCTGGGTCCACGGGGTTTCGCCTGGGACTGGGATTCAGTGCAGTCAGAACTGGGGTTCAGTGCGGTCAGGGGCTTCCTTCCCCCTTCCGCCAGAGAAAGTCAGCCAGGCTCTCAGCCACCCTTCCTCTCTGCACGCACAAAGACCCCTTGCCATACCTCCAATTCTCTGTGTGCTTTTCTCTTTCCTTCTAGTTGTAGAATTTTCACTCAGCCAGGTTTCCTGTGGTTCTGGATGGTGTCCGTTCTGTCTTTTAGTTGTAGTTTTGAAATTGTTGTGTGAGGCAGAAGTTTAGGTGCTTACCTATGCCGTCATCTTGGTTTCTTCTCTATCCTATTCCTTTTCATCATTTACTCTCAACTATAAGAATGGGTTCTCATAGAAGACCTCAAGTAAAGATGAAAATTATGGGTAATAACTAAATATGTTGCCTCTCCTATGAGATTTTCATTCTTAACATTGGTGCCTGGAGAAAAAATACTTTCCAAGAAGTGACTCCCTAATGGTGGAGTTTAAGGACTATTGAAAACCCATAGGGAAAGATTTGGTGTCAGTGTCCTTTAGATTACAACAAATAATGAGACAACTTACTATATGTCTCTGAAGAAAATTAGTGATACAATCATTAACAAGAATGAGTCACTTAAAAAAAAAAGTTAAGGCTAGCATTTATGGGTAATAGCATTTCCCCTTAGAGAGGAACTGATAAAATAATGGACTCTTATAATTGCAAGGTATCTGACAGACCATCTACTTCAATTATTTTCTAAGGCAGGAATTTTTTATTCCATATCCTGCCTTTAAATGGACAAACAATCTAAGCTTCCTCATAAAACAATCCATTCCATTATTAGTACCTGATAAATGATGGTAAGTAATTTCTTTAATGACTTCTCTCTTCTTATAACTTTAATTTACTGTCTCTGGTTCATCTAGTCAACAGATATTTTGGTGCCAACAACATGCTGGGATATAGAGGAGTAGTCATTTACGGGCCCTGCTTATATCCTACTGCCCTCTGGAACCCATCAGAATAAGTCTGATCCATCTTCCCTCTGACAGCACCTCATAATTTTGGAAGACAGTTATTCTTGAAGATGTGGAAAACTGACCATTCATCTTCATGAGAAGTTATTTCATTTGGCCACTCTTTCACACCTGCCATGTGCCAGCTGCTATCCTAAACACTGGGGATATTGCTCTGCACAAGACAGACGTGGTCTTTGTCCTCATGGAAATTAAAGTTTATTTGGAATTATATACATTGAACAATTTAATACAGTATTGAGAATCATGACAAGGCAAGAAATGATGCTAAGGGATCTAGATGGTCAGAGAGTAGAGTTCCTAAAAAACTGACACTGATATTAAGTCTAAAGCACTGAGGTTGCCCAATGTGGGGGAAAGAATATGCCAGGCTAGGGAACAGTGAGTATAAAGACCCCATCTGAGAAAGAAAATGTTGCTTTGGAACACAGATGGCTAAGTATATGTGGGAAGGGAAAGTGTTATATGATGGTGCTGGGAGGTAATCAGGAATCAGGTCGTGAAGGGCTTTGTAATTTAATTTGAAGCTTTTGTACCTTAGCTAAAGGACAAGAAGGAGAAATTGAAGGGTTTTGGCAAAATAGTGACATGTTCAGATTTAAATTCTATAGTGGTCACTGTGGCTTTGGTGTTCATAATGAAATGGAGATGAATAAAGCAGGAGGCAGGGGAATGTCAGTGTTTTCAAAATGTAGCATGCATCTAACTCACCTGGGGAATCTTGTCAAAATTCAGATCATAAGTAGGTTCAGGTGGGATTCGAGATTTCATATTTCTAACAAACTCCAGTGATGTTGACACTAAAGAACTGAGGTCCTCACTTTGAGTAGCAAGTAAAAAGCTATGAGGTGAGAAATGCAGACTGGATGAGGTGAATAGTAGTACAGCTGGAAGAGAAGTAGATAGATTCAAGTGAGTTTTAGAAAGTCTACTCAGTAGGTCTTCAAACTGATTGGGTGTGTGAGGTGAGGTAAAAATACCTCCCAGGTTTTTGGCTTTGCATATGGGAATTTGGGGTTGTTGGTGTTTTTAAACATCATTATATTTCAAAACAAAACTATCAACAACTTTCAACCTCACATAAATATATTGAGTTTCCTTTGCTCAGTTGTCTCTGGTCCATAAAATCATATGTATTTCTTCTAAAATGAGTTCAGTGGCTTAGAAAATGCATACATTTAGGCATATTGCCTTGATATGGTATTTGGGTCATTTAAAGACACACATCTAGGGGTTAGCTTTCTGTCTACATAGTAGCATGCACATTCAAAATATATAATCTTGCTAGTGTGCAGGTGTCTACTTCTACAGTGCATGGTGGCTTTAATGGCTCGCATACCAATGGGGTTTCTTTTGACTTTAGCAGCAGAAATGGGTAACTAGAGATGAAAAGGCTCATTTCCTAAATTTTTACTACTGGTGTGGTAGTAACAGTGAAAATCACATTTCTGCTATGGGCCAACATGGTTTTTAACAGCTAAGATTCCTCTGACATTGCCACAGCACATTCCCTAGCCGATTTCTGTTAAACAGAAGAGGTAATTTAAAGGTTTGATTATTATAGATTTCTTGAAGTTTAGCACACATAGCAGTTGCAGCCAGCCTTGCTAGAATAGTTGGGGGAGGAGGGGAATCTGATGAACTGAAACAACACAACCTCATTTTGAGAGACAGCTCTGTTCTCTCCTGTCTGAAATATCGTATCCATTTTGTGTTTTATGAGAAAAGTGTTTATTTGTTGAACTTATCAGGCATAGGATTGATAAGCAGGTCCTAGGCTTGTCAGCTACCTTAGAGAGCTGAAAAATGGCTGGTTGCAAAGCTTAAAAAAGAGTGTTGTTTATGGTATATATTCCATAGTTTTCCATCTACTTAAATTGAAGCTGACAGAAATTCAAAGTCAATGGCTTCCTTATTAAGTGATTCTTTGTGATGTAATTACAGAACAAAATCTCTTGGCTGAAATAGGATTTTCTCCCCTAGAGATGACATTAAAAAGAAATAGAGATTACCAATAAACTATCTGAGAACCTAAATGAGTAGCAGTAAAAGGAAGTAAAATCATTTCTTCAATTCTCAAGAATGCTGACATAAAATAACATTATTCAGTTGAAACAAGCAATTCAAACTAGTCTGTGGGAATTGAGTAAGCCAACCACGGCATTGCTGAAGCCCCAGGAAAAGCCAGACAGTTGTATCATAATAGAAGACATCTACCATGTCCATCAACCAACACTGTTCTGATAATTTCCCTGTTGACCAATAAGGATGTGTCCCTGTGGCAAAGATAATTCCACTTCTCTCACTCCTGGGTTCATGGGTAGATGGAATTTACTTTGCATTTAAATGGGTTCTGTGACTGAGCTCTGGAAAGTGCATGGAAGTGATGAATACTGCTTCTAGGCCTAGTGCCTACAAATCCTTTTCTTCACCCATTGACTTCCCCATTGCAGAGAATCTGATGGAGAACTCTGACATCATAGAAGTCAAAGTCACAAAATACACAGCAGCATCACAGTATAACTCATAGTTAATTGGACCAAGAGTAAGTAGCTCATTCTTCCTGGGCCAGGTTCTCTTCCCCTGCTGACCTCTGGAACTGAGGACACGTCGGTTTAGGAGCTTGGAGCAGACTCCTTTGCTCTCATGCAGGTGGAAGTAAATAAAACCAAGCAGAGAACCCAGGGGAGAGACATGAGACCACAGAGATATAATGTAAGAGGTGATGGAACAGTTTGGTTTCCTGAAGCTTGCTGTTTCCTTGATCTCTTTTCTCATTAAACAAACCTTTTAACTAACAGTGTCCTGTTTCTGATCAAAGTTGGGAGTTGGGAAAGTTCCTACAGGAGGCCTCATATCAAGGCCATTTATTGCTCTCCTTCCAGAGACTTATGATTAAATTTGTTCTAGTGAAGACTCAAGAGTTCAAATGATGTTATTTCTATTCAGTAATTTTGGCTGTTCTTCCATAGTTGCAACAGGGAGCAAGATCACTATCCCATCTGGACTGCCTGTTGCAGAATGCACTGTTTGTTCAAAACAGTGAGGCCCGTCAGCTAAATGAAGACCCCTCTGGTTTCAGTGGTGGGTGGAGAGAAAGAGAGGAAAGTGTTTTGATTCAACTGTTTTGATCCAATTTAGGAAGAAGGAAAGGAAAAAAAGATAAAAGTTGATGGTGGAGGCTAAGGAATAAGTCAGAGGCAGAAGGAAACTGAAAATAAGGCAGATAAAAAGAAACAAGGAAAGGAAAAGCGGGGAGGCAAACAATGCACTCTCTTCATCTAATGGGTCTCTTGCTGGCTCATCAAGTTTATCACTGATGGGGGCATCAGAAAAAAACTTAATGGAAAAAAATAGTTGCATTTATAAGCCTCAGTAAGTTCAATTTTCCTCAAAACAAACTGCAGTTATAAGGAAAAAATGAGGTTCCTTCTGTGTTTGGGTCAAGAGTGTTCGGGAAGCAGGGGAGAGGACCTATTGATAAGTGTAGCTATTTCTGTGTAGAATTGTAAAATTTTGCATCTGAAATGCTATGTATATGGGAGAAGGAGTGGGTATCTGCATTCTGATAGAAAATACAGGTAAAAGTTTGCAGGCTATTATAAGGGCCTTTATGTAGATAATACAACTTTCAAATTCATTGGCAAGCCAATTAGCCATTATTTTGATGATCATGGCTACTCCTATTGTTTTGGATTTTGTTGTCTTTCTCATCTCTGGTCTGTCTGTCTCTAGTTCCCTCTACACTCAAATGCTCTTTCATAGTTCTACCAGAATGATATGTTTACAACATAAATCTGGCTATCCATTTCTTGTGTAAAAAATCTTCAGTGAAATTCCATATTTTTGGATTAAGCAATATATCCAGTGTAAATTGTCCTTAACATATATGTTTAGCCCTACATTTTTATTCTTACTTAGTCTATTTGCAACCAAACTGAGCCACTGCCTTTTCTTCTAACATTTGGCCTGTTGCTATCTTAGGCTGAAGTGCCCTTCCCATTCCACCTGCCTCCCCCTCCACCACACACACATACAACCCTTTAATATATCCTTAACAATCCTTAAAACGTATCTTTAAAGCTAATCTCAAGTGTTACTTCCTTTATTGGTCTTTCTTTTCTCTTAACTCCAGAACTTATTTCAAAAAGCTGTTAATGAATTTGCTGTATGCCTAATACTTCATTCAACTAAGTCATTTTCTTCAAACCAGCTGTATGAGGTAGGTTCTTTTATTATCATCTGCTTTAAAAATTGAAATATAATTAAAACCTTAAATTAGTTTTAAGTGTACAACATAATGATTCGATATTTGTATATAATGCAAGATAATTGCCACAATTAGCCTAGTTAACTTCCATCACTATGCATAGTTTCAAAATATTTTTTTTCTTATGATGAGAACTTTTAACATCTACTCTGGTAGCAATTTTCAAATATGCAATACAGTTTATTAACTATAGCCACCATGATGAAATTACATTCCCAGTATTATTTATTTTACAACTGGAAGTTTGTAACCTTTGAGCAACTTCATCCATTTTTCCCACCTCCCACCCCTCACACCTCTGGCAGTCACCTCTGTATCAATGAGTTCATTGTTTGTTTGTTTTTAGAATCCACATTTAAGTGAGGTCACAAAGTGTTTCTTTATGAGTGTGTGTCTGACTTACTTCACTTAGCATAATGCCTTCAAGGTCCAGCCATGTGGTTGCAAATGGCAAGATTTCATTTTTTTGTGTGTGGCTGAATAATATTTCATTACATATATTTTCTTTATCTAGTCATCCACCTACAAACATTTACTAGTAGGTTGTTCCCATATCTTGGCTATTGTAAATAATGCTGAAATGAACATGGTAGTACATATATCTTTTTGAAATAGTGTTTTCATTCTTTTCTGATACATACCTAATCATCTTCTTTATAAAGAAACCAGAAGAGTAATATTTCCAAAGCTACAAAAATATTAGGAGGCAGAACTAAGATTTTAATCCTAGCATACTGGCTGGAGAATTTACTATTCTTACCATGCTGCTTCTTTAATAACTCCTTCTCTTTCCACAATTATTTGCAATTTGCTTATCATCCCCACTAGAGTATAAACTCAATGAAGGCAGATATAACTTATTTTTCTTTGTATCCACAGAGGTGAATAGAATATTATAAGGCATATGTGGATTTTTCCTTAATTGAGTTGAATAGAGAAATATAGTACTGTTTGGAAAACTACATATAGAATGACATAGGATTTTATACTGTGGTTAAGTATTCCTCTGAGGTGCTTCTAGTAAAGGTAGACAATCAATTCATAAGCAGCAGATCCAATAAAATAACCCAAATTCTGTGGTTAAAAAGAGAACTTTTATCTTTATTAGCCACAGTCTCTGCAGCATGCATCCTTTTTCTTACTGGGAAATATAAAAATAGAGAGTAGAGTTCAATGAATCTAAAGGTAAAGGAACCTGCAACATAAAAATATGACCACATTCCACAACCCATCAAAATAAAACATTTCATATTTTCAAGATGACACTTCAGAGCCTTTTTAAATTTTGTTTTCCCATCTTAACCTAGATTCCTTTCATGGAATTTGTAATAATACATTACAAATTATGAATTTATAAAATTTAATTTCTCTAATGCATAGTGGAAACTTAAAGAATTCACTCTAATCTCTTTGACCATCATACAAATGACCAAATATTGCTTTTTTGTTTGTTTGTTTGACATATGTTTTTATTGATTGGAGAAAGAGAGAAAGGGAGAGAGAGAGAGAGATAGAAACATCGATGAGAGAGAAACATCTATTGGCTACCTCCTGCATGCCCCCCACTGGGGATCAAGCCCACAACCCAGGCATGTGCCCTGACTGGAATCCAACTTCCAACTGGCAACCTCTTGGTGTATGGGTTGACACTCAACCACTGAGTCACACCAGCTAGGCCAGATTCTGTTTCAATCCAAATGGTTCCACTATTGTTTTATCATAAAACAGAAATATGTCCCCTTCCCTGGCTTCTTTTCATGCTCACCATGGGAAGCTATATTGTTCGTTTGTTTTTATGTGTCTCACAAGCAAGTCTCAGCGACCATAACAGCATAAGTAGATTATAGTTATTTAAATAAAGGTTAGGGTGCATGCTATCCATTTAATTTATGTGTTTTAAAAATAATTGCTAACTAGTTACTTAATTCTATTAATTCTGTAAATATTTTCAAACTCATACAATAACATTCTATATAAAAAAAAGCCTAATATGCAAATCGACCGGTGGAACAACTGGTCACTATAATGTGCACTGACCACCAGGGGTCAGACGCTCAATGCAGGAGCTGCCCCCAGCCCACAGGCCCCAGACCAGCCAAGGCGGGTGCCAGTGGGGGACCCCCTCCCCATCACCCCGCCGGTCACCCTGCAGAGGGAGGTGACCGGCAGTGGCAGTGGTGGGCGGTGGGGCCAGCCGGTGAGCAGGTGGTGGCAGGGGGTGGGGCCTGCTGGTGAGCGGGCTGGCACTGCCTCCCGATTGTCCTACTGGTCGCCTTCCACAGAGGGAGGTGACCAGAGGCAGTGGGGGTCGGGGCCGGTGAACAGGCAGCACCAGGCTAGCCAAGGCAGGAGCCAGTGGGGGCCCCCTGATTGCCCCACCAGTCACCCCACATATCTTGGCTCTGATCACCAGCCAGGCCTAGGGACCCTACCTGTGCATGAATTTCATGCACCAGGCCTCTAGTGTAAAATAAAAATTAAAAACATAGGTAACTACTTTGACCTAATAATTTTTAACCTCCCATTATTTCATTAGTTTACTATGTATGTTTTGCTTGCTATTTACTGGATGTGGTGCTCTGCAAGCATGAAAGTGGATAGCTGCTGGGTTCACTTCAGGATGAGCTATCTGTCTCTGATTACTCAGGCCTTGTTACGTTAGAATTGTAGCATATTTCCTCCAAAAGGAAGAATCATGGCACATAAATGTGCCAGAGACAAGCTTGTATTGCCTTTTTCCAGAGCACTGGACCGACCATCCTAAACTTGGAATGCTGCACTGCCATCTGGGGGATGAGATTTTAACAATCATTTGCTGTGGAGTTGAGCTGAAGTGGTGAGATGCCACAACAATCTGAGGAAATTGGGAGCATTGAGAATGTTTCTAAGATACGTGTAAAGTTCTGTACTATACTTTGAGTTTTTTCTCAAAGGCAAAAATATGTAATTCTAAATCCATTCCTTTGCTTCAAATTAGGAATTAATCATTATGATGTGTCACTGTCATGTTTTTTATTACATTGTATTCCCTTTAAGTCATACTGAGAAGGTGAAGGAGTTTCAGGGCTGACCCAGCATGTGCGCCTCCTTACAGAGATGATGAAATGAAGTTCAAATATTGCTACAATTTTCTTTGACATATGACTTAGTAGTAGTAGGTCCCAGAGACACAAGTACCCTGTCTCCTAATTAAATGCTCTCATTATTTCAAGATCATGTTCTCAGTAATACTAGATGCTTTCCAACCTCGTAAATAGTCACTTCGCCGTCTCCCAAAAGTAAAACACATGCACAAGTGAATCAACAATAGTGTTGATTTTAAGGTTTTATTACAGACATTTCTTTGGCAGAAGGCAAATAAGATGTAAGGTGGAAGAGGGAGTGGCACTGATTGATTTTTGTGCTTATTTTACAGAGTAGGGTATTTATCCATTATTAGTCTGATGTTTAACTCCCATAAGTTCCAACGCTATTGGTGCATTTAAATAGGACATTTGAAAAACACAAACTTTGGTATATGTATAGTTAGCATTATCATTAAAAAAAAATAATCCACATTAATTTAACCTCTGCTTAGTAAGATAGCTAATCATTGCATTATATGGAAAGTAAAAATATATCATAAATTACCCAAAACATGGCTTCACGCAGTCAAGTATTTTTCATGTTTTCCATTAATTTTTAACTCATTTGCCATGTATATAAACATGATTAACACTACTCATTTATTATTTTATTCACTGATATTTACATTATTCCTATTCTAAAAGGACTGAGCAATTTATTGAGCAAATAAAATTGTCATTCTTACTTGCACTAAAATTCAAAAGTCCTCAATCTTGCTCTCCAATGAATGGGATTCCCAGGGGTCTTGCTCTTCTGTGCAGGGAACAGCTGAGGCTCACTGTGACTCCATATAAGTTTCCTACATCTGCCTAATCCTTTAGACATTGTAGGTAGGATACCTTACTCCTTCATCAAGTCTGTGGAAGTCTGCAAGCTGGAGACACAGAGCACTTTGAATTTGGAGCAACTGATAAAGGGGAGCACAATTTGTCACTCCCAAAATCTGCATAAGTATTATTATGAGCTGGTTACTTCTAAAACCCAGTAATAATCACCTTTGTATAAGAGACAGTTATTGACATTTATAAGGGAAATCTCCATTTATAAGGGTGTCTCCCTCTCAGTACCTTATAGAAGAGGATGACTTAATCTCTAGAAATTCTTATCAATGGAGAAGGAAAGGATTTAAAACTGCTTAACAACCACAACCTTGTTTACTGTGGTCCTAGTAACCTCCCATAGCTGGTCCCCACCATCAACACCTTTTGTCTTTTGCTGGAGATGGTATTTAGATTGGGCCATTTTGCAGTTACTTAGTTTTCCTGGGTCTCTCCCATATATACAGGAGGTATACATATAATTAAACTTGTTTGTATTTCTCTTGTTAATCTATCTTTTATTACTGGGTTGGGGGTGGGGGACTCAGCCAAGAGCCTAGGAGGGTAAAGGAAAAATTATTTTTCCTCCCCTACATTGATGACAGATGTCATTTCTAGAGGAGGAAGGCAGCATAATTACCACAAAGAGGCATTGAGTTTATGAGCCCTTGACCTACTGAGGTGGCATGAAGAAGAGAATGCTCAGGAGAAATTAATAGACACCAGCTTAAAAAATATTAGTAGAATTAATACAATGGAACAGTCTATTTAAACTTTTTAAAACTACAACTC
Organism: Plecotus auritus; assembly: GCF_963455305.1. Lineage (NCBI taxonomy): Eukaryota > Metazoa > Chordata > Mammalia > Chiroptera > Vespertilionidae > Plecotus > Plecotus auritus. Next base: position 150,442,028 of record NC_137772.1, read on the forward strand.
ACAGCAACAATAAGTTTTATTGTCAATCATTCATATATATATATATATATATATATATATATATATATATGCATAAGGTAAGATATCTGTTCACATGCTGTACCACAGAGACCTGTTATATAATGATGATTTAAATAAAAAAGAAGTTCCTTTTTCTCATGTAAAATTCCAAATAAGAATCCCAGGCCTGTAATGCTGACCTAGGCTCCTTCAATCTTGGTGTCTTGCCTTCCTGATCAGACCACTCTTTTGTCTAGATGGTTGCTTCACTTCCTAGCACCAAGACCCACACTGAATTAGGGGGGGTAGGGAGGAAAAATCAAACAGAAGAACATACCTCTTCTCTTAAAGGGCATGCCACAGAAGTTACACACATCACTTCAGTTCACATCCCACTAGCAGGACTTAGTCATATAGCCTCATGCAGATGCAGAAGAGACTGGAAAATGCAGGCTTTAGCTGAATGGCCATGTGCCAGATTAATATTCTATTACATGTAAAAAGTTGTGTTAGACAGGATAACACTAGCTGCTGTTTACAAAAAGAGAGAGGCCTTCCCAGATGCAAAATAGGTCAAGCACAATATGTTTATTTCTCACTTACATTTGGCATTTGTTCAGAGACTCAGACTGATGATGGCTCTACTATCTCCAGTATATGGATTTTATTATTGAGGTGAGGGAGGGACTCCATGTGGCATGTAGACTTGCAATCATTGGCAAGTAGTTGTGTGATTCCATCTAGAGAATCCAAAACAATCCTGGATGAGCATCCACTTCCCAAGATTAACTCTGTACTATAAATGGTAGCATGAAGTAGAAAGGGAGTTTTCTCTGCAACTAAAAAGGAGAATGGATAGTGAAGTCTACTTTAGGCTTTGCCACTGTGGTCCCTTAAGGTCATATTTTACTTTTCATTCATAGTTAAAATGTACTCCTGCCCTCCAAGAGAGACAACTCCAAAGTCCCACCCAGGTCCTTCATCTTGGGTGAGGTGCATTCCATCTAAACTGAGAATGAATTCACAATATATAAATCAAAATTGAATTACATGTCTCCACTCCCCAACTTATTATATAGTGGTGAATAAGAACAGGATAGACATAATACAAAACTGAATTCTGAAAAGGGAAAAATAGTACTATAGTAATTGGACTCACTGACAGGGCAGTCATTTCCTAGGTTAACCTATCTGGCAGCCTTGCGTTCTACTCTGTGAGGCATACATCCTTGGTCACTCTCCTGCCAATGTCTAACTATGCTTCCAGTGGCATGCCCATGATCTCCATGGCCACATATGAAATAGACATTAGAGGGAATTCCCCACTTAGGAGCTTCAGAATGTTGGCAAGTTGCTTCCTGCTGGTTGGAGAGGTTTAGGGAGACAAAGTTTGCTTTAAGGGTGAACTATAACAAAATTTTACAAGCCTGGCCCACAATGATGGATAACACAATGATGCAAAACCTTTGGAAGGTCATAAATTCTTTATTTCTATCAATTCTGATGACAAGTAAACAAACAAAGTTCTTATCTGTATGTTGCTTTTTAGCTTGATAATTCTGGTATTTCGTTTACTTGTTTTTGTCAGTCACTCCTGATCAATTTAATAGGCACTATCTTAAGGCTTAATAAAATAATTGGCTTCAGTTGGAAGGCAATGTCCTTAATCTAAAGTTTCCCAGTGGGCCAGCGGGTTCCCCTTGTCAGCTAGTCTTAATGGTTTTGTCCAGTCTTATCTCCTGCTAAGACTGTTTCTTAATTTAGAGGTTCATTTATCACTGCCTCAGTGTGGACACAAATGCCTTTGTTTCCTGTCAGGACTGACTGATAAGGCCCTGCATTATAAGACTCAGTCAATTTAATTGCTGGCCAGAGAAACAGAAAGCCTACCTTGCCAGAGCTTCAGTTCCTTTCTTTTTGGCTAGTTCTAAGTTGAGTTCACCTCTTTAGTAGGACTGGTCATGTGGGGGCAGGGGGGAATTAAACATTTTAAAAAGAAATAAACAGCCAGTAGGGAGTAAGAGTATGCATTCAAGTTTTGGTTGGCATGTGGTCTTACATACAGGATCTCTCCAGGTCAAATTTGGCAAATGTTTTGCTATAGCATACTTATGGTCAACAGCTTTCTAGTCTAACCTCTGTGTCTTCATTCCATGTCACCCAACTGCTAACCCAATATAATATTTGTATGTGTTGTTCCTACAACCCAACTCCCAGGTACCATGGTCTGTATTAACTAAAACATAAATTCAACCAAGTTAGAGAGAATCCAAAACAATAAAAGCTTATAGAACAGAATTGCATATTTATCTGTTAAATTAGAAGTCAGCTAGGGAACCCAGGGCTGAGTTGGAGTCTCCATAATCATCAGAGATTCAGTTTCATTAGATCCCCTTGTCTGGCCATTCTCAATATATGATTTCTATTTAGTGGATTGGCTGCTCTAGGTGTCACCAATATGTCTGCATTCCAGCAGAAGTGGTGTTCAATGGACAGAAGAGGCCCACTTCCTTTCCTCAAAGGCACAACCCAAAGCGGAATACTTCACACTGTTTATATCCCTTTACCAGATTTAGGTTGTAGATGAGGAAAAACTCCATTCCTCTACCCATCTTAGGTTTTCCAAATGGCACCCTGTAAATGAGCCCGGCCAAAGACAGATTAGCAAGAGGAAAACAACAGAAGTTTACATGTGCATTGTTTATACATGGAAGCACCCATGCATGGTAAACACCCAAAGGGCTGGTGTGAACTTGGGCTTATATACCATTTTAGGCTAACCAAAGGAAGAGGGTTCTGGGGATTCCAGGCAGGGGAGGCAAATTCTGGGAAGGTGACCAGATAAGTATGGTAAACAAGGGTAGTTGATTAGAGTTGCTATGCAGATGTAATGAATGGGCACCTTCTCCAGTGCTAAGAATTAAGAACCCTCTTTTCCAGGGATGGGAGAGGGAGACATCTATAGCAAATGGAAATTCCCTTTACAAAGGGAAAATGTGTGCCCTGCTTTTAGAGCCTTTCCTGATTCTGAAATGGCCTTTTCAGTGGTCTTGATTTAGCTTAAAATAAAGCCATATGCCAAAGAGGAATGTTTTGGGGTGGCATAATCTGTTACCCTTCAAAGTTACATGGCCACACAGCTAAAGGATGTCTGGGAAACACGTAATTGAAACATAGTTGTTTATCATAAAAATATGTGAATAGGTATCTGGGGGAAATCCAGCAGTCATTTCCATTCAATTATATATATATATATATATATATATATATATATATATATATATATAACAAAAAAAAGTAACAAATGAAACCAACCCTAACTATGTGTAATACCTTCTGATCCTTCTCTTGGAATCTATGCTAGTAAAAGTTCTAGTCAAACCCACAAAATTAATTTCTCCAATCATTAATGCACCAAAACCATCAGTTTTAAATCTATGTATCTAGAAGGCAAGTTTTTTTAAAACTTATTTTTATTGTTGATACTATTAGAGATATTCCTCATTCTCCCCCTCTCCCCCCCTGCCCAATACCCACATCCTCCTAGCCCCCAACCCCCACCCCTCTTTTGGTCTTCACTACAATGTTGTCTATGTCCATGGGCTATGCATATATGTTCTTTGGTTAATCTCTTCACCTTCTTTTATCCAGTCCTTGCCACACCCCTCCCCTCTGACATCTCTCAGTCTGTTCCATGTATGCATGCCTCTGGTTTGATTCTGTTCATCAGTTTATTTTGCTCATTAGATTCTGCATATAAGTGGGATAGATCATATGGTATTTGTCTTCTATGACTGGCTTATTCACTTAGCTAATAATCTCTAGGTCCATCCATGCTGTCACAAAAGGTAAGATTTCCTTCTTTTCTACAGCCACATGGTATCCCATTGTGTAAATATATCACAGCTTTTTAAAAAATATATTTTTTATTTTTGATAGTATTACAGATACCTCCCATTCTCTCCCTCACACCCTCCTTTACCTCCCTCCTCCCAGCCCCATATAACACAGCTTTTTTACCAACTCATCTACTGATGGGCACTTGAGCTGTTTCCAGATCTTGGCTATTGTAAATAATGCTGCTATAAACATAGGGGTGCATATATTCTTTCAAATTGGTGTTTCAGGATTCTTGGGATATATTCCCAGAAGTGGGATTTCTGAGTCAAAAGGCAGTTTCATTTTTAATTTTTTGAGGAAAAGCCATACTGTTTTCCATAGTGGCTACAGCAATCTGCATTCCACCAACAGTGGACTAGGGTTCCCTTTTCTTCACATCCTTGACAACACTTGTTTTTTGTTCATTTTTTTTTATGATAGCCATTCTAGTAGGTGTGAGGTGATACCTCGTTGTGGTTTTAATTGGCATCTCTCTAATGATTAGTGATGTTGAGCATTTTTTTCATATGTCTATTGGCCATCTGTATGTCCTCTTTGGAGAAGTGTCTATTCAGGTCCTTTGCCCATTTTTTAATTGGATTGTTTATCTTCCTGGTGTTGAGCTGTATAACCTCTTTATATATTTTGAACATTAACCCCTTATCAGATATATCACTGGCAAATATGTCTGCTCATACAGTGGATTCCCTTTTCATTTTGCTGATGTTTTCTTTTGCTGTGCAGAAGCTTTTTAGTGTGATAAGGCAAGTTTAAGCTTTCTATGTTCCAGTCGAATTCTGCATCCTTGATTATTAAAGGAAGCTTTCATTTAGTGATAATCTCATGTGTAGCCTGATTTCAGGAGCAAAAACAAACCTTCTATATATAAGACAAAACAACAAGAACAAAAGAGAAGAAAGCAAAAATAAATCTCTCTTATCAACCTTTAACTGGAGACCTTCACAATCAGGCATGAAAAGATTACAGATGAAAGTACGTCAAAGTGGTAACACATGACTGTGAATGACTTTCAGTGGGTTTCATACCCTGCAGTCTACTACTTTTGCTACTAGAAATGAATAATGAACCCCTATCACCACATTTCAACTTCTTAGGATCCCTCTGAGCTCACAGTCACATCCTTTGCAGACTGCATTTATCCCCAGCACATGACTAGAGCAGGAAACAGCAGCTGTCTTTTTCTTAGCAGAGGTCTGAAGGTATACTCCATATGGCTTGGCTTCACAATAGGAAAAAATATAAATGTACATCTTTAAAGGACTAAGTGCAATAATTCTGTCAGAGAAAGACAAACACCATATGCTTTCACTTATATGTGGAATCTAAAGAACAACATAAATGAACAAACAAAATTGAAACGAACTCAGCGATACAGAGATACTGATGGTTGCCAGAAGGGGTAGGGGCTGGGGAACTGGATGAAAAAGGTGAAGTACAAATTGGTAGTTACAGAATAGTCATGTGATGTAAAGAACATCTCAAAGAATATAGTCAATAATATTGTAATAACTATGGATGGTGCCAGGTGGGTACTGGAAATATTGGGGGGCAACACTTTGTAAAGTATATGATTTTCTAACCATTCCACTGTATACCTGAATATAATACAAAATAATATGGAATGTAAATTTTTAAAAAAACTAATTATTTTCCTTTTTAATTTTTTTATTTTCAGTTTTGGAATGACATGAACTCTGGAGGAAAATAAACAATGATTCTCAGTGAATAAAAATTTCAACAGTGAACAAGTTTTTGCGAGTGTTTAAACAAAAATGAATCTTAGACAAATCTTTATTTTAAAAAAGTGGTTTGAGGCAATATATTGACACTTCAAAGAAGGTGGTGGTAAACTTTGAGGCTTCTTGTTTTCTTTTAGTATTATTATTATGTGAATAAAAATGCTTATAAATAAACATATGCCACTGAGATTTTTAGTGACAGAAATAACAAAGTCAACAGTCCATAAGTATTTCCACAGCGGGTATAAAATAGCAAATTTATGGTAATATGGTGTCACTTTGCCTATGGTCACAAGATGATAAAGACTCTCCACACCTTCTCCAGCAGCCCCCTCTATAATGAGCACTATTCTAACATATTTACCATTTTTTCTTCTTCTTCAATTCAGTCATACTCTGTAATTGGTTATTACTGGTCAGATAGCACCAATATTTTGGCATAAAATAGTATAATATCCAGAAACAAATTTACCATTAATCATTAGAAAATTCTATTCTATAAAGTATATACAGATTTTTCTACTAACATATACTAAAAGACAAAGGGTAATTCCAAACAGATGATTGTATTATATATATACTAGAGGCCCGGTGCATGAAATTTTTGCACTGGGGGGGGGTGTGTGTCCCTCAGCCCAGCCTGCACCCTTTCCAATCTGGGATCCCTCTCAAAATTCGGAACTGCTGGCTCCCAACTGCTTACCTGCCTGCCAGCCTGATCACCCCCTAACCACTCCCCTGCCAGCCTGATTGATGCCTAACTGCTCCCCTGCCAGCCTGATTGCCCCCAACTGCCCTCCCCTGCTGGCCTGGTTGTCCCTAACTGCCCTCCCCTGCCAGCCTGGTCACCCCTAACTGCTCTCCCCTGCAGGGCTGTTCCCCCCCAACTGCCCTTCCTCCCCTGCCGGCCTGGTCGCCCCTAACAGTGCTCCCCTGCTGGCCCAGTCGCCCCCAACTGCCCTCCCCTGCTGGCCTGGTCAACCCTAATTGCCCTCCCCTGCTGGCCTGATCACCCACAACTACTCTTCCCTGCTGGCCATCTTGTGGTGGCCATCTTTGACTACATGGGGGCAGCCATCTTGTGTGAGAGCATGAGGGTCAATTTGAATATTACCTCTTTATTATATGGGGTATTTCTCTCTTTCATGTTCACCTTCTCCTTTACCTGACCCATACTTCCCTCTGGCCACATAAAAGAAGTCAAGCTGTCTTAGCTGTGTTATTTGGCTCACACAGTCTTCCTAGTGACCCACATTAGTTCCATCTATGCATGCAAACTTTACCTTTCGATCCCACTCCTCTTTACCATGAACCTTGATCTATGATCAATAAACCTAAACATTATATTACCCTAGCTCAAACTTTTGTTCATGGCATCTGCTTTATCTGGAGTTAGTTTCCTCCTTTTAATAATCCCACTGCTACCTCCCTCCTGCATGCTCCCTTAAAACCCCATGCTTACCTAGAGTTTGTACTTAACACATGCACTGTAATTGCTTGTAATCATAACTGCCCTTTCTTTCAGAGGATGAACACCCTAAGAATATCGTCTGTACCAAGTTCATCTTGTTTATGCCAGCATCTAGAACAGTGCCATGCATAATAACACCTTAATGAAGGTTACTTAAATTAAGAACTCATCAATGCAAGAATATGAAAGTGTTCATAATAGCCAGAACACATAGTGCCATGGAGAGGGAATGGAAGAAGGGGAAATGGAAGGTCATGAGTATTAAGCAGGAGAAAGTTTAACAAACTGTGTTACAGGAAAGTCACCATGACATTAACATTCACATCTCATAATTCTGACTCATGGGCAATTTTGCAAACTTAAAGTTGATTTGGATGCAATTACAACCATATTTATAGAATATAGAAGTGATGAATTGGGTAAACATTTTCATGCTCTCAATTTGCTAAGACTTAGCTTTTGTCCAAGCCAAGTAACAGACATCCTTAGGTACCAGACTCTGATGCTAAACCAAGTTTTACAGACTGACGTTTATGGCCTGGCAGCACAGGTAACAGCTCATACAGAATATGTTCTGGTGATTGGTATCTATCTTCCAAGCCATCAAGAAACCTTACAGAAGAGTCCAGAATTGGTCATCATAAAGCAATGTGGAGAATTCATCAGAATAGTCCTTTTTGTCCTGATAAAGATATAACAAAATACCGGTAATACAGTTAGTTGACCCTTGAACAACATGAGAGTTAGGAGCACTGATCTCCCCACACCCATGCAGTTTTTTGAAAATTTATATATAACTTATCTCCTCCAAAACTTAAGTACTGTTGTTTGAAAGCCTTATTGAAAACATAAACAATTGATTGACATATATTTTGTATGTTATATCTATCATATACTCTATTCTAAAAATAAAGTAACCTGGAGGAAAAAATATTATTAAGAAAATTGTAAAGAAGAGAAAATACATTTTCAGTGTTTATTTAAAAAAGATGTGTATGAGTGGATGTGCACAGTTCAAACTTGGGTTGTGCAAGAGTCAAAAGTATCTGCTTGAATATTGAGTTTAGTAATGAAACACAATATATAGTGTAAGAAAACACAACATTTTTTTATAACTAAAACCCTTGGAACAGAAAATACTTTTTAAAATTTAATTCTAGAGCTTCTTTAGTTATAGCTCTCATTTATATACTATCTTTTTCTTAGGTAACTTTTAATCAAGAAAAACAACAACAAACAAACGAACAACCTAGACTTCTAGCATCTGAATTGAAATGGCATGGGGCATAGCAAAAGGCACTCAATCAGTTACATGTCATATACAAGAAAAAGAAGAAAGGGAGAAAGAAAGAAAAAGAAAGAAAGAAAGAAAGGAAGGAAGGAAGGAAGAAAGGAAGGAAGGAAGGAAGGAAGGAAGGAAGGAAGGAAGGAAGGAAGGAAGGAAGGAAGGAAGGGAGAAAGAAAGAGAGAAAGGGAGAGGGAGGGGGAGAGAGAGAGAGAGAATAGAAAAGCTCTACATTGGTCTCACTTTCTTTGGGGAAGGTTTGAAGGCAATTAAAATTGTTTTCTTCTTGGGAAGATTTGCCTGAGAATTCACAGACTGGGAAAAGGTGACATTCCTCTCTTTTGCTCTTTCTGACTATGTCTGATTTGCTTTCTTAATATTAGAGACAGATCATTTGGAAACAAACAAACAAACAAACAAACAAACAAACCACAATCACTTGAGAAAGAACATGGATCTTGAACATATTGCTCAAAAGATGCTGCAGGAACTGACCCAGCTCAATACCACCACCAATTCCATAGGGCATAAGAAGCCCTAAGGAATTCAGACCTATTTGCAGGCAGTTGCTTTTGCCCACATCTTGCACTACCCTACAAGGTGACCAAGGTGAACTCAAATAGAGACAAAAACACATGTAATGTGCAACTTTAGGATTAATCAGGCAGCAAGATAGAATTTGAATGGTAATTTATTCACTTATTCAGAAAACATTTACTGTTTGTTGAGTAGCTCTCAATGTAGTAGACAGAGGCTACCATCAATCAAGACAAGTGGCTTACAGCCCAGTAGGGGGAGACAAACATATAATGCAATATATGTAATCCACTTTTTTGTTTTGTTTTGTTTTTTTGTTTTGTTTTGATTTTTTTATTTTTTTTTTATTAAGGTATATGTGTACATATCTTACCATTGCCCCCCCACCCCACTCCCATACATGCCCTCACCCCCCAATGTTTTGCATCCCTTGGTTACTCTTACATGCATGCATATAAGTCCTTCAGTTGATCTCTTATTTCCCCCACCTCTCCCTAACCTTACCCCCGTAATTTGACAGTCTGTTTGATGCTTTACTGCCTCTGTATCTATCTTTTTGTTCATCAGTTTATAATGTTTTTCATTATCCCCAAATGAGTGAGATCATGTGGTATTTTTCTTTCATTGACTGGCTTATTTCACTTAGCATAATGTTCTCTAATGCACCTGGATGGAATTAGAGAACATGTAATCCACTTTTAAAGGTTCAGATTGCAGTCTCTCAGCATATACCCTGTTTCCCCGAAAATAAGACAGTGTCTTATATTAATTTTTGCTCCCAAAGATGCGGTAGGTCTTATTTTCAGGGGATGTCTTATTTTTCCATGAAGAAGAATATGGTACACATTTATTGTTAAATGAAAATAAAGGAAATTTATTACCTGTATACGGTACGGTAGTACGGTAGTTGTCAACACAAACCAGACAAACTGTGAATCCTACAGTATCAAGAATTTACTCATTTATTCAATGACAATCATGTCATCATCTTCTGGAACATCATTATAACAATCCAATTCCTGAATTTCCTGGTGAATTTCTTGTGACTCCATTTCTTTCAGAATCAGTGGACCAAATCTCTCATGTTTAGCAATAGCACTGTCTTTAAATGAGTACTTCTTGTCAAGGTAGCCTGCTCGCAGTGAATTTGCAATGCAACTGTCAGTGATTTTCTCCCATGAATTCTTCACCCAAGTCACAACTTCTTGCAGTTTAGGTTTCACAAAGTATCCACGCTGATTTCTCTCCATTCTAGTTTCAATGTAGTCATTAATTTCCATGCGCAAATTGTCTTTGAATGGCTTGTTTATTGCAATATCAAGAGTCTGGAGATAGGCCATCATTCCTGCGGGAATCATTATCTGATCTATTTTTCTTTCGTGAAGAAATGTCTTCATGTCTTTAGCGCGGTGAGTGCTGGCTGCATCCCAGACTAGCAGACCTCTTTGGCTCCCTCACATAACAAGCGGCAGCATTAAATCGACCCACTTCCTTATAACTGCTTGTGTGGCCCAGGCTTTTTCAGTTTCAAGAATAAAAACGCCCAAAACACGTTCAATCTTTTCCTCCTTGCCCTTAGAAATGATTAAAGGTGGGATTTTAGCGCCATCCAGACGAATTGCCAAAATACAGGAAACACGTGCACTTTCGTAAGCAGTGGAGGGAATGTACGCTAAGGAGGCACCCCGCTGTTCAATTGTTGTTTGAGATGATTGGCTCATAAATACTGCAGTTTCATCCATAGCAATCATGTTGGAAAGATTGTATTTAGAGAAGTCAGCATCATCAATAAAGGACTTGAATGCAAGTGCTTGCTTAATAACTTGAGTATCTTCCAACCTAAACAATGTTGTAGATCTTCTTAAAGACAGTTCACTTCGCTGAAAGAAATTATCCAGCCAGTGTTGTGATGCTTTGAAGTCTTTGGGGCTACGTCAAACTGTGGTGCCATTGCAAGGGCAAATTCTTGAATCTGAGCCCTATTCACAACCAAAGCCTTTGCTCTCCTGTCAACAACCCATTCACAGATCAGGTCTTCCAGCTCGGAAAATAATGGTTGCCGACCTGATCCACACTTGCCCTTTTTAGCATTTCCCTTGTCCACTTGTTCAATGAGGTTACCATACTCTGCTCTCCATTTTCAGACCAATCAGATACTCAACATCTTCTCTTTGCAGAAAGCAGTAAGATTTTGGCCCCAAGAGTCTTCCACGATTCCTTTCTTGTACTCCACGGAGTGGCTTTTTCTTTTTGCGCTCATTTCTAGGGGTAAAAAAAAAAGGAATTGGGGTATCAAGGTGGGGGGAGCGGGATCACTCAAAATGACACAGGGGGGATCAGAGGGGGGAATCAAAATGGCACAGGAGAATCAGAGGGGGGATTACCATTTTAGTAGCCCCTTTTGATCCTCCTGTGTCATTTTGATTGTCCCCTCTGATCCTCCTGTGTCATTTTGATTGCCCCCTCTGATCCTCCTGTGTCATTTTAAGTGATCCCCCTCCCCCCACCCCTGTGCCACTGAACACCTTCACCAGACATCCCCCCTACCCCTTTATCAGACATTTACCCCCTGGGGCCTGCCTGGGGACTGTCACTGAGCTTGCTGGGGCCTGTATCTGGGCTGGAGCAGGGTCTGCCACTGACTGAGAACCTTCAGTCATCATGAAGGCGGCCGTGAGCATCAGGTAGTGTCACCAGAGACAGACCAGCACTCACCACCTTCGCCGCATCCCATCCACTCTAATCCTCCTGTTCTTCTACATGCATCTGCGAAAGTCTCCTCCTCTCTCCCACCCTGTGCTCACCGCTCACTCCGACCTCTGCTCCGCCTCCACACAGTAGTGACGTCAGGACTCCGCGTAACGTCACTGGTTGCTAGACGCCAGTAGGGACGGCCCTAGCGACCAGTTTACGGTAAATTAATTTTCATTCTGAGACAGAGCCTAGGGGCCTTATTTTTGGGGGGATGCCTTATATTTCACTCAGAAGGAAACCTGTAAGTAGGTCTTATTTTCAGAGGATGTTTTATTTTCGGGGAAACACGGGTAGTAGCAGCAGAAAGAATTCTACCAGCTTGTCAAGGAAAAGCCTCATAGAATACACAGGGAAAAGCAGCAATAGCACTGAAAAGAAAGATATGGTGTTAGGAAATAGACAGGTTGTTTGAGGAACTACAAATCTGTTGATTTCGCTGGAAGATATAGGGGAGGGCTGATAAGGAGTTAAGTAGAAAAGATGGTAAAGGTTGATCTCACAGAAGCCTCTTGAAATCACACTAGATGTTTGAATCTTCTCTTGAAGTCAATCAGAGCCTGCAAATAGGTACAACAGGGAGACCCTTCAGGGAAATATTTCAATAGTTCAGGAGAAAGATAATAAAGTCCTGCATGAATCAGTGACAGTAAGGATGGAAGAAAATGGTAAAACCAAGAGATGTTAATGAATAAATATCCATTATCACTAGCTTGGTGCCATGCAGATAGAAATGACTACATGTATATTTGCTATACTAGTGTTTGTTGTTCTTAAGAAGATAACTTTTAGTAGAGTAGTAGGCTCAGAAAAGTCTCCTGCTATTTAAGGAACGGGTTAGGATGCTTCTATTTCCAATAATGAAGCAACAATAAGGGCTCTAGGTCTAAGCATAAGAGGCCTGTGCCTCAGTCCTGCACCTTGAAGAGCCTGAAATGGTCCTTGTCTAGACATGCCCATCTTCAAAGGGTAAGAAATATGAATTCAAGGAGACCTGCCAGGTCAGATCTCTAGCTCTCCTCTTCTAGATCATGCTCCTGGTACCCAGGAACCCAAATTCCATGCCTCTGTGCCCTTAGCCTGCTCCATATTTTGCTTAGGTCTCTTCCTTGTGTTGTCCACCCTAAGAGCAGACTGAGCCACTGGTATTCACATCCCCATGCTGGAGGGGTGAATACAGAAGAGCTGTTTATGGGGGCAGGCATGATGCTTGGATGCATGGATATCATGTCTACATGAAGTGGGGAAATCCCCTGTACTAAAGGATGGATGCAAGGATGGGTAGAGAAGAGGAGCAGGCTCCAAGCTGCAGCTCAGAGACCCTGGGCTTTCTCTATGATACTAGAATATACCATCACATTCTAGTACAGATATACAAAGAGTCCAAGAATTCTAAATTCAAACTTGGCCCTTCACATCATTATGAAGACTTATTTGTTAAGATTGAAAGATAGATTATACTTTTTCAATGACTTAATTCAAATGTTCAAATATGTGGACATAGGATATGTAAGCCTCCGTTTGTACACTTGACCCAAACCCCCAAATGATCAGGGATAGAACTTTATAGAAAACTGAATTTTCACAAAAATGCTTACTAACCAAATTTCCTACATTGGATAAAATTCAACAAATACAGAAATGCTTTAACAAGAAAGTAAGGCATATTTCCAAAGTCACAGAAAAACAGAGACCTAAAGTATAAAAGAAAAGTGAAAAGACACAAGAGATTAAAGAGAAATGTTTTTCAGTTCAAGGAAGAGAATAAAAAGAAAAGGGGAAAAGCAAATATTTCAGAGAAATAATGTTGAGAATTTTAGAATTTATAAAGACATGATTCTTTATGTTCAGGGCACTCAAAAAATTCAAAGCTGGATACATAAAAACTTGAAACCTACAATTATAACAGTAAAAATTTTAAACACTGGGGGAAGGAGGTTTAAAATAATTATAGGAAAAGATATAATATGCACAATGAAATAAAAATGGGACTGACAAGAAACTTACCATAGCAATAAAGGAAGCCAAAAGACAGTAGAATCCCTGCAAACTTCTGAAAGAGTGTAACTGTCAAACCAGGATGGAGTACCCAGAAAAGCTAGGGCAAATACGAATATTTCCACAAAAGGGTGGGAAAAAAGCTTATTTGCAAATAGAGACTCACTAAAAGATCTTGTTTTGGAGAAGGAAGGATTCAAATCCAGAAGCATTTTAGAATCTAACAATTAATTTTAGAACAAAGAAAATAATAAACATACATTTAGACAAAAATCAATAGTAAAAATTGATCATCATCATAATAGTATCTAATTTGGGGAGTCTTATGGGTTGAGTTGGATCCCCCAACATTCATATATTGAAGTCCTAACCCCTAGTAGCTCAGCATGTGACCATATTTTGAGATAGGGACTTTACAGAGATAATCAGGTTAAAGTGGTATCATAGGACAGGCCCTAATCTAATATGACTGGAGTCTTTATAAAAAGGGACAATTGCCCTACCCGGTTTGGCTCGGTGGATAGAGCATCCACCTGTAGACTGAAGGGTCCCGGGTTTGATTCCAGTCAAGAACACATGTCCAGGTTGCGGGCTCAATCCCCAGTAGGGGGCATGCAGGAGACAGCCAATCAATGATTCTCTCTCATCATTGATGTTTCTATCTCTCTTTCCCTCTCCCTTCCTCTCTGAAATCAATGAGTATTTTTTAAAAATAAAAAGGGAAAATTTAGACACAGAGGGAAGATGCTCTAAAGGAACATAAGGAGAAGATGGCCACTACAAGGCAAGGAGAGCGGCCTCCAGCAGATCCTTCCCTCATGGCCTCAGAAAGAGCCAACCCTGCCGATACCCTGATTTTGAACATTTAGCTGCTAAAACTGCGAGACAATAAATTTGTTATTAAGCCACCCAGGTTGTGGTTTTTTAAAAAAAAAAGAAAGTTACAGTTATAATTTTATAATTAGTTTTTGTAAAACTTTCTGAGATCCAATAGTTTTAAAGAGATATTAACATTAGATTTTAACTTAATCACAAATATAATATTTTTGATGAACAAATAATAGAAATAGGGAGTGCATGATAAAAATCAATTTAGGAAAAGCAACAGAATTTAAAAATAAAACCTCAATTTAATAAAAGGAGACAAAGAATGAGGAGGAAATACCTAAAGTAGGGGAAAATAGGGAAAAAAAGCAAATAGTGCAATAGAAGTAATTGCAAATATTAATAAGTCATTTATAAAAAATATTAGATGAACTAAATATATCTAATAGTTGAAAGGTAAAGATCAATTAGATTTTAAAAAACAAAATCTAGCAATATCATTTTCAAAAGATATATCTGAAATATATGGGCATTTTTACGTAGAACTAGGTGCCTATAAGAACGTCTAAGAAGTAGTTTGAAAAAAGAATTATAAGAAAATTATAGGAGTTGTTATAAGAGTAAAATACCCTTTGTGTATTTTACCTGTATGTTATTTCTTAAAAATATTTTAAATAATAGCATTTCCCATCCCACTAAAATGTAGCATATTTTATTTATATAATAAGTAACTAGAGAGAAAATATTAGCATCTCTTTTCTTTTTGTTTTAACCCCTCAAAATATATTTGGCTTTTTTTAAAATATATTTTTTATTGATTTCAGAGAGGTAGGGAGAAGGATAGAGAGATAAAAAACATCAATGATGAGAGAGAATCATTGATCAGCTGCTGCCTGCACACCGCCTATTGGGGATCGAGCCTACAGCCCAGTTTTGTGCCCTTGGCCAGAATCGAACCTGGGACCCTTCAGTCCGCAGGCCAATTCTCTATCCACTGAGCCAAACCAGCCAGGGCTATATTGGGTTTTTAAATTAAAAATTTGCCTTTCTAAATTAAAATGCTGAGGCTCCAAAAAAGACAAGAAACTGCTTTCTTAACCGTACATTTTCTGCACTAAGTATAAATGAATATTATACTATTACAATCAGAGAAAACTTTTCAATCCATTTTGATATTAATAAAATTGTTAATATTATATTTGTGTAGAGACTACAAGGTGAAATAAAATTTCAACTAAGAACATCTAAAATACATATTTTCAATTTTTCTGCTAAATCATGTTCTAAGTCAGCTGAAAGTAAATGTAATAATTACCTATTGTTTTGACAAACAAAACAATTATTATTTACAACTCAGCAAGCTAGAAAAGAATGACTACAATTATGGGAAAAGATATAATTTTAAAGACAGAAAATAACATTTTTTATTTGCTAGGAAAGCAATCATTATTGATTGACTTTTTTCAGGGTTCTACTATATCTGTTACCCAAACATTAATAAAAAAACGATTTTTCCCTCTATTTTCATAAACGGTATACATAATGCAAGTAGTGCCAAATACATTATGAAGTGCTAAAACGATGAAAAAAGTCAAGGAATGTTTGCCTTCCTCACGTTTAATTACTAGTTACAGTCCTAAGGACATTTGAACTGAATAATTTGTGACTGCATGTGGGAAGGAGAGAGGGAGGCTGCCCTGTGCACTGCAGGATGTTGGACAGCATCCTAGCCTTTACCTGACAGATGCCAACAGCACCTCCCTGGTTCCTGCCAACCCACATCTCCCTTCAAAGTTGTAATATCAAAAATGGACAAATGTCTCCTGTGGGGTAAATCATCCCTGGTTGAGAATCACTGATTTAATTTGAGTATTTCTAGCTCGTTTTCTTTTTCTTTTTTTCTTAATGATACTTCTTCAATAGTCTCAATTTTATTTAATTTTATTGTAGATTTAAAATATGCCCAACATATAGCCCAGGAAACTTAGTATCTAAGACAATGATTGACACCTAAATGGAAGCAATACCTAGATAAAGCACATCTCTTTCAGGTCATTTTTAAAGTAGATTGAAACATTTTTAGTTCTCTAATGAAGCTACCAAGGAAGCTGATTAGCATTCTTTTGGGCTAGTTCTCCTTATTAGTTAGTTGCAAATAGAATCTCAGAGCAACTTTAACTTAAAGAGGGAGAAATTCAATGATTTTTTATGTAAACCAGGGGGAGGAAGATAGCTTACAGCTATCTTGTATAAGCTGCGATACTGTAAGGCCCAGCAATATTCTCACTCCTCTGATTTCTCTTTAAATGCCTACTTTATGTCTTTATTTTGAACTTTTTACTTTGAAGATTTTTAATTATACACAAAATTAGAGGTAAGAGTATAACACCAATTAAACTATAACTTAGTTTCATTAATCATAATAGTCTCTTATTCTTGTTTCATCTCTTCCCTCTTTAACTTGGCACCATTAGAGCACATGAAAGCAAATTCTAGACATTCTAACATTTCATTAGTAAATATTTCTGCATATACTGCTAAAAGATATGCTCTTTTTTGTAACATAACCATAAAACCATTGTCACATGTAAATTAAAAATAGAATTAATTTTAAAATAATATCAAATATCCCATCAGGGTTTAACTGTCCTTTATTGTTTCATAAATGTTGTCTAGCTGATTTAAATTAGAGTCCAAAAGTTCAACATTTAGCATTTTGTTAATCTAAATAAATATTTCTATATATAATAATCCCCTCATCTCTCTTCCGCCCCCCACCCCAGTCCTTTTGATCAAAAAAACTGGGCTATCTGTCCTATAAAATTTTCTAAAGTATGGATTTTATTAACTATTACCTTACTATTTAACACTCCTCTCTTTTGTGTATATCCTTTAATTTGTTATTT
Source organism: Plecotus auritus (assembly GCF_963455305.1). Classification (NCBI taxonomy): domain Eukaryota; kingdom Metazoa; phylum Chordata; class Mammalia; order Chiroptera; family Vespertilionidae; genus Plecotus; species Plecotus auritus. Next base: position 150,459,440 of record NC_137772.1, read on the forward strand.
AGATCTAGATGTTTATCAGACTCAAGTTAAAATTTTGGAAAAAATATTTCATACCTTTTACTGTATAGTTAGTTCTCACTGCATTATATCTGAATGCAAAAAATGTCAAGTGGTCTCTTTCATGTGAAGCTAATATCTCCATCTCTGCTTCATTATTAAATATCTAATTGTTCAAAACTATGTATTTAGCATTATGTAGCTTCAGTGTGTGCAACTATGCCATATTGACAACCAGTTTTCTTTAAAATCTCACTGGGCCCATTATCAATGATTCTCTCTCTGTTTTTGAATGGAGTCTAAACCATATTTGAGCAATAGCAGCATCATTGCAATAAGTGGATAACTTCCCAAATATTCTTCAAAGGGACTAAAACTCATTCAGATGTATAACTGCTAGTAAATTTGCTTCAAACAAAAATGCCATGGACTTATCACACTCTAAAGCTGTCCGCAAATCTAATGATAACCATCCCTAAGAGCTGACTAGTACTTTGGACCTTACAAAGCAGTTTCACATCCATGATTTCATTCAGCTTTCAAGACAGAGGGGAGGACTGCTGGCAAGATGGTGCAGGCCTCCAGGATGGATGTGGAGCTCACGCCCACCTGAGTGTCCATCTGCTGTACTCCAGCACAAGGGGACCGACAGCTGATGATGTGATTTTCTCTAATGAATGTAATGTTTCTACCAGAGATTGCTTACTCAATTTTAATAGATGACTTTAAAGTGTGAAAATCAAAGTGGCAACGTTGGACTGGGTCTTGATGGACGACACTATAAAAATAGGATGCACAGGTTAAAAGTGACTGTAGGGATCATCCTCATAATATTAGGGAAGAGGAAACTGAGACCCAAAGTGAGAAACGTAACCCTGAGGCAATTGTCTGTGGGCATTGTGTTTATTAATTTATAATTAACCACTAAGATTTTTATTTTCTGTACATAAAAATGTAGCATTGCCCAATGCGACACTAGACTGAGACATTAAAAATTCAAAATTAGATCTCTGTGAGAAAATGTTGACAGAAGGCCTGTCAGTAAGATGTATGCACTAATTCCTAGCCAGACTGTTTCAAAGACAGAAAAAGAGTAAAAAATAAACCAAACATATGGATGCTCATGAACACAGGAAAGATTATTTAACTCCATCATATCAATATAACTATGTCAATTCTGGTTTGAGAACTATTTAAGGGTCTTGTACATTCATGGATCTAACCTGGTGCTGCAGAAGGCATGGCTGGGGACCAGAAATAGTCTTTGATTACAACTACATAGATTAATGAGAAATGTGACAAACTATTTAAACAAAAGGATGACTGTCATCAGTGCTATTGAAATGTTTTAGGTAAAAATTATAGAAAACCATTTCCAACCAGAGGTAGGTAGACTTCATGAAGGAGGTAGAACTTTAAAGATAAAAATAGGATTCAGGTCTTCTAGGCAGAGAAAACAGCATGAACCTAACAGAGTGGGTTTTTTTTAAAAGTTCAGGTCATCTAGAGAGAACAAGGAATATCATGGCTTGAGAGAAGAGTAACAGGAAGGATAAGAGATAAAAGCTCAGTGGGGTACAGTTGGGAGGGCGCTGGATTCCATGCTTCGGAATGGGACTTTATTTATTGAGAATGAAACAGCATTAGAGGATTTTTAGCAGGGACACGTATATTTACTACACTGCTGTAGAAAGGTTCTTCTAGCAGCTGTAATAAAGATTAAAAAAGGACTGGAGATAGTCAGGGAAAGCATGAATCAGCCTCTTTACTCAAATTAGGAAATGACAGTAGAGAGAGAAACATGAATGAGAGAGAGTTGAAGAAACAAACAGCAAGGCCAAGACTGAACCCACCTGTTGCAATAATTTGGTGTTTCATTAGTCAGGCTTTTGTGTTTAAACTTCTATTTGAATTTCTAAATAATGTCATTTTAAAACAACAAAAAATTATATCAACTGTATATGGATACTGTTTTTTCCATTACAATGGACCTAGAATGCCTGACTCAACATAATCAGTTAATGGATTTTTTTAAGGCTGAGTATTTAAAGATTATGGGCTGCAAACACCACATTAACTAACAATTATTGGCATTTAGTTACCTCAGTTTTAAGTTTTAGTGACCCAGCTGAGAAACAATCAAAGACCCCAACCATTAAAAAGCCTATCCACATATTCATCTATAGAACCATTCGATGTTCCTATATAAAATACATGGTTAGAAATAATATATGACAAAATGTATATCTTTTGAAGCCACCATAAGTTCTTAAAACTGGAAAAGATTTCTTGCATAAGAAGGGAAAATTAATCTGAAAATAAAAATTTATATCTGAGTAAAAAATAGAAGATACTATATGATGATGAATTTGCTACCATTCAGAAAGAGTACAAAGGACATTACATACAATTCAGTGTATAAGTATTTGAAAGACAATATCAGAGTAGTTTCTGTTTCTCTCTATGACAGAGAGGCCAGCATAGTTTATGAAATGAAAGCCCTCAATAAACTATGTAGTGTCAAGACTTCCATCAGCATTGTTTTCATCATATGTAATATTTCTGAACACAAGTCAATTCAACATCCTGTCGCAAGATATTGGGACAAACAGAATACCTGTTAACATCTAGTGTCACCTGCAGCCCATGAGCTCTCCCTGGACACTTCTGCCACTCCACCAGGCAGCTGAGGATAGCCCCGGGGGGACTCTCTCTCTCTCTCATCTTTTCCTTATATTTTATTGCTTTTTGTTTTTGTCTATAATGTGAATAATATATTGTCCTATGTAAATTGATTTTTCTCTTTCCCGTTTAAATGTATTCAACACCCTCCCAAATCACACTGAAGCATGTATCTATCTATCCACTGGTGATAGGGGATCGGGGCAAGTTGGGATAACAGGGATACAAAGGTAAAAGTGTTACAATTTACTTTTTGACCATCCTGTGCACAGCCCTTGAACTAACCAGGGAGTGGCATACTAATTCATCTATTCAACCAAAAAATATTTCCTGAATATCTTCTTAATTCCAAATACTATTCTAGGCCCTGGAGACACATTGTGAGCAAACCTCCTTCTCATAGATATTATATTCTAGTCATGTTTCCAGAAAAGCAACGAGGTAATATGTTAGGTGGTATACAGTCTATGGGGAAAGAAAATAAAGCAGGTTCAGGACAATAGACAGTGTCAACTTTGGTGCGGGGAGGTGAATGGAAAGTGCTATTGTTAAGAGGGTCTCTGCCAAGGCCTTCCTGATAAGATGACATTTGAACAGGTCCTGAAGTAAAGGAGGGATTAAACCATGTGAATAACTGCGGGAGAGAATTTCAGTCAAAAGAAAGAGCAAGACAAAAGCCCTGAGATGGGAGCATGCTTAAGGAGGTCAACCAGTGAGGCTGGAGGGAAAATAAATAAGGAGAACAGTGTTATTTGTGCCCACGTCTCAACAACACAGAGTCTAATGTCACTGAACCAGAATGTACTGCCTATGGTTCCCTAGCGAAGACATCATGCCACACCCAGAGCCACTTAGGAAAGGACTAGGTCTGGTCTGGAGGCAGAATCAAGAACAAGGAGAAAGCACAGGCCACATTTATTGGGATTTCCATTGGAAAGGCAAAGCTGGATAAAGAGTTTAGGATTGGCTAGTTCCATTAATTCTGGTGGACTCTGGAACACTGGGACTGTCCATAGCTGTCTGGTATCTGATCCTGGGTTGACTTAGGCAGGAAAAATATTGGTTTGGTCTGTGAGAGTTATATAAAGGAGGTGGATGGTAGTACAGACTCAGGATTAATTGGAGGGTTTGTAATAAGATTTTCATGTTCCTGCCAAAACGGGATCACAGGGGAGATATAAACAAGTTTGGCCATTAGTTTGGACCTGTGACTAATGGATGCAAAATCTAAGAAAATGCAGTTAAAATATAGTGGTAGGACATAGGCCATAAAAAATAAAAGGAGTCAGATGACTGACATAGGTGTCTACAAGCCATTGTAATTTTTGGTTTTTCTTTAGGCGAGATAAGAAAGCTATTGGAAAACCCTGAGCAGAAGAGTGACATGATCTGACTCACATTTTAAAGGGATAACTGTGGCTGCTGTGTTGCTGTGGTAGAAACAGGTTGGGGGAAGAAAGGAGAGTATTATTAGTTTAATATTTGACTTATTAAGTTTGAGGTGTCTATTAGACATCCGGTACAAGCGTTGAAAGGCCAGTAGGTTATATGAGTCTGTCTCTGATTATATATTTGGAAATCCTTGGTGTATTTCAGATGGTGCTTAAGACCATGAGACTAAACAAGGTCCCTCTAGCCAGGGGTCCTCAAACTTTTTAAACAGGGGGCCAGTTCACTGTCCCTCAGACCATTGGAGGGCCAGACTATAGTTTAAAAAAAAAACTATGAACAAATTCCTATGCGTACTGAGGGCCCAAGACGAGTCGGCTGCTAAGCAGGACAGGCAGCGGCACCCGGCGGGCCAGATAAATGTCCTTGGCGGGCCGCATGTGGCCCGCGGGCCATAGTTTGAGGACCCCTGGGCATAGATAGAGAAGTACCAAGGCTGAGTCCCGAGACACTGCAACATTGTGAGATCAGGGTGATGAGAAGAAACGGATAGAATAGGCTCAGAGGCAGGAGTCAGTGAGGAGAGAAGAGAAGTGTAGTGCTTTGGGAGCTATGTGAAAAACCTGTTTTGAGAAGAAAAGAGTAATCAAATTCAAATGCTCATGATGGTTGTAATAAGATGAGGTCTGGGAATTGACTGAATTTAGCAATTTGGAAGTCTTTGATAACATGAATAAAATGTGTTTTAGTGAAGTAGTACGGATAAAAGACTAATTGGAGAGAATTCACGAGAAAACGGGAGGAGAGAAATTAGAAACAGAGTATAAATGACTTTTTCAAAGAGTTTTCTCATACAGCAGCTAAGCAGAGAATAGTAGGGGGAAGCTGAAGATTGAGTCAGTAAAGTGGAAATAATAAATATACTGGATAGAGAGGGGAAATTAAAGGAGAAATATTCTTAAGTAAGAGAGGATAAGATCAAGCGAGCAAACAGGAGCTTCGGTCTGAGGTGGGATCAGGAAGATTTTATCCATAGTCACAGCAGGGACTACAGAGTATATGGATGCAGGTACAGGATGTAAGGGTGCATGTGGAGGAAGTTCTTTTCTGAAGGCTTTCTATTTTTTTTTTTCAGAGTGATAGCAAGCTGAGATGGTAGAGAGGGAGAAGGTACTGTACCATCCTGACGTATGTACCATCCTCCCATGATTGACAAATAAAAACTAACCTACAGCAGTGTTTGCAACCACTGGGCCATATCTCTGGAGGAGGAAGAATCAGGATATGCAACAGGCAGGGGTAGCCCCACTTCATGTAATTCAGATGAGCCTCTTCGGAGAAGTATTGCCTCATCCAACCTCCATTGGGAATCTACTATTTAGAATGAGTTTTCTCTCAGGATACTCTCTGTTCCTTGCAAATATGTTTCTACTGGATTTGTCCTTGTTACTTTCTAGACATGTCCAGACTTTTATGATTCCTAGAAATAGATTAAGCCTTGGCGAAAGGGTTAGCTTAGGAAGGTTTAGGGAATGAAGAGGGTCCATGGGAGAGGAATACGTAGATGGAGACTTGAAGACGCCAGGGTGCTTATCTTACCTGTACAGAGGATGGAGAAACGCCACAGGCAGATGGAAAATTTCTGGCCTCAGCAATTAGAACAGCCATAAACCAAGGACAGGGGTATCTCCTGCCTGAGCAATTAAAGGGACCATAAGTTAGACCAAAAGTAGCCCTGACCTGAGCAGCTGGGAGAGCTAAAAGATAAGACATCTCTGCCAGCACAACTGGGAGAAAACCATAAGATAAATCAAAAGTGACTCCAACCTAAACAGATAAGATGACCAAACGAGGAAAAGTGCAGATGTGGGGGTCCTGGGAGCTGATTACAGGGCTAAGGTTCCATGGTAGAGAAGGAGGGTCTCCAGCCTATCTAATGCCTCAAGACAAAGAAAGCAGCGGTCACCCTCCTTAGGGGGCCCTCTGTCCACCCAGGAGGGACAGATTCTTAGGCGTAGGAACTTAGAGAACACCTTTCTTAGGTGGACTCTGCCCCTCTGCGCCAAGAGGGACAGAGTTTTAGGCTTAGGATTTAGAATTAAGGTTTGAGAGGTAGTATTTGCTTGCAATAAAGTTTCTGTACTTTCCACCTACCACCTTTTTGTCCGTGGCTTCATTCTTTGAGTCCATCTGGACAAGGCCCTGGAAAGAAATCACCCTGGTCAATAAAACAACCCGAATCATTGGTTACAACTGAAACAGATATTAATGTTGCAAAAACACATAATTACCAATTCTGATAAGTGTGGTGAAAGGGGGAAGTAAAATTTGAGATCTGGAGGGGAAGTGGGATAGGAAAAAAGGAACCAAAGAAAGAACATGCACAAAGACACTGAAGCAGGCCCTGGAGGGACTGAAAAGTGGCCCGTGGGGCAGGAGCACAGAAAGTGAGGAGAACAGGGTGATGGAGATAGGGAGTGATGGGGTGGCAGATGAGCTAGAGATAGGTCATGCAGAACTTTCTAGGTCGTTTTCTGAATTTTGGCCTTTAACATAAGACCAACAGAAAGCCATTGAAGCCAATTCGCAAAGATATAATGTGATCAGATTTGCATTAAAAGAAATTCAGAACTAAATAGCCAGAGGTGAGAGATTGGTTTCCCTTTCTATGCAATGAGCTCTAAAAGTAGGTTTTGGTGATTTAAAGGAGCCACAGAGAATAAGACATCCATGAGCAAAGTGTTATACCTATTTAAAGATATCACCCTCCCCACCCCACCACCATCACCAAATGAACATAAGAAAGGAAGCTGAGAAGGTAAGATTGGCTAACTCTTTTCATTTAATTCTTCTACCTTGCCATTCTATATCCCCATAGATCTTAATCATCTCAATATTTGCCTCGCCATTAAGTTCAGTTCCTGAATTGCCACTTACTTTTGTTTCTCCAAATCTAGTATCTATTATTGGTTTCTTTTACTTTCTTACTGAATCTTTACTATCTTCTCTTCAGCTTTCCCAAAGGTTTCAAATGCTCAGAAGTTAAGCCCTTTATAATATATATATATAGATAGATATATAAATATATAGATATATAGATATATAGATAGATAGATAGATCTATACATAGATATATAGATATATAGATATATAGATATATAGATATATAGATATATAGATAATAGATATATAGATATATAGATATATAGATATATAGATATATATACACTGAGTGACCAGATTATTATGATCTCTGAACACATAATAATCTGGCCACTCAGTGTATATCCTATATAACAAAAGGCTAATATGCAAATTGTCCCCTCAACCAGGAGTTCGACCAGCAGGCAGGCCAGCCAACCGCCCATGTCCCCTCCCCCTGGCCAGGGTGGCTGGACCCCACCCATGCACGAATTCATGCACCGGGCCTCTAATATATATATATATATATATATATATATATATATATATACATACACACACACACACACACACACACACACACACACACACACACACTGAGTGGCCAGATTATTATGTGTTCAGAGATCATAATAATCTGGCCACTAAGTGTATAGATATATAGATATATAGATATATAAATAATTATAATATTATTGATTCAGAGAGAAATGGAGAGAGATAGAAACATCAATGCCTCCTGTATGCCCCCAACTGGGGTTCAAACCTGCAATCCAGGCATCTGCCCTTACTGGAAATTTAACCATGACTTCCTGGTTCATAGGTCGATGCTCTATAAACCACACCAGCCAGGTAAGCCCTTTCTTATATCACACCCTTTTCCTCAACTATACTATTTTTAGCTTCTGAATTTCTCATCTCCAGTAAGTCACTCCTAGCCTATTTACTAGTTATTCCTCCCTCTAGCTCTCTGTAAGGAACCCTCAATCATGGGGCAGGATTCAGGGATCAGCTAAACATGTTGTCCCAAGACTGGGTTATCATTTGCTTGCAAGCAATCAGGTAGAATTAATTTTACTGATAATTTGGCCAATGTGAGAATTATCAAAATAACATAATGCTGAAGAATTACTATTATACTAGATATTGGCTTTTAGCTGTATTTCATTGGTAAACATTAGATTGATCCACAATTTCCATATATATTGGGAGCCTCAATTATAGAAAGAAAAGTTCATATAGTTTTTTGTTTCTATTGTTTTTAACATGAGTAAAAGTTACTGAGTATTATGAGCTTTAATCAAGTTTCTAGAATGTGCTATATATGCTAATGAAGAAATTAAAGGGTTAAATATTTTTAATTAAATTTTTATTGACATATAATTCACATATCATAAACTGTACTGTTTTAAAGTGCACTATTTAGTATTTTCACAGAGGTGTGCAGCCATCACTATTATCTGATTCCAGGACATTAAAATATTTTTAAATTGTAACTGAATAAATGTTTTTATATGGTCTACTTAAAAAGTATATATCATTACCCTAAAGCATAATCATTTTTATAAGTTTTAAAGTATTTTCAGATTTAAAAAAGTAAAAACAAATAAAGTATTTTCAGATTTATTTTTCAATAATGACAATACACCACCTAGACTTCTTTATTTTTCACATAATGTGTGTAGTAGGCTCACATATATTACTGTATATCAGCATAGTTTTTTAAATTCTAGACCTGTCATAATGAAAATGAATACTAATAGGTAGAGTATTCCAAAAATCTCTCTGAACCATTTTTGGTATTTGCATTTTTATCTCTGGCTGGAGATTAATTTGGGTTAAGATTTTCCTGAGTTAACTCCATGAGTGATTTCTCCCATGTAACCTTCCATTTTTCTAGCCAAGGACAGCTTTAAATAAAATTTTATCCAAGTTTAGTTCAGGATATTAGCTCTGGGTTAGGAAGACTTGCGTAGAATTATATAAAAGACAACAGTCTTGATCTTTATATTTTGCATAAGAAATAAATGTTTAAGGTGTGGAAGAGGACACTTTTAGTTGCTTAAACAACGGCCACTCCCTCCTCTGCCCTTTTCTTTTTTTTTTTTTTAATATATTTTATTGATATTTTACAGAGAGGAAGGGAGAAGGATAGAGAGTTAGAAACATCGATGAGAGAGAAACATCGATCAGCTGCCTCCTGCACACCTCCCACTGGGGATGTGCCCGCAACCAAGGTACGTGCCCTTGACTGGAATCGAACCTGGGACCCCCCAGTCCGCAGGCCGACGCTCTATCCACTGAGCCAAACCGGTTTCGGCTGCCCTTTTCTTTTTTGTTGGTGGTTTCTACTTTCCTCACTACAGAAACAGAAAATATCAGAGTCACAATATCTCTCAGGTAGAACATGGGCAGGTGACTCAATCTTCTTCAGTCAGACCCAAGGTTAAGTTCTCAGGAAACATTTTTGTTCTTCACAAAAAGAGGATGTGATGCCTGGAGCTGTGGCAGCCTTCTAGTGACTAAGAAGCTGACACACTAAAACTATAGAGCATAAAGAAGAAAGAGCATGGGATCCATGTTCCTATCTAATAAAAGAGTAATATGCAAATTTACTGTACCTCTGCTACACCCACAAGCCACGCCCACCAGCCAATCAGGAGTGAGTATGCAAATTAACCCAACCAAGATGCCTGCAGCCACGGAGAGAGCAGGAGGCTTGGTTTTCACTGGCAATGGAGGAAGCCAAGCTTTCCGCCTGCCCTGGCCTGCCTTGGCCTTCACTTAAGGTTACATAGTTTCAATTATAGAATATAAATAAATCCCAACAAAAATGGGGGCAGCCATGGAGCTGGAGAGAGCAGGAGGCTTGAGTTGCCCCCAGCAATGGAGGAAGCCAAGTTTCTGCAGCCCTGGCCTGCCTTGGCCTCTGTTTAAGGCTACAAAGTTTCAATTATAGAAGATAAATAAATCCCAGATACCAGGGCCTCCACTTGGGTCACCGGAGGGCATGGCCAGCCTGCAAACCACCACAGGCCCCTCGCCCAGGCTGCCCCATGCCCCAATGGAACCCTCACCCTGATCTGGGACACCCTTCAGGGCAAACCAGCCGGCCCCCACCTGTGCACCAGGCCTCTATCCTATCTAATAAAAGAATAATATGCAAATTGACTGTCACTCCAACACAAGATGGCTGCCCCCATGTGGACACAAGATGGCCACCACAAGATGGCCAGCAGGGGAGGGCAGTTGGGAGGAACCAGGTCTGCAGGGAAGGGCAGTTGTGGGGGACCCAGGCCTGCAGGGGAGAGCAGTTGGGGGGACCAGGCCTGCAGGACAGGGCAGTTAGGGGCAATCAGGCTGGCAGGGGAGCAGTTAGGCATTAATCAGGCTGGCAGGGGAGTGGTTAGGGGGTGATCAGGCTGGCAGGCAGAAGCGGTTAGGGGCAATCAGGAAAGCAGGCAGGCAAGCAGTTGGGAGTCAACAGTCCTGGATTGTGAGAGGGATGTCCGACTGCCCGTTTAGGCCTGATCCCGGATCGGGCCTAAACGGGCAGTCGGACATCCCTCGAGGGGTCCCAGATTGGAGAGGGTGCAGGCTGGGCTGAGGGACACACTCCCCCATGCACAAATTTCGTGCACCAGGCCTCTAGTATAATAATAAAGCCTCTGGCCAAACTTGGAGCCATCCTCATTTAGACTTTGTTATATGGTCTATTACACTTTCCCCTTACGTATACCATCTTTTTGGGAAAATAACCTGATTAAATCTCTAAGTAAATATGTTAATTAAACAGTTACTACTAGTTATAAGTAGGAAGGTAAAGGAGAGTTTCTTATATCTAGATGTTTTTAACAGACTCTAGGTTGATCATTCAGATTGTTAATGGTAAACAAACCCGGATCTTATGGATTTATGAGGCATGACCAGTTACAAATGCCATATCAGCTACATTATTAACAAAGTATAAAATGAGGAGCTTTTTCTCACAGTGCCCTACATGCATCACTTAAGATTCATATATTAAATCTGGGCCAGGTTAGGTACTAATGCTATAAGAAAATACTTGGAAAACTTGTTTTTATTCTCTGGCTTTACCATATTTTACCTCTATTTCCTTTGAATTATTAGTAAAGTGTGACACGGGGTCAGATCTCTGGATTTTGTGAATGTGATTTAACAATTGAACCCTTTGTGGTATCTTACTGTCACTCCTCATAACTTTCATTTTCTAATGAGAAATGCAAAATGGCAACTCAAGCAGGGCAATATTTTTGGAAAATGTCTAAGCAGCAACACTTGATGTTTTCGTCTGTTTAAATCTGTGTGGATTCTTCCTAACAAAAAGCCAGACTCTGAAATTGTCCATGGATAAAATAATTTTAAACTGTGGTTTAAGATCAAAAGAGAAAGACTCTTATCATCCAGAAATCCTGGATTTTGACCTGAGTTCAGTAAGTGCTTGTTTCATTTGATGAAGGTGTGGGAGGAGCATGTTTAAGGTAGAGGAGGAGTATGTGTCTGAATATTTGAATGTTATATTATAGAGACTAATTGCCTCTCAAATCCATTCTTTCCTTCTCATATAGTTGCAGGATTTTTTGGTTGAGCACAAAGTGACTCAACGTTTCCACTGTTCTTACAGCAAAGTATGGCCTTATGACTAAGTTCTGACCAATGAAATGTGAATAGGGCTACTATGTGAAATTTTCAAATCATGGCCATAAGGGAAAGAAATGCTCTCCATTTTCCATTTTTATTTTTCTTTCCTCTAACTAGCAAAAAAAAAAAAGTATTGTGTCATGAGATGGAAGCTGCTTGTTAAAGATGGAAAAGCAAAAAATAAAAAAATAAAAAAAGAGGAGACTAGATATTTGATATTTATGGGATTTCCATGCTAGGCTGGACCAACTTCCTAGGCTTTCACATGAAAGAAAAAAGGTTCCTTTTAATCAAGCCACTATTATCTTTGCTCTCTTCAATTGAGCTGAAACAATAGCCAAACTATTATGTCCCCTCACCTCCCATAATGACTCGGCACTCACCTATTCTCTTTATATATTTGGTTCCTTAAATATATAAAGTTTTCACTTTTTCTTTTCATTCCTGCTTTAAAAATCTTAATACACTCAACTGAAGTGTTATAACTATGCAACAAAGAAAGAGTAGGTTTTGGGGCACATCTAGCTGATAGATTATTTTGGTATGTGAACAAAATATAATTTCAGTGCCACATGGGATTAAAATAGTATTTAACAAATGTATTTCTCAATTACCACCATCCCCAGATTTTCACCTGTTATTTTAAGAAAATGTTAGCATTTGCCTAAAGTTCTCAATATAAACTCTTTTTGCACCATGAACACTTCCCAAAATAATCAGGTAGTTTTAAATTTGTTCCTAGAAAATCATTTCAGTTGGAAAGATGTCAGTACAGAAGCTTACGTTTATGAAATTCTAAATTAAAAAGTTTTGTGCATGTAAAAAAAAAAAAAAATTAAAAGCAGCACTCCAGGGCAAAAGTACCTTAACTCTCTCTTTTACAAGAATTTGGAAAGGGTAATATAAGGTCATTTTGTTTTCGTCTGCCTAGTTTTTCTTTTTGGTTTTTTTTTTTTTTTCCTGTTTAGAGGTAATTTTATTTATTCTATGAACTTATTTTCACTAACACCTGAAAATTGCTAAAGTAATGAGAATGATAAAATGCCTGGAAAAAAATACTTCTGATTTGGAATGAAAATAGTAATGATAAAATTAAGCAATTTGTGAGAAAATAATGTTGCACATGCATAAAAAATATGATCTTTAAAGAAAAGAATAAATCATGCAAGATATGGAAAGAGCTTGTGCCTTTGCAAGACACAATCACCAAATGAGAAAAGTGGGAAAACCAGATCTGTGTGGCTGGATCCACCACTCACAAACATTACGAGATGTTGGACTCACTGACAAGGCAATAAAAATACTGATGTCTGCTAGTCAGTCCCCAGAGTTCTAATTTAATTGTTCTGTGATGTAGCCTGTGGCCTGGATATTCATATTTTTTAAACTCTCCCCAAGCAGTTCTAACATGCAGCCAAGACTGAGGATCACTGAATGAAGATGATAGTATCAATGTCACATGCCAACTAGCACCATGTTAATGCAGGGGAAGATTGGGAAATCATTCAAAACTTTAAGTTTAAGATTTGTAGAAGTGTCTGTTAAAAAAAAATCTCAAGCCACAGAAGATCAGAGCCTCTCACCCCTCTGTAAAGGAGTAGCTCCTAAGATTCCATAAGATTCCACTGGCCAATAGAACTTTCTGCAGTGGTGGAAATGTTTTCTATCTGTGTTGTCCAATACAATGTGACCCTTGAGAATTGAAATTGTCACTGGTGCAACTTAGGAATTAAATTTCTAATATTATGTAATTAATAGTATATTGAAATTAATATTATAATCACATTTTAATAAATTTATATTTAAATTTAAATAGCCATATGTGGCAAGTGGCTATCTTACTGGATAGCACAGCCTTAAAGAACATCAAGTTGGAGTACTGCCTGATTCTGAAGCATAGTAACCTCCATCTTATACAAAAACTGCTGTTTGAAATTTTAACCCTGCTATTTTGGCTTCTGTAAACACTTGCTTGCTTAAATAATAGGGAAAATAAGACTACTTCCATTCCAGAGAGTCCATAAACTATGCCCCAGACAGAGTTGTCAATGCTGGCACCAGGCCAGGCCTTGAGATATGGTCTCATGGCCCCTTCCCAGCACACAGGGCTTCTTTCTCAGAAGGTCTGGAAGTCTCATTCCAAATTTGGGAAACAAAGGATCAGAAAAGATATAAATAGGGAAAGCTTCCTCCATGTTTTTGCTCAGAATTTGAAAGACATTTTTCTCTGAGCCCACCAGTGTAATAATAATAAAGTGTAACTCCATTTCTCTAAGTGTTGCTTGGTTTTTCTCCAGTCTTCTGTAACAATTCCACATATTATCTGTTGATAAAGTTACTATGAATTTAAAGCTCCAAAGAATATAGTCATACTCTTGTACTTACATTACAGAAAGAACTATAAGCTTAAATCACCCTTGGTAAATCTAGAATTCTAAACATATTTATAAATAAACTTTAAGAACAAAAATTCTCGTAAATATAAACCTGTGTATGGTTTTATGTTTGATGAGTTTTATTAAAGTAATCACTTAATTTATAAATATAAATGTGTGGCAGTAAGTTTCATTTCTAACATAATATGAAGTCACACATATAGAAGTATAAATTAATATTCTGGGCCAATAAAATAAGTGTGCTTTCTTTTTTCTATCTGTATACTAATAACTAGAATTGTGTGCTTACTATAGACTAGATACTGTGTTTACAGCTTTAGATCCATAATTTTATTTTATTCTCATAATCATCAAATGAAGTAGATACTATTAAACACATGAGAAAACTGAGGCTTACAGCAATTATTTTTTCACTAGAGGCCTGGTGCACAAAATTTGTGCATGGGGGGGGGTGTCCCTCAGCCCAGCATGCACCCTCTCCAATGTGGGACCCCTTGAGGGATGTCTGACTGCCAGGACTGCTGGCTCCCAACTGCTCACCTGCCTGCCTGCCTGATTGCCCCTAACCGCTTCTGCCTGCCAGCCTGATCACCCCCTAACCACTCCCCTGCCAGCCTGTTTGCCCCTAACTGCCCTCCCCTGGCAGACAGGTCACCCCTAACTGCCCTCCCTTGCTGGCCTGGTTGCCCCCAACTGCCCTCCCCTGCAGGCCTGGTCCCCCCCAACTGCCCTCCCCTGCCTGCCTGGTCACCCCTAACTGCCCTCCCCTAAAGGCCTGGTCGCCCCTCTTACTGTCCCCCCTGCAGGTCTAGTCACCCCCAACTACCCTCCCCTGCTGGCCCAGTCACCCCTAACTGCTCTCCCCTTCAGGCCTGGTCCCCCCCAAGTGCCCTCCCCTGCAGGCCTGGTCCCCCCCAACTGCCCTCCCCTGCAGGGCTGGTTGCCCCCAGCTGCCTTCCCCTGCTGGCCATCTTGTGGTGGCCATCTTGTGTCCACATGGGAGTGGCCAACTTTGACCACATGGGAGCGGCTAGCTTGTGTGTTGTAGTGATGGTCAATTTGCATATTACCTATTTATTATATAGGCTATTTATCTAACTTATAAATGTTAAAGTTGAATGCTGCATTCTTCTTTATTAATAACAATTATTTGTATACCTTTTTATAACAGGGATATTTAGTAATATTATTTTGATTGTTATTCAATATTTCAATTCCACTATGAAAATACATGCTCTATCAACAGAAAATAATTCATCATTGTCTGAGTAAGGTGTTACCTGTATGTATTTGTAAATGCATTTTCAAATTGTTACTTTATCACTTGTATTTCTACAGCTCTAGCTCTCCAACAGTAGCCTAAACAAAGCCCAATTCTAGAAGCCACAGTAAAAAGAAATCATTACTATTCATAAAATAGAAAAATTGATTGCTTTTCATTGTCTCCTGTATTTTTGCCAAGGTAGCAAGAACAAAAGTAGGTAATGATTATCACTCATGCCTTTTATTTTGAAACTATTCATTAAGTAAAGATAATTTAGCTGAAATACACTTCGAAAAGACCTGCTGATTTGCACATTTCTTACAAATGCATTCAGAAAGTTGCAATGGCATTTAAAATCTACATTTACATTAAAGAGCTATCACAGGGTTTTGAAGTAGTAAAGCCATTTCTAATTGCTGACATGCACAAATAAAAACACAAATAACGAGACCTTGGGAATGTATCTAAAAACGTAACAGCAACTTGTCCAGAATGAACAAGAAATCATTTATTTCATTTTTATAACATACTGGAGTCTTTCCTTATTTTCCAACATAAGATGAATTTAAAATCATAAACTTATTCACTGATTTATTTTATTATTATTTTATTCTATACTGTGAACTGATCTCTTGTTATTGAGAATCCAAACTGTCACATTGTTACAGAGCAACAGAACAGGTGCTAACATATGTCTAGAAGGAAAACAAGATCATGTAAATATTAGAAGAGAATATATCATACTTTTATCACATTATGGCTCAGCCTCACTTTATTATTATCCCTCAGAATTCTGTATATTGACTAAACTCGACTCTATATGCATCATACAGGATTCTCTATATTGACTGGGAAATTCTTTCAAGGGGTCTCTCAGATTAAGCGTAGTTACACAGTGGCTAAATTTCAAGTTATTGCAAAGGCCTCCCCATTCACATGTCTGGCAGTTGATCCTGGCTGTGGTCCCACCACATAGCTTGGGCTTCCTGGCCGCATGACTGGGTTTTAAAAGCAAGTGTTCCAAGAAACAGGAAATGGAAGGTGCCTTTTCCACTGGGACTGAGCTCTGAAACTGGCACTGTGTTGCTTATGCCATATTCTATTGGTTGAGTTGTTTCAATTTTGTTTGTTCATTTTTTTTTCATTCTTTAGATTCCACACAGAAGTGAATCGTATCATATTTGTCTTTCTCTAACTGACTTATTTCACTGAGCATAATACCCTCTAGGTCCATCCACGATGTTGCAAATGGTAAGAGTTCATTCTTCTTTATGGTTGAGTAGTATTCTATTATATATATACATCACAGTTTTTTATCTACTCATCCATCTATTGATGGACACTTGGGTTGCTTCCATAGTTTGGCTATTATAAATAATGCTGCAATGAATAACAGTGGTGCATGTATTCTTTCAAATTTATGCTTTGGGTTTCTTCTGATATATGCCCAGAAGTGGAATCACTGGATCATAAGGAAGTTCCATTTTTTAAAAATATATATTTTTATTGATTTCAGAGAGGAAGGGAGAGGGAGAGAGAGATAGAAACATCAATGATGAGAGAATCATTGATCGGCTGCCTCCTGCATGCCCCCTACTGGGGATTGAGCCCGCAACCCCGGCATGTGCCCTTGACCGGAATCTAATCGAGCCAGGACCCTTCAGTACGCAGGCTGATGCTCTATCCACTGAGCCAAACCAGCTAGGACGGAAGTTCCATTTTATGAAGAAACTTCATACTGTTTTCCGCAGTTACTGCACCAATCTGTAATCCCATCAACAGTGTACTAGGGTTTCCTTTTCTCCACATCCTCACCAACTCTTGTTTGTAATTGATGATAGCCATTGATGATAGTCAGTTGATATCTTATTGTGGTTTTAATTTTCATTTCTCTGATAATTAGTGACATTGAACTTCTTTTCATGTCTATTGGCCATCTGTATATCCTTTTTGGAGAAGTGTCTATTGAGTTCCTTTGCCTATTTTTCATTAAATTGTGTGTATTTTTAATTTGGTATTGAGTTATATGAGTTCTTTATAAATTTTGGACATTGACCCCTTATCAGATATATAATTGGTGAATAAATTCTTCCATTCAGTAGGCTATCTTTTCATTTGGTCGATGGTTTTCTTTGCTGTGCAAAAACTTTTTATTTTGATGTAGTCCCATTTGTTTATTTTTGTTTGTTTGTTTTCCCTTGCCCGAGAGATATATAAGAAAAAATATTTCTTAGAGACATGTCAGAGATTTCACTGTCTATGTTTTCTTCTAGGAGTTTTATGATTTCAAGTCTTACAAATGAAGTCTTTAATCCATTTTGAGCTTATTTTTTAAAAAAAATCTTTATTATTTAAAGTGTTACATATGAATCCTTTTCCCCCCATTGACCTCTCCCTGCTTGTTCCCACCTTACCCATCTCCCCTCAGCACATGCCCTCACACCCCTGCTACTGACTGTGTCCATGGCTTTTGCTCATATGCATGCATACAAATCCTCTGGTTGATCTCTCCCCCCGCCCCCCTCCCCCATTTTTCTCCCTTCCCCCTGAGGTTGGATGGTCTGTTCAATGATTCTATGCCTCTGGGTCTGTTTTAGTTCATCAGTTTATGTTGTTCATTATATACTGGGGATGCAAGGCTGGTATAATATTCCCAAATCAATAAATGTGATACATCACATAAACAAATTGAGAGACAAAAATCACATGATCATATCAATAGATGCAGAAATGCATTTGACAAAGTCCAATACCCATTCTTGATAAAAACTCTCAGCAAAGTGGGAATAGAGGGATCACACCTCAACATAATAAAAGCCTTATATGACAAACCTACAGCCAACATCATACTCAATGAGCAAAAACTAAACTCATTTCCCCTAAGAACAGGAACAAGACAGGAATGACCACTTTCACCACTCCTGTTCGATATAGTACTGGAAGTGCTAGCCATAATGATCAGACAAGAAGAAGGAATAACAGACATCTAAATTGGAAAGGAGTAAGTAAAACTCATTATTTGCAGATGACATGATAGAAAACTCCAAAGATTCCATCAAAAAAACTATTAGACTTAAATAAGTTTGGCAATGTAGTAGGATATAAAATTAACACCCAGAAATCTATGGCTTTTTTATACACCAACAATGAACTCACAGAAAGAGAAACTAAAAACACAATCCCATTTACCACTGCAACAAAAAAATTAAGATCCCTAGGCATAAACTTAACTAAGGAGGTAAAACTACCTGTACTCGGAAAATTACAGGACGTTGAAAAAAGAGATCGAGGAAGACATAAACAAATGGAAGAATATACCATGCTCATGTATCAATAGAATCAACATCATTAAAATGTCCATACCACCCAAAGCAATATATAAATTCAATGCAATCCCCAATAAAATACCAACAGCATACTTCACAGATCTAGAACAAACTCTCTGAAAATTCAATGGAAAGAAAAAAAGAGCTTATTTTTGTATATGGTATAAGATGGTGGTCTATTTCATTTTTTGCATGTATCTATGCAACTTTCCCAACATCGTTTATTGAATACACTGTCTTTACCCTACTGTATGTTCTTGCCTCCTGTTAACTGACCATGGAGGCATGAGCTTATTTATGGGATCTCTATTGATCTACATGTCTGTTTTTATGCCAGTACCATGCTGTTTTGATTACTATAGCCTGGTTGCATAGTTTAATGTCAGATAGCATGTACCTCCTACTTTGCTCTTCTTTCTCAAGATTGCTGTGGCTATTTGGGATTTTTGTGATTCCATATAAATTACTGGATTATTTGTTCTAGTTCTGTAAAATATACTATTGATATTTTGATAGGAATTGCATTAAATCTAATAGATTTTGGGAGGTAGTACAAACATTTTAATAATGTTAATTCTTCCTCTCCACGAGCATATATATATGCTTTTGTTTTATTTGTATATTCTTCAATTTCTTTCTTTAGTAACTTAAAATTTTCTGATATAGGTATTTTAACTCCTGGGTTAAATTTATTTCTAAATATTTTATTTTTGTTTGATGCAATTGTAAATAGGATTGTTTTCTTAGTTTCCCTTCCTAACAGTTCATTACTGGTATATAAATACACAACCTATTTCTGAATATTTATTTTGTATACTGCTACTTTACTGAATTCATTTTTCAGTTCTACTAGTTTTTATGCACACTTCTTTACCCTTTTGGAGTAAAGATAACCTTCCAAATTATTACCTCAATTCCCGAAGATATTAAAGGTCCCATAAATTCAACTTTTACATAACTAAAAATGCAAATTACAAACAGGCAAAGCTTCAAATTATATATTTCACTTTTAAAATATGTAAGAAGCTCCTATACTACATTAAAAAGTAAGAAAACATACCCAATAGAAAAATGGGCAAAGAATATGAACTCAGTTTTTACAGGTTAAAGAAAAAATGTTTCTTAAAATATGAAAATATAACCTCTCAGAATATAAAAGAGAAAATAGCAAATTAAAACTTTTTGAAACTATAATTTTACCTATATAGATATGACAAAAATCTATAATTTACAATAAACTCTGTTAGCCAGTTTGTGAGAAAATAATTCCTCTAATATACTCCTGGTGAGAGTAAAATGGTGCAACCTCTGTGAAGGCAATTGGCAATGACTTAAGATGAAAATGCATTTACTGTTCCATCTAAGAATTTATTCTGACAATTTACACAAATATGTACAATATGTTATATCTACAGTTATTCATTGCAACATTTTTTTCTGTAATAGCTAAAGGTTGAAAAAGAAAAACAGCAACAAACATCTATCAATAGGGGTTTATGCCATAACTGACCCACTGAACTTTCCTATGTTTGAATTTTTCTCCTTTTTTCATTCCCTGCCTCCCCCCCCCCCAATATTATATGTCCCAGCCTTACCCTAGAGGAGAAATGATATAAGCTGGGCTGTGATAATTTAGGATTCTGGAAGTCAGTGAGACCCAGATGGAACCAACTTAAAAGGTTGCTGAGCAAACAGAACAGAGCACACATGACATTCCTTCTCTAGAGAGAATAGGGCACAGCACAATCACCAAGTCAGGGACAGATTCAGGCCCCAGGCAGTACTTAGTGTTGAAAGGAAATATAAATCTAAGAAAGAGGATTAAGAGCATGATATTAGGAGATGAAACAGATGGAAGAATCATTTGAACCACATCCAGGTCTTTTGGAGATGGTGAGAAAAAAGAAAAGGAGAAAATTGCCTCAGATAGTTTTCCTGATAAATTTCTCTCAGATAATTTGGGAGTAATGTCAGAGACCTGAGGAGATAAGAAATACCCCAGCAATAGGTGGTAAAAAAGCAAACAAGGAAATAGCCTAAGTGCCCATCAGCAGGTGAGTTGATTAAAAAACTGTGGTATATCTACACAATGGAAAACTACGCTGCGGTAAAAAAGGAGTTCTTACCATTTGCAACAGCATGGATGGAACTGGAGAGCATTATGCTAAGTGAAATAAGCCAGTCAGAGAAAGATAAATATCACATGATCTCACTCATTTATGGAATATAATGAACAACATAAACTGATGAACCCAAACAGATCCAGAGACAGAGAAGCATTGATCAGACTGTCAAACCTCAGAGGGAAGGTAGAGGAGGTTGGGGGTAAGAGGGAGATATCAACCAAAGGACTTGTATGCATGCATATAAGCCTAATCAATGGACACAGAGGGGTGAGGCCATGAGTGGGAAGGGTGGGGGGGCAATGGGGTGATAAGGAAACATATGTAATACCTTAATCAATAAAGAAAAAGAAAAGGAAACAAGGAATTACAGCCTTCCTTAACTTTGCCAGGATAGATTTACCAAGATGCTACCTGATAGGCTTGATTGCCAAGCTTTATATTTCTCTTGACACCTTTGTAGTTGGTCTTAATACTGCACAGGAATATTTCTGAACTTGGTTTATAAATGGTAAGAAAGCCCTTAACAGATCTGATGGCCAGGGTACAGTCTTACTTGCTAGGCATCACAGCTCCAGATCCTGGCTGGCCATCATGTCAGATAAAATAACATGTAATAAATGCAATTTTTAAAAAATTACACCTTTATATATGCTGATTGATATTCTTAAGTTGAATTCCCATAAGATAGATTTTTTTGGGGGGGAATGGGACAGACAAATATAATCATTAATTATATTTCTTGTATTTGCCAGGCAAAATGTCAGCACATTACTTGTATTTTTCCACTTAATATTCTCATAAGTGTTAAAAGTTAGGCATTATTATCATCCATTCTGGAAATAAGGAATTGAGACTTGGAAAGGTTTTTGAGATTCATCTAAGATAACTGAGGTAGAGATCAAATTTGAATACAAAATGGTTTGATTCCAAAGTCCACATTCCTTCTAAATACACTGCATTGTCTCATACTGCATGTCAAGAACTGAGATTTTACCCTGTAAACTAACAGGTAAGTCGGCCATAGTTTCATGGATGCTAGGAGAACACATAAAACTTCTGGGTCAGAGACAAAGGACAGTTTCTTACTCTGAGAAATATAAATAGCCAGAATATCATAAATTTTCTTGTGTCAGTTCCTCAAGCCCCAATTCCCACTGGGAGATATGAGAAGGGCAGGTGACACCTGCACCTTCAGTGGGCTGTGTTACAGGAGAGGAACACGCCAGTTTTTTAATACCCCAATATTTTTATAATGGGCAATAAGCACAACCACCTTTTTTGAGGAAAATATTTTTATTATACTAAATAGTAAAATGGCACTATCCCTCTGTCCCAAGACTGTTGCTACTATATAACCTTGAAAAGATTATCCAGAACAAAGACCATTGGTGCATCTGCTCAAAAAATGTACAGAAATGAGGGAGACCTATGGAGAATTTTCTCCCTTACCAAACAAATGATTAGATTATAATATTGCTTAACAAAGAATTTATAATAATTTATAATTCCTTATAAAAAGTATCTATGCATAAATTCCCAAAAAGTTTATTTGTACCTGGGTACAATCATCTTTATAATATTGTTAATTTAACAGGTGTAGAATTATTCCTAACATCAATTTAACTGATATTTCATTTATTACTAGAAAGTAACAATTTCTATGCAATTACATTTAATATTTGTATTCCCTTCTGTGCAAATTGTATTATTCTTTGCATATTTATCTCTAAGGATTTTAAACTGTATCTTGTATATTTGTGTGAGTCTTTTATATAACATATATTAACTGTTATGTCGTATAAATGGTTTTCCATTTTACGTTATTTTATTTTATTATATCTAATTAAAAGAAATAAGAATATTTTTCCCATTTTTTTCTTAATCCTCAACTGAGGATATGTCTTTTTCTGATTTTTTTAGAGAGAGTGGAAGAGAGATAGAGAGGGAGAGAAACATAGATGTGAAAGAGAAACTTCAATCAGTTGCCTCCTATATAATCCCTGACCAGGAATTGAACTGGCAAACTTTTGGTGTATGGAACATTCCAACCAACTGAGTCACCCAGCCAGGGCTAGAAGGTTTTTTTATTTTAATTATGAAAGACACTACCAATACTTTCATTATTTCTTCTACTACCTCAAAAAATTAAAGTTATTTCAAAGGGTTGATTAATATTAAATTCTAATTTCAGCTATTTTTTCATAAAATTTATGTTTATATAACTTGTTTTTATATCAATTAGGAATTTAAATTATTAGTAAAATTAAACACATAAAATAAACTTTTTACCCAAACACATTTTTCAAAATACTTCTATGTATCTCAGTCAATCTCCAGAAAAGTTTTATAAAATATATATATGTTAGAGTACTGGAAAGTAGATCATCTATCATTTTGCTTTATCATCTATTTAATAGTTGAACTCCTAAAATGATATACTTATCAATAATGGTCTATTGAAAATGAGTAATTGATTGTTCTCTTAAGTGACTCATTCTATTTTGGGACAGGACAGTTCTATTATAAAATTCTCCTTTAAATCAAGTCCTCCTATGCCTCCCTTCCCACCCCCAACCCCCATACATACACTTTAGTTACTTTTTTATATCCTTGGAGCCATGTATAGTAAGCTTAGTCTCTCATTCCTACTACAATACTACTTTTTTTTCTGGCACCTACTAAATCTTCTCTCCTGTAGCACAAACATGCCTAGTGTTTTCAGTCCTCTTTATGCCTCTTCACCATATGATTTACCATAAGCTTAAACATATGAAATCAAAATTTCACTCATAAACTGACCAATGAAAGTAGAGAGTCATCATATCCACACTGGTTTGAAATATTATACCTTCATTCATTTGAAAAATTTTCACTTAGATTTCAGTCTTGTTTTTCAATTGTTTTTTTAGCCATATCTCATATCACATTATCCTTTTTTGGGGGTGGGGGGTGTAATATGGGGAAAAAGGTTGTAGTCCTAGACTTGATTTATTGGATTCAGCCTGAAAGACTGTCAAGATATTTGACATCTTGATATAAAAATATATCAGATCTATAAAACCATATCTGGTATCATCACAAATTATAAGAATATGCCTTTATAAATCCCCTACATGTAGATACAGTACTGGGGAGTGTAGAACCCTATATGTTACTAAGCCATATAAGACCTTCTCAATGCATTGCCTGTGATGTCAGGATCAGGTAGAATTTTGTGAAAAATCCCCATTTAAGCTAAAATGTAGATAAAGGGTATCCTCTGTAGGTAGATTTCAATAAAATTATATGCTTGAGCTTTGTTAAATATTAAAAGAATATGGTGACTCAAGGGTTTTGCTATAAAAGCAAGTGAATAGAGTATAATTTGGTTCTAGTATCCTTAAGTAATTAGGGGATGAACTTTTCTTAGGACATGAAGCCTCAGAGCAAGTAAATGAAGATGGAGACCCAAGATGAAATGTGCTCTTTGATCATATCTTTCACCAACAGAATTTAATACATTTTAGTATTCATTTCTACATGTAGAAATCATCAGAGACAAAAAACAGATTTTTAAAAACAAGTTGTTAGAAATGGTCAAAAATAATTCCAATACTTTTACACATATTATAGACAAGATAAACTCCCCCTTTAGACTTTAGGCAAAGAATATCTTAATTACCAGCAGCACTGCTGGCTGCTCTCCACATAAATTTTCAGAATGAAAATACTGATATGCTAATATTTATGCTAATATTTCTTATCTCTGGAAAACTGCTAGTGGCTTCCTAATACCATTCTTCCCTTTGTTCATAATAATATAATTGTAACTGAACATAAGGCTGTCCTGCTAAAGGTAATATTTCTCACCACCCCCTCAACTAAGTGTGGTCATCGGACTAAATTCACAACAGGAAGATGAGCTTAATGGCAACCTCCTCTTCACTTAATTAAAATGAAATTGATGTCCTCCATTTGGTGCTTTTATCACCTTCCATGGGTGAGTGGTGACCCAGCTTCAACTACACAGACAGCACACCACCTTTAAGGGTAGAAGGATAGTGGAAAGTTCCCTAACACCTCCAGGAGCAGGTCTGCCTCACCAGTTGTGACTGGCTAAACTATAAAGTTTAAAAAAATGAATTATGTTGTATTAGAATAACTATATTTGAGGATCTCATTCATAAAGCAAATTAGCCTTTACTGTAAAGAATACAATGATAACCATCTTATATCAATACAGTATTCTATACTATGAAATTCTTAAAGGAAAGAACAAAGATTTACTTACATAGTCCAGGGCTTGACTCATTGTAGCTTTAAAAATATATGCATGGAAGAATCAAAAAACCTGAATAGGCTGATAACTACTGATGAAATTGAAACAATAATAAAAAAGCTTCCAGCAAACAAAAGCCCTGGACTGGATGGCTTCACAGGGGAGTTTTACCAAACATTCAAGGAAGAACTAAAACCAATCCTTCTCAGACCATTCCAAAAAATTCAAGAGGAAGGCATACTTTCAGGCTCTTTATATGAAGCCAGCATTACCCTAATCCCAAAACCAGATAAAGACACTGCAAAGAAAGAGAATTACAGGCCAATATCCCTGATGAACATAGATGCTAAAATCCTCAGCAAAATTCTAGCAAACTGGATCCAGCATTACATTAGAAAGATCATACACCCTGACCAAGTGGGATTTATTCCAAGGATGTAAGGCTGGTACAATATCCACAAATCAATAAATGTGATACATCATATAAACACATTTTTATGAAACAAGAATCACATAATCATATCAATTGATACAGAAAAGGCATTTGACAAAGTCCAACACCCTTTTCTCATAAAAACACTCAGCAAAGTGGGAATAGAGGGATCATACCTCAACATAATAAAAGCCATATATGACAAACCCACAGCCAACATCATACTCACTGGGCAAAAACTAAAACCATTTCTCCTAAGAACAGGAATGAGACAGGCATGACCACTTTTACCATTCCTGTTCGACATAGTACTGGAAGTGCTAGCCATAGCGATCAAACAAGAGGAAGAAATAAAAGGCATACAATTTGGAAAAGAAAAAGTAAAATTGTCATTATTCACAGATGACATGATACTATACATAGAAAACCCTAAAGACTCCATCAAAAAATTATTAGACTTAATAAATGAATTCAGCAATGTAGAGGATAAAAAAATTAACACCAAGAAATCTATGGCTTTTTTATACACCAATAATGAAATTACAGAAAGAGAGATTTAAAAAAACAATCCCATTTTCCATCGCACCAAAATAATTAAGATACTTAGGAATAAACTTAACTAAGAAGGTAAAAGACCTGCACTCAGAAAACTACAGGACACTGAAAAAAGTGACAGAGGAAGACGTAAACAGATGGAAGAACATACCATGTTCATGGATTGGTAGAATCAACATCATTAAAATGTCCATATTACCCAAAGCAATCTATAGATTCAATGCATTCCCCATTAAAATACCAATGGCATATTTCACAGACCTAGAAGGAACTCTCCAAAAATTCATCTGGAATAAAAAAAAAAAAAGACCCCAAATAGCTGCAGCAATCCTGAGAAAGAAGAACAAAGTAGGAGGGATCTCAATACCAGATATTAAGCTTTATTACAAAGCCACTGTTCTCAAAACAGCCCAGTACTGGCACAAGAACTGACATACAGACTAATGGGACAGAACAGAGAACCCAGAAATCTACCCAAACCACTATGCCCAATTAATATTTGACAAAGGAGGCAAGAGCATACAACAGAGTCAAGACAGTTTCTTCAATAAATGGTGTTGGGAAAATTGGACAGATACATGCAAAAAAATGAAACTAAACCACCAACTTATACCATACACAAAAATAAACTCAAAATAAATAAAGGGCTTAAACATAAGGTGGGAAACCATATATATCTTAGAGGAATCCACAGGCAGCAAAATCTCAGACATATGCTGAAGCAATATCTTCACTGTTACAGCTCCTAGGACAATGGAAATTAAAGAGAAAATGAACAACTACATCAAAATAAAAAGCTTCTGCACAGCAAAAGAAACCACCAATAAAACAACAAGAAAGCCCACTGAATGGGAGAACATATTTGCCAATGTTATCACTGATAAGGGCTTAAGCTCCAACATTTATAGGGAACTCATACAACTTAACAAAAGGAAGATAAACAACCCAATCAAAAAATGGGCAATGGACCTAAATAGATACTTTTAAAAAGAGGACATAAGGAAGGCCAAGAGACATATGAAAACATGCTCAAAGTCACCAATCATCTGAGAGATGCAAATCAAAATGACAATGCAGTACCATCTCACACCTGTCAGAATGGCTATCATCAACAAATCAACAAATGACAAGTGCTGGCAAGGATGTGGAGAAAAAGGAACCCTTGTGCACTGCTGGTGGGAATGCAGACTGGTGCAGCCACTGTGGAGAACAGTTTGGATTTTCCTCAAAACTCTAAAAATCGAACTCCCATTTGACCCAGTGATCCCACTTCTAGGAATATATCCCAAGAAGCTAGAAACACCAATCAGAAAGGATATATGCACCCCTGTGTTCTTAGCAGCATAATTTGCAATAGCTAAGATTTGGAAGCAGCCTAAGTGCCCATCAGCAGATGAGTGGATTAGAAAACTATGGTACATCTACACAATGGAATACTATGCTGCAGTAAAAAAGAAGGAATTCTTACCATTTGCAACAGCATGGGTTGACCTGGAGAGCATTATGCTCAGCAAAATAAGTCAGTCATAGAAAGATAAATATCACATGATCTCACTGATTTGTGGATTATAATGAACAACATAAACTGATGAACAAAAACAGGTCCAGAGACAGAGAAGCATCGATTAGATGCTTAAACCTCAGAGACAAGGTAGGGGAGGGGGAGGTTAAGGGAGAGAGATCAACCAAAGGACTTGTATGCATGCATATAAGCCTAACCAATGGACACAGACACCAGGAGGGTGAGGGCATGAGTAGGGGGTGGTGATGGGGGGATAAGGACACATATGTAATACCTTAATCAATAAAGTAAGGAAAAGAAATAAAAAATACTTATGCATTGAAAAGTCAATAAAAAATTCTCTCTAAAGTTACCAATATATATATTTTCAGTCTTCCATCCCTTTTCTTTTCAGTCTACCATCTCTCATTTCACACATGAAGAATCAGAATAGATCAAGGTCACAGTGAATGTCTGCTATATTAGCAGTGGGAAGAAATATGGCAGGTAAAGAGGGAATGCTGGGGAATGAAATATGACTTAAAAATCTTAAAATCCAGGATCTGTGACTTACTCTGTTACTTCCAACAAGTTACTTAATGTCTTTATATCTCCTCATGTATAAGATGGTGTTTTCGGGTATCTGTTGCTATATAGCAAACCATCCCAAAATTTGGGGCCTCAAAATAGTTTGTTATTTTATCTCCTGCTACTGTAGGTTGACTGGGCATAACTGGCAGTTCTCACTTGGGTCTTTGGAAAGCTACAGGCAGATGTTGGCCTGACTTCATTCAGTTGAATGTCCAGGATGCTTCACACCTATGGCTGGCAGTAGATGTTGGCTGTGGGCAGGGAGCTCAGTTATGGTTATCAACTGTGGCCCTCCAGTGTGGCCTGGGTTCTCAAAGCATGGACACTAGGTTCCAAGAGGGAGCATCTCGAGCACAGAGTTCCCAGGAGACCCAGGTGGAAGAAACGAGGTTTCTTACGAACTAACTGTGGAAGCACCCCCACATATTTTCATCATTATATTACTAACCAAGCTGGTCACTCTAGGCCAGGATACTGGCAATCTGGGTGTGTAACTTCATCATTGTAAAAAAGTTTCATGGTCAAACATCATTAGGTAAAGGCCCCAGATTTTGCATTAGAATATAAACCTTGCAAATGAGAATACTTGCTTTCTTAGTGTCAGCAGGTGACATTCTAGATTCACGGCTTTGGTTTTTAATTATGAAGGCCATGATTGGTCCATTACTGGTGTATTTGACACATTACTAACAGAAATGTATGAAAAAATCTTTCCATCACCAAAAGCAATTTCCTTAGGATGAGCTGGAAATTTAGAGCAAGTCTTCACTCTTTCAATTCACTGGGATCTACTGAGTGTTTATCATACTCATCAATAGTCCCAAGCTTGAGCAACAAGAAAAAATGTCTAAAATATACCCAGAATCTAGAGTAAATCATGCCCTTGAACACCTGCTTGATGTGATATTAAAATGGTACTGTCTATTTTTCTGCAAAAGGCATACTATATCATCACCAGGGATGCTAGAAGCTTAGTCGATTTTCCAACAATAAAAGTGAAGGTAATTTTCACTAACCACACAAAGGGTTGCTTCTCTATTCTTGTATATCACAACACTCCTCATTTTCTTTCCCAAAATATATAGCTAAGGACTTCATAAGGAGCTATGAGTACTAATTATAATTTGACCCACAAATTGAGCTTTTAAAAAAATCAAGTTATAGCCAAAACCGGTTTGGCTCAGTGGATAGAGCGTCAGCCTGCGGACTGAAAGGTCCCGGGTTCGATTCTGGTCAAGGGCATGTAACTTGGTTGCGGGCACATCTCCAGTAGGAGGTGTGCAGGGGGCAGCTGATCGATGTTTCTCTCTCATCGATGTTTCTGACTATCTATCCCTCTTCCTTCCTCTCTGTAAAAAATCAATAAAATATATTTTAAAAAAAATCAAGTTATAAACCTGACTTTATGCAAGTTGTCATATTTCTAGTCAAAGTGATAGTAAATAAATGGGCATAAGCACTCCAAGATTTTAACTCCTGTAATCTATATAATATTCAGGAAGAAGCAGGAAAAATATCAAACAACTACAAAAATAGTAACAAGATAGAAACACCTGAGGTCCACTTCAAAAACCTACTGAATGTTTTGCATCTTGTCTTTTACATCACCCACACATGTATACGCTGAGACAAATAATTGGCAATAGGAAAAACTAGAACATCAGAGAGTTTAGTTCCCAGTTTATTTATTTTTTAATCTGCATATGCCTTTCCTCTTAATTCAGTATTAATGCCACCACAGAGTGCCTTCCCTATTTCTCATTCTCTCCATATACTTCATCTGTTTGCCTCTTTAAAGACAACGCTAACTTATAAAAACAATTTGCTTCACTGGAGGGAATAATACAGTGCATATTGATGTGGGAAATTTCCATCTCTAAGGGGTTAACAATTGCAAAGAAAGCAACAACAAATTAAGTTCTCCTCTCTCTCTGTTTCTTTCTCTCTCTCTCTCTCCCCCCTCCCCTTCCTGCTCACTCTTTGTGGTTCCCATTCTTCTGCTTCCAAATGAGATCCCAGCTGTTAGCATTCTTCTAGGCAATGAACAGGACTATTGGTCACTGCTTCTCCTCACTGTTTACAGAGAATCTCAGGGCAAGAGGATTGTCCTTCCCATGCAGAAAGGATTGACAGCGCTGCAAGGGTTTGGCTTTTGAAAACAATACATTAAGCTTATTAAGTTTTTAATATTCTGTAGGTTAATATAGCTGTTTGATTTTCATAATTATTGTTTCAGTGAAAGAATATATACACAAATACATATCCAAATAACCAAAAACCTAAATCCAGAGTCTTTGTATAGCAAATATAAGGAAGAAAGATCTTTACCTCTACAGTTCTTTGTTGAATGACAAAACAAAACACTCAGGCATAACAATTTTAGTCTGATCACGGCACACTTTGGAGACCAAAAGAATAAAAATAAAGAACTCTCAAATTACCATTTACAAAATGCCATGAATTTTAGTATACACCATGAACCATAGAAGCAATACAAGTTCTTGTTTAAAAGCTTTGGATATGCTTTGAAAGTTACAGATCTGCAACACAAACAAATTTAAACCTGAGAAGACATCCTGTTGCCATGACAATATGATACACTAGCTCCCTGTCATGCTGGATCTTGGGCTTCAGAATAGGATGGCACCATTGTACTTCGGGGTTCTCTGACAACAGTGTGCTGCTTTTAAACCATATTAATTTATTATTCAGATGTTTGTTTTTAGTCTTCAGAAATACAGTGTAATGGACAAATAACATAGACTAAATAAAAAAGTATTACATATATTTCTTTTCAAAAATGTTTTTATCTGATGTTTTTAATAGCTGTAAATTTACCCACAAGATCTTAAGTTAGAGATAGAAGGAATATCTATTGTTCAAAAATTAGAAAATTGTTTGTCAAAATCACTAGTCTTTGAGGCTTCCATGAAAATAAAGCCATTTACTAATCTGAAACCTCAGAAAAATGTATTGTGATATATTGTTCATTATGCAGTAGTAGCTATATATATATGCTTTAAAAAACAAAATAGAGAAACAGAGGACAGGTCCTAACTTGTCACAAGCAACATGAGTCAAAAAGAATCGCTTTTGAGGTACAAAACAAACAGGGAGAGAGGTTTCTGTCTCATAAGGTTGATGGCAACTTGTCGCTAGTCCCCTACATTCTTCCCATTTCCCAAAATTTTCCTTGTCTCCCTTTTCTTCTTTTGAAGTTGATAAGAAATAAAAGACTATACTGGAGAGACAAAATGGCGGCGGAATAGATGGACGTGTCCTGAGCCTTGTCCTGGAGCAAATAGAGTGAGCGGCTGAAACGTGTAGAATTCAGCCTGAATTGGCTAAGGAGGCACAGCTGGAGCAGCAGCTGTGTGAGCAGTCAGTTTCCCCATCTGAGGAGCAGCAACCACACGAGCAGCTCACTCCATTCGAGGAGCAGCAGTCACTTGAGCAGCCCACCCACTACTGAGGAGCGGCAGCCCCACGCAGCCGGCCCCTGTCTGAGGAGCAATAGCTGCGCGCAGCCCACACCCTGCACCTGTCCAAAGAGCAGCAGCTGTGCCACAGGAGCAGCCAGCCGCCTTCCAAGGAGCAGCAGCTATGTGAGTAGACCGTCCCTTTCTGAGGAGCAGCAGCTGCACGAACCACCTGCCCCCATCTGAGGAGCAGCACCTGTGTGAGCAGCCCACCCCCTTCTGAGGAGCAACAGACGCATGAGTTGCCAGCCCACATCCGAGGAGCAGCAGCTGTGTGAGCAGCCCACCCCCCTCTGAAGAGCAGCAGCCACATGAGCAGCCTCCCCCCATCTGAGAAGCAGCAGCCACATAAGCAGACCACCCACATTCAAGGAGCAGCAGCCCTGTGCAGTCCACACTGGTCCGAGGAGCAGCATCCACATGCAGCCTGCACCTGTCCGATGAGAAGGAGCCGATGAGCAGCCCGTCCCTGTCCGAGGAGCATCAACAGCACAAGCAGCTCACTCCCACACGAGGAGAAGCAGCCGCATGAGCAGACCACCCCCCATCTGAGGAGAAGCAGCTGCACGAGCAACCCACACCTGTACAAGGAGCAGCAGCCCTGCAAGCAACCTGCCCCTGTCCAAGGAGCGGCAGCATCACGAGTAGTCCGTCCCATCTGAGGAACAGCAGCAGCATGCAGCCAGCCCCCATCTAAAGAGCAGCAGCCATGCAAGCAGTCCGCCCCTGTCCAAGGAGCAGCAGCCACGTGAGCAGCTGGCCCCCATCCAAGGAGCAGCAGACACGAGCAACCTGTCCCCATCCGAGGAGCAGCAACCTCATAATCAGCCCACCCCCATCCAAGGAACAGCAGCTATACAAGCAGCCTACCCCACCAGCCAGAGAAGGCACCACTGCTGCGAACAGCACCCAACAGAGGAGCCGCTGCCAACTGAGAAGCAGCTGCTACCATAACTGCCTGAGGAGCAACCGCAGCCAGAGAAGCCACTGCCACCCAAGGAGCAGCCCCTGCACAGCTCAACATCTAGATCAGTTGGTGAGACCAAACATGGGTAGACAGAGATACCTCCAAAGGAAAGAAAAGGAGCAATCGCCAGAAAAGCAGCCAAGAGAAACAGAGGCATGCAATATGTCAGAAAAATAATACAGAATAAGGGTTATAGAGTTCATAAACTGGATGGAAGAATAAATCAACACCTTATGTAAGAATCAAGAAGAAATGGATGAAAAATCAACAACTTATGTAAGAATCAAGAAGAAATGAAGAGTGATATAGGTGCAATAAAAAAAAAAAAAAAAAAAAAAAAAAAAAAAAAAACATGGAAAGTTTCAACAGTAGAGTAGGAGAAACGGAGGACCGAATTAGTGAACTAGAAGACAGGGAAGCAAAACACAGCCAAACTGAATTGCAACTGGAGAAAAAAATTAAAAGACAGAAGGAGAGCCTAAGGGAGCTATGGGACAACATGAAATGAAGCAACATATGAATAATAGGGGTGCCAGAACAACAGGAAGAGGAACAAGGGTTAGAAGACCTTTTTGAAGAAACAATGTCAGAAAACTTCCCTGATGTGGCAAAGAAAAAAGTCACACAAGCACAGAGAGTCCAAAAAAGACCTACACCAAGACACATCATAATTAGGATGGCAAATATTCAGGACAAAGAGAGAATCTTAAAGGCTGCAAGAGAGAGACAGAAAGTTACATACAAGGGAGCTCCCATTAGATTATCAAATGATTTCTCAACAGAAACACATCAGGCCAGAAAAGAATGGAAGGAAATTTACAAAGTGATGCAAACCAAGGGACTGAATCCAAGAATACTCTATCCAGCAAGGTTATCATTCAAAATTGAAGGGGAAATAAGGAGCTTCACAGACAAAAAAATGCTAAGGGAGTTTATCACTACCAAGCCAGCAATGCAAGAAATGCTAAAGGGACTGGTGCAAAAAGAAGAAATAAAAAGGTAAGAAGGAACACAGACACAAAAAATAAAAATGGCTACAAATAAGTTCCTTTCAATAATAACTTTAAATGTAAATGGATTAATGTTCCAATCAAAAGACATTGAGTAGCTGAATGGATAAAAAAACATGACCCATATATATATGCTCTCTACAAAAGACCCACCTCAGAAAAAGGGACTCATACAGACTGAAAGTGAAGGGATGGAAAAACATCTTTCAGGCAAATGGAAATGAAAAAAAAAGCTGGGGTAGCAGTACTTATTTCTGACAAAATAGACCTCAAACTAAAGGCCATAACAAGAGATAAGGAAGGCCACTTCATAATAATAAATGGATCAATACAAGAGGATATAACACTGATAAACATATATGCACCCAATGCAGGAGCACCCAAATACATAAAAAAAACTCCTGGAAGATATCAAGGGAGAGATCCACAACAATACAATCATAGTAGGGGACTTTAATACACCACTGACATCAATGGATAAATCCTCTAGACAAAAAATCATCAAAGAAACAGCAATTCTAAATGACACACTAGATCAGATGGACCTAATTGACATCTTCAGAGCATTTCACCCCAAAGCCAAAGAATATACATTCTTCTCAAGTGCACATGGAACATTTTCAAAAATAGACCACATATTGAGTCACAAACAAAGTCTCCCCAAATTCAAAAAGATTAAAATCATATCAAGCATTTTCTCAGACCACAATGGCATAATATTAGAAATAAACTACAATAAAAACATTCCAAAAAAATTCAAACACTTGGAAGCTGAATAGCATGCTATTAAACGATGATTGGGTTATCAATGAGATCAAAGAAAAAATTAAAAACATCCTGGAGACCAATGACAATAAAAACAACAATGCAAATACTATGGGACACAATGAAAGCAGTCCTGAGAGGGAAGCTTATAGCTCTACAGGCCTACCTCAAAAAACAAGAAAAAAATGGTAATAAATCATCTAACTCAACAACTGAAAGAATTAGAAAGAGAGCAACAAGAAAAGCCCACAGTGAGCAGAAGGAAGGAAATATTAAAGATCAGAGCAGAAATGAATGACATAGAGACCAAAAAAACAATACAAAAGATCAACAAAACCAAGAGCTGGTTCTTTGAAAGGATAAACAAGATTGATGAACCTCTAGCCAGGCTCAGCAAGAAGCAAAGAGAGAGGACCCAAATAAACAAAATCAGAAATGAAAGAGGAGAAATAACAACAGACCCCACAGAAATACAAAGGATTATTAAAAAATACTATGAACAACTCTATTCTAACAAACTAGACAACCTGGAGGAAATGGACACATTCCTAGAAAAATACAACCTTCCAAAACTCAATCAGGAAGATTCTAAACATCTCAATAGGCCAATAACTATGGAAGAAATTGAAGCAGTCATCAAAAAGCTTCCAGCAAACAAAAGCCTAGGGCCAGACGGCTTCACAGGGGAGTTTTACCAAACATTCAAGGAAGAACTAAAACCTATCCTCCTCAAACTATTCCAGAAAATTCAAGAGGAAGGAACACTTCCAAGCTCCTTCTATGAAGCCAGCATCACCCTAATACCAAAACCAGATAAAGACAACACCATAAAAGAGAATTACAGGCCAATATCCCTCATGGACATAGATGCCAAAATCCTCAACAAAATTCTAGCAAATCGGATCCAGCAGTACATCAGAAATATCATACACCATGACCAAGTAGGATTTATCCCAGGGATGCAAGGATGGTACAATATCTGCAAATCAATAAACGTGATACATCACATAAACAAATTGAGAGATAAAAATCACATAGTCATATCAATTGATGCAGAAAAAGCATTTGACAAAATCCAACACTCTTTCTTGATAAAACCTCTCAACAAGGCGGGAATAGAAGGATCATACCTCAACATAATAAAAGCCATATATGATAAACCCACAGCCACAACATACTCAATGGGCAAAAACTAAAACCATTTTCCCTAAGAACAGGAACAAGACAGGGATATCCACTCTCACCACTCCTGTTCAACATAGTACTGGAAGTATTAGCCATTGCAATTAGACAAGAAGAAGAAATAAAAGGCATCCAAATTGGAAAAGAAGAAGTAAAGCTGTCCTTATTTGCAGATGACATGATATTGTACATAAAAAACCCGAAAGACTCCATCAAAAAACTATTAGACTTAATAAATGAATTCAGCATGTAGCAGGATACAAAATTAATGCCAAGGAATCTATGGCATTTCTATACACCAATAATGAACTTACAGAGAGACTAAAAAAGCAATCCCATTTACCATTGCACCAAAAAAATTAAGATACCTAGGAATAAACTTAACTAAGGAGGTAAAATACCTATACGTGGAAAACTACAGGACATTGAAAAAAGTGACAGAGGAAGATGTAAACAGATGGAAGAACACTGGGAGAATCAACATCATTAAAATGTCCATACTACCCAAAGCAATCTATAGATTCAATGCACTCCCCATTAAAATACCAACGGCATATTTCACAGACCTAGAAAGAACTCTCCAAAAATTCATCTGGAATAAAAAAAGACCCCGAATAGCCACAGCAATCCTGAGAAAGAAGAACAAAGTAGGTGGGATCTCAATACCAGATTTCGATCTGTATTACAAAGCCACTGTTCTCAAAACAGACTGGTACTGGCACAAGAACAGATATATAGACAAATGGAATAGAATAGAGAACCCAGTTATTGACCCAAACCACTATGCTCAATTAATTTTTGACAAAGGAGGCATGAACATACAATGAAGTCAAGACGGTCTCTTCAATAAATGGTGTTGGGAAAAATTGGACAGATGTATGCAAATAAATGAAACTAGACCACCAACTTACACCATACACAAAAATAAACTCAAAATGGATCAAGGACTTAAACATACAATGGAAAACCATAAAAATACTAGAGGAATCCACAGGCAGAAAAATCTGACATATGCCAAAGCAATTTCTTCACTGATACTGCTCCTAGGGCAATGGAAACTAAAGAGAAAATAAACAAATGGGACTACATCAAAATAAAAAGCTTTTGCACAGCAAAGGAAACCATCAATAAAACAACAAGAAAGCCCACTGCATGGGAGAACATATTTGCCAATGATATCAATGATAAGGGTTTAATCTCCAATATTTACAGGGAATTCATGCAACTTAACAAAAAGAAGATAAACAACCCAATCAAAAAATGGGCAACTGATCTAAATAGACACTTTTCGAAAGAAGGCAGAAGGAAGGCCAAGAGACATATGAAAACCTGCTCAAAGTCACTAACCATCAGAGAGATGCAAATCAAAACAACAATGCAGTACCATCTCACACCTGTCAGAATGGCTATCATCAACAAGTCAACAAATGACAAGTGCTAGCGAGGATGTGGAGAAAAAAGGAACCCTCGTGCACTGCTGGTGGGAATGCAGACTGGTGCAGGCACTGTGGAGAACAGTATGGAGATTCCTCAAAAAACTAAAAATTGAACTCCCATTTGACCCAGTGATCCCACTCCTAGGAATATATCCCAAGACACTAGAAACACGAATCAGAAAGGATACATGCACCCCTATGTTTATAGCAGCACAATTCACCATAGCTAAGATTTGGAAACAGCCTAAGTGCCCATCAGCAGATGAGTGGATTAAAAAACTGTGGTACATCTACATAATGGAATACTACGCTGCTGTAAAAAAGAAGGAGTGCTTACCATTTGCAACAACATGGATGGCGATGGAGAGCATTATGCTAAGTGAAATAAGCCAGGCAGAGAAATATAAATATCACATGATCTCACTCATTTGTGGAATATAATGAACAACATAAACTGATGAACAAAAATAGATCCAGAGACAGAGAAACATCAATCAGAAAGTCAAACCTCACAGAAGGTGGGGGACAGTGGTGGTAAGGGGGAGAGATCAACCAAAGGACTTATATGCATGCATATAAGCCTAATCAATGGACAGAGACAACAGGGGGGTGGGGGCATGAATGGGAGGTGGGGGGTAATGGGGGAATAAGGACACATATGTAATACCTTAATCAATAAAGAAATAAAAAAAAAGACTATACTGAATTACCATTCATTCATTCTCTCAGGAAATGTTTAACAAGCATTGTTATTTCTTAGAAAAAGAAACCAGAGAATAAGCTCACCCAGTGAGGAAGGAAAATGTAAGAAAAGTACGTTAATAGAATCTACTTAAAGGCTACATTCATGGAATGTAAAGGATTCTGTAAAATTACAAAGGAATGTAGCTCTCAAAGAGGCTGTTGGCACAGGTTAAAATTCCAGAGAGGAAGTTTTGTTTGAGGTGAGCATTTTCTCAGACAATGAATGGTGAAAGATGGGCCATTTCAAAGACTGAACATGTACAAAGGCACAGAATTTTGGAATTCATACTCTATTCTGCAAAATCCCCACAGATCTGTATCCCTGGAGTGAAGTACATAAGATAAAACAGTAGGAAAAAGGTTTGCCATAATATGAAGTTTGTACTTTGTCCTCTAGAGTACAGGAACCATCAAGAAATCATAAGCCATGGGAAAACAACGTCCAAAAGGGGTCTTAGAAAGATCACTTTAACAGAATCATGGGGGATTCAATTGGGTTGAGGTAAAATTGAAGATGGGAAAATTAAGAGGCTATTTTAACAGTAAAAGTGAGGAGAGAGACTTGAATTAAAAGTGTTGATAGAGAAATCTGGGAAATTTTTGAGTGGCAAATTTAACAAATCTCGGTTCTCTTTTGAATATAGAAGTTAAAGAAGAGGAAATATTTCTGGCATGAGTGATTGTGTGAGTTCCGTTACAATTTTCCACAATGAGGAATATATTTCAGGAGACAGTCGTGGCCACATACACTCATGAATTACAGAAAAATCCCAAGAAGTAGGAGTGTAAGAAGTGAAGAGAGAATGAGGCTAACAGTGACATTGAAGAGGTATTCAGAAAAAGGGAGGATACAACAAAGGGAAACAAAAAGGATAGTCAGAAATCAGTAACCTTTTTTTTTTTTTTAGTGTGATAAAGCTATTTGTTAATATGAAAAAGTGTATATATAATATTTAACACTTTATAGTATATCCTTAAACTACACTCTATAAGCATGATCTAATCTCCAACACACATTTGCCTCACTAGATTAGGTATTATTATTCCCCTTCTTGTTTTATAGAAAAGAATACTGACAGAGAGGTTAATTAACTTCCCCAAGGTTACACAGCTGGTAACCCAGGACTGCCAAATCCACTTTCTCCAGATATTTAATTAAATAATCTAGTTATACCTAAACTGCATGCAGAAGTTTATTAAAATACATAGAAAATTATTTTATTAATTAAAACCATTCCACATATTCTCAAGTATAGAAATTATTTAATAATTATCAAATAATATTCAGATATAATTGTCCTCAATACAGCTATAAACTATTTTTTCTGTGGATCTGAGATATGACAGTTATAAAGAGGAAAAAGGAAGACTAGAAGAAAGTGCCAAACATTTTCTGTAGAAGGTATCTTTACTCCAGTCAGAAAATCAATTTAATTTTCACTCTCAAGCAAATACTGCCAGCCTCAAGATAATAATTATTATCCATTACCTGTTTCAGATATACAAATAGGATACTCAATGTTAGACTGACTAAGTAATATGGCAACCTATTTACTGAACTAAATAAAGTAATCAACAGGAAATAAAAAATTATTCCAAATATTTTCTTAAAAACCATTCAAAAATAGCACACACAAAGTTCTTGCATACATGCATAAATGGTAAATGGTAACTGGTAAAATGCTTGGGAAATCTGTCTGCATACCACCCCCCCCCCAAAAAAAAGTGATATAACACAATAATGAACACATAAGATTGAGAATTGAAACAAAAGCCACATTTCACAAACCTCTTTCAGAACAGTAATAGATCCTGCAAGAGCCATAGAGAAATCAACAAGCATAAGAACCATCTTCATCTCAGTGTGATCATTGAGATAGAATATATCACTCTTATTGATCCTTTGTAATAATGAAAATTATTATTTTTGAAGCTTAACCAGCATTTTGTCTCTTTAAACTTTATTTTACTTCATCCTAAAAATCTTTTATTATGTGTGTTAGATGAGTGATATTGTTCCCACCGCTTAAAGATGAGAAACTGGTGGCTCAAGGAGGTTGACATCTGTCTAGCTTGATCAGAAGGAGAAGGAAGGAGGCATAATGTGAATTCATGTGTTCTGATTCTAAATCTATATGTCAGATTACTATATCACTCTATGATCCCTTTTATAAACTTCCACTTTAACACTCACATGACATAACCCGTGAAATAATCTTTTACTAGATAGGAAAAGTCAAGTCATATTGAGTTGCCAATTGTCTCATAGCAATTATGCTTTATTATGAGTTACTCATCTGGTGCATAGACAGCTCATTCCTTTCTCTTCTCTAAACATAAAATATGCTCACAAATAACAAAGGATATGCTCTAGTTGTATAAAGCCACTAGTGTGTTTCTAAGGACTTAGAGAGACTCTGAATTTTAATTATTCATAGTGATTTCATAACTCAATCCCATGACAAATTATTATAATAAACACTTCAAAAGAAGCATCTCTTTATGCATAATGTAAGCATCAATACAATGACCTTTCCCATATTTGCACATTAGTAATTTTATTTTAGTAAAGGTAATGAATTCCTTTGCTTCTCAATTTGATCTTTATTTTTGTAAAATATTAATCATCCCATATTCAGAGTCTTTTATAAGTCAGATTTTAAAGTCTCTTTGTTATAACCTAAAATACAGACATAGGATTTTTAGATAATCATGGATCCCCTAAGCTTCTTAACAGTATTTCAAGTAGGCCAGCTAAACCATCCCTAACAACACAGAAGAAAGTCCACTGAGGCTTTATCCCTGGGACATTCACAATGAGTTAAGTGGTTCTGAAAACTGTTGTTGGGCTTCTTTGGAGAGTCATAGAAATTTGTGCAAATCATTGTCAATTTTGGGCTTCCAGAGTGAGGCAAGTATTTAAATGACTGATTAAAATTGGGTTTGTAATATATATGTGAGGCATGTATTTGTTTCTGTCCATAGCTCTCTCAGAATTGATGACACCTGTGTTTGAACACCTGCATTTCAATAGGTATATTGCCCCAAAAAGGAGTATAGATTCACACATCATAATTATTATATTATTTTATCTAATAAAAGGGTAATATGCAAATTGACCATCACTCCAACACATAAGACGGTCACCCCCATGTGGACATAAGATGGCCGCCACAAGATGGCCAGCAGGGGAGGGCAATTGTGGGCAATCAGACCAGCAGGGGAGGGCAGTTGTGGGTGACCAGGCCAGCAGGGGAGGACATTTAGGGGTGACCAGGCCGGCAGGGGAGGGCAGTTAGGGGCAATCGGGCTGGCAGGCAGATGAGCTATTGGGAGCCAGCAGTTCTGGATTGTGAGAGGGATGTCTGACTGCCCATTTAGGTCCAGATGGGAGACGGTGCAGGCTGGGCTGAGGGACACCCTCCCCCCACCCCGTGCACGAATTTCGTGTACTGGGCCTCTAGTAATCATATAAATATTGTTAATTATTTTTCCATTTATTCTTTTCCACACAAGTTTTTAAAGCCCCTACTATGTGCCAGTCACTCTGCTAGTTGTTGGAAATACCATAGCCTGTTCTCAAGAAATATCATAATCATTATCATCATCATTCCCATCATAATAGCAAGCCATTTTGATTATCAACCATATCTTTACATAAATATAATTTTGTGAAAAGTGATTCTACACTGAAAAATTATTTCCTTACAGATAAACTGTTTCATGAATTTTCAGAATTTTGGAGCCAGGAGAGTGTTTCCACCTATTTTCATCCTACTCCTGTTAAAATTATATAGCTCAATTAATATTTTGGTGAAAGAGGTTAAGCCCTAAGGCCCTATATAAGAAAAACAATGGCAGGGCATGCTCTTAAATGCAGCATTACAGCCAAGAGTAAGAGCCTGAGAGATAGATGATAGAAAAAGAAACCCCCCAACAAAGTTTTTGAACTGCCCTGGTCAGGTGGCTCAGTTGGTTGGAGCATCATCCCATACACCAAAACGTTTCAGGTTCAAATCCAGGTCAGGGCCAGTATGGGAGGCAACCATAATTGATGTTTCTCTCTCATATTGATATTTTTTTCTCTCCCCCTCTCTCACTCCCCCTTCCTCTCTCTCTAAAATCAATAAAAACATATACTCAGGTGAGGATTGAAAAAACAAAATTGCTGAACTATTTTAAGAGGTATGTAAAGAAGAAGTGGAGGGAGATTGAGATAGAGAGAAAAGAGAGCATGTAAGGGAGTCACAAATAGTGTGTGTGTGTGTTGGAGGGGAGAAATAACTGAAGTTATTAGACAGTAAAGAGACACTGAAATGATACTCTTGTCAGTGGTGCCAACACCTGTTTGTCACATTCCTGGTAACTAGTAATTTGTGAGATTAATGCCTCAACTCTGCTGACACTACATTATTTATATTTGAAATAAAATCTTGGCACATCTATTATTCCAAATAAGTACTCCTAAATCATTTTATGAAAAATTTAATAATAATAACGAACACTTTTTGAGTCCTTTGTAGGTCCATTCAACATGTTAAATACTTTAGATACATTACCTACTCTTAATGTGTAAAACTCCATGAGAAATATACAACTATTATGCCAGTTTATAAAGAAAATATAAAAAACAGGGCTTAATTCAACATATTCCTTTCCATTTGGTCCTCCTCTGCTTCCCCAAAACTTGACCTAAGTGCTGAAGTCTAAAGGTAAGTTTCAGTTAACTGGATAATTTTGAATGGGGTATCTTACCTCTCTAAGCCTTTTACTCTTCACTTGCAAAATGGATAAAATAATTATGAATATATCCTAAGATTATGTGAGAATTAAATAAGATAATTCACATAAAACATTTTATTTATAATTAGAAAAACAAACACTATAAGTAATATTATGAAACTAAATAATAATAAACTACAAGAATTATTATCATTACCATCATCACCTATTTAAGACAGCT
This sequence comes from Plecotus auritus, assembly GCF_963455305.1. NCBI lineage: Eukaryota > Metazoa > Chordata > Mammalia > Chiroptera > Vespertilionidae > Plecotus > Plecotus auritus. The sequence continues at coordinate 150,502,088 of NC_137772.1, forward strand.
GATTAGATAGCAATATTGAACATCAAGATCTTAAAGAGTTCCTCTCATGGTTAACTGACAAATCCTATATAATAAAAGCATAGTATGCAAATAGTCCGCTCAACCAGGAGTTCATCTGGGAGTTCGACCAGGGGGCAGGGAAGGCCAGGGGAAGGAAGCGAGGCCTTCCCTAGCCAGCAGGGTCCCTAGCCAGCAGCTGTTAGGGACCCTACCAGTGCACGAATTTTGTGCACTGAGCCTCTAGTATTTTATAAAACACCAGGGTGGATACTGGTTTAAAAATGAAATGTTTACATTCCATATCAGATTATGGATTTGTAAAAATCTTCTTTAACACTGTCTAGAATATTAACACTGTCTAGAACAAATAGCACCAAATTCAATGCAATTGGATGGAAATTCATAAATACTGTCACTATTTGACATTACTATTAATGCTTGAAGTCTCTCTGCTTTGTTGCACATGCTACTCATGCCCATGGGCTCTGAAAAGTGTTATAAGTGACATAACAGTGTTATGACTCCTGAGATATTATACATGGGCCAGTGTGTGGTGAATTCTTGTGTATATCATGCATGTTTTAAGGTATAGAATAATATTTTTGAAATAGTAATTTCCCCTTGTCAATTTCCACTTGCCCTCTGTTCTGCCCCTGCTCTTGCCTTACACACTGCCTTCTCAGGCCCTTCTACTCATGTGTTTGGGCTGTTCAGGGCTCACTGAGGGAGTGGAAAACAAAGCAAAAAAAAGAGGCACTTGGTTTTGATTTGTAAATGCTTAGTAGTCATTTTAGAGAAAAGGAAAGCATTGTAAGCATAAACAAAATATTAGAGAAAGGTAGGTTGAAGAAAATAGGGATGTCCCAAAAGTGGGAGTGAAAAAACAGAAAATAGAGGACTGCAGGTCCAGACCTGGCATAGCCAGGAAGATAGGAATAAATTCTGTTTTAACAGAGACCTCTGTGGACCAGACAAGATGATGGTCAGCTATGTGAATGCCTGCACACTCAGGCAACAGGCATATGTCCTCTCTCCACAGGGATTGTCTTTGCTCACCTGGGTTGCTAAAACAAAAATACCACAGAGCGGATGACCTAAAATCAAAAGAAAATTCTTTCTTGCATTTCTGGAGGCTGGGAAGTCCAAGACAGATTTAGTGTCTCAAGAGAGCTAGCTTTGTGGTTCAGATGGCCATTTCACTGTGTTCTCCTATGGCAGAAAGCAAAACAGAGCTCTGTGACATCTCTCTCTCTCTCTCTCTCTCTCTCTCTCTCTCTCTTCTTTTTTTAATTTATGGACCCTGGCAATCCCATATGGTCCCCAGAAGTCCCCACCTGTGGCCAGCCAATTCCTACACCACCAAGACCTCTGACTATGTAAACTCAGGTGCTTAAACACTGAGTCAGCAAGATGCATGCGCAGTTTGCACCCACACAGCTGTCCTCAGTCATCAGGCCCTCCTGGCTGGTTAGATGGGGCCTGAAATAGCTCACCAGGCCATATTATTGGAGCCAATGGTTTCTGGAACTGTGTCATTGATGAGGAGGTTTAGAATGGTGGTTACCATTAGACTTTTTATTGCTCTGCTGTCCTTCTGGTCCTTGGAGCCTTTCTGGCAATTATGATACCCAGGTATCTCCAATGAGTTCTTTTTTATAAGGGCTCTGCCCTCATGACCTAATTCCATCACCTCCAAATACCATCACATGGGAATTAAGTTTCAACATAGGAATTTTGGGAAGACATACCCATAGAGTCTGTAGCAGAGATAGTGCATAAACTTCCAGAATTTAGCTGAATTTAGCCAATCCTAATGAAGAGAAGAAGGGTCAAACTTATTACATTTCTGTCATGTAAGTACAATGAAGGCTTAGTTTGGAAACTGAATTTTTATATACAATGCAATGTCATTTTTTTTTCAAACCCGCATGAATGGTCGTAGGTTTATACCTACTCTACACATCTATGTGATGCTATAATATGTTTGTGTATTTAAACAAATATACACTTATCAATATGGCTATAAATTATTGTAAAATCTACATAGAAAATATTGCATAACGTTTTTACCTAGGAATCTGTAAATGTCTCAAAGGCAAAATTGCTGTTTTATTCACCTTCATATTAGCAGGGCCTGTCACCAGTTGTGTCACCACACCATTAGTTAATCTTTGAACTTCTGAGTTTCTTGTATTCCCTCCAACATAACCCCTGACAAAAGCAGGCTACACTCCTCAAGAAAAGTGAGAATTCCAAGGCTAGCTAAATCTGCGGCAGGAATCAGATAAGGAACCCAAGGATTGCCACCTAGAAATTGGTTTGTAATGCTGGGGTTCTTGTTCCGGCATTAAGAAGGGTTCAGCAATCTGGAGAAAGGCTGTGTGTAACTTAAGTAAGAGTCCAAAGATGAGTCCTAACTGGTTTGGCTCAGTGGATAGAGCGTCAGCCTGTGGACTAAAGGGTTCCAGGTTCGATTCCGGTCAAGGGCATGTACCTTGGTTGCGGGCACATCCCCAGTAGGGGGTGTGCAGGAGGCAGCTGATTGATGTTTCTAACTCTCTATTCCTCTCTCTTCCTCTCTGTAAAAAATCAATAAAATATATTTTTTTAAAAAAAGAGTCCAAAGATGAAAGATAATTTTGAAAGGCATTGGGGGTCAGAGGAGCCTAGCTAAAGAAACTAAGTTCTCCTTGTTTTAGGACCCCTTGCTTTTTATTCACACAATTTGTCCTAAGGCAAGGTGGAGATACACAGAGTAGGGTTTCATCTACAGAGTCCATTCAAAGAGTAGGGTTTCATCTACAGAGTCCATTGTCAGAATGGGGACTAGCCTACAGCTGTTCAGGTGTTTAGCCAGTAGGAGGCAATAACATGTAGATTAAGATGCCCTGAGCTGTCTGGCAGCAAACAATCATCCTTTTCAGGTTTGGGGAAATGCCTTTAGCCATTCCAAACAGACGATAACATATGTGACTCAGCCCTTGTTGAATCCCCAAGTTCCATCAACCTTTTGATGAAACTCTTGTAATTATGACATGCTGGAACTGACTTCTGGCAGGTTTGCACCGATTCCTTGCAGAAAAATCCAAGATAGCATCTGAAACCACCTTCCCAAGCGACCTCTTGATGAGCTTTCTTTATAAGCATACTAAAACCAGGCCCAGAGGTGGAGATTTAACTTTAAAATGAGAATTCAATGTTTGGCTCGGCATGTTCCAAGCATGTCTGAGAATTGCGCATGCTCCCTTGGAAATCTGAGAACTCTCCACCCTCCTTCCAGAATTCCACCTCTGAACCCCCCTATCCCCCCCTCCCCACCCCTCGCCAGACCCTTTAGTACTTCCCTAGTTCCCAGAAATGGGAGAAGGAATTATTAAAACATTTAATTATCCTTCTCCATTCCTTGGCCAAGAATAAAGTTTCTGAACTAGCTTTACCAAATACTGCCTTGTCTTATTGATGTGAGTGACATCAGGCAGAAGGATTTGGGGTCTATGACCTGCAGGGGTTCATGACAGACCCAGAAAACTTCTGAACATAGTAAGTACTTAAAATATTTGTAAAACTATTACTAGTCATTGAATTAAATTAAATGACTTACACATTTCTACATGTATAAGAAAGTGGCATGATGGGAAAATGTGCTTTGAATAACATTAAGTTGGAAGCTATGAATAAAACAGCTAGGAGGTTACTAAAATACCAACGCAAAAGGGTATAGGCCCTGAACTAGGTTGGTGGCACTGGGAAAAGAAAGAAGGGCATGAATGCAATAGTCAGCTGGGAACTGATAAAAACTGACAATAGTTTCCTGTTTTAGAACTAGAGCTTTTGTGGCGTTTAGCCCAGAAAGGTTTCTATTCCTTGGCCAAGTGCTTGAGGATACAAAGTAAATATTAGCTTCCAGAGATAGTGAGGAATGAATAGAAAGAGCTTTAGGAAGAATACCATTGTAGAAAGAATAGAATCCAAGCAGCTCATCCATTTAAATTGTCTGACTTTAAATATTCTATTTAGTTAAAACACAAAACACATCCATTAAGATTTTTAAAATACCCTATAGATATGAGATGATTAATAGGGTTCCAAGTACTTAACTTTAAAATAACAATAAGAGGAATTATTATCTATTTTCAATTAAAAATCACATGAGTAAATTTATATGTAGTACAGTCTGAAATTGTTTTTTAAAAAACTGGAATTGGAAATGTTCCATTTCCACACTTAACGAACAGATTAGTAGGTGTTGCAATGCCTGGTTCTTTATTATCTTTGAGCTATAGTAAAAACAGAATATATTTTAAAGGAGAAATGAAAAGAAGAGATTCATATCTCCATAGTCAGATCAAGGTTAAAAGCAAAAATTTATCATCATAGGGCATAAAAAACTTATACCAGTATAACGTTAAAAATTTTAAATATGCAAATACATCCTTAGCATCATAATTTTAACTATAAAAAAACTAGTCAAAATACCTTGAACATTTATAGAATCTTATAGCATCCCATTTGTCTTTAAATGTTATGCATTATTTTACAGAGAATAATTTAGATGGAATTGGTAGAAAAGTGGCCCTTCTTTTGTGAGTTCCTTTTAAATCACAGATTTTGGTGTTCTTTGATATAAATTGTGAGGGAAATTAATCTTTATTGTAGGAAACTTCTTTAGAAGCCATATTTGTACAACACAGCTTAATGCAATCTCAATACTTACAATATGTAACAATGGGATGGAAATTATTTTTATTTTTATATTTTTAATTAAAACATCAATCAAAATTCTCCTAGTGCACACCAGTGTTAGTCACACATGTGGAGAGAGGTACTCAAACTCACATTGAAAGAGGGCATACCTGGGTTCCCCAAGATATGTGATTAGTGCCGGGGCCCCGCCAGTAGGCGAGGGGATCCCAAGGCAAGTGCTGGGCATGGAGGCCACGGGGACATAGGCTACCAAGGAGACAGAACTGAACCTCACATCACCCTGCTAGGCCCCGGAGGATGGCTGGTTAGCCAGAGACGGGTAAGATTCCTCAGGGAAGGAACAACCCAAGACAGGCACAGTCGCAGAGGGGCCATCAGGAGAAAACTTGGGGGTCAACAGAGGTGGCGCATAGACCCTCACCCCCCCCAACTTTGCAAGGACCTGAACCCCCCCTCACCACTTCTGAGGGAGGTCTCCTGCCCCAATGGCTGTTTCGCTTCCCATGCCCAGCTCAAATCAGGACCCAGGTAACAGACAGAGACTTGGCCAATAGCAGCTGCCCTCTCACTGCAACAAGACTTGTTTGAGTTGTCTTGTACCCATGGTATGGGGAAGTGGGTTTTTGATATCTAAATCCAACCTAGCACCAGGAATGCTCAGGGCCTACTCAAGAAGGCAAATAATCCTTTCCACTAATATTTACAGGGTAAAATAAGATTGTTGTTAGAGTATTAAATTTGACAGTAAAATAGTAGTCAAGTTCTCAGACTAATTTAAATTGGCTAAGTGAAATAAGCGAATATTCTAGAAAAATTAATGGTACTGGACAAAAAGCTGTTTCTAAAGTGTTAACTAAAAATTTTATTGGTAGTTCATCTCATGGTAAAATTGTGTAACATGTAATGAACCTAAAGCAGTCATATTTTAGTGCAAAAAATTAAAATTTAAAAGCTATCAAGACTACATTATAAAATTTCCAAAAGCCTCCTAATATTTAAATCAAAAAAGGGGGGATAGTAGAAGAATATCATGTAAGGAAAAATATCCTGTAAGTAAATTACATCTAGAAAGTTTTTACTTTAGAAAATTAACTTTCATTTGTAATGCTAACAGCAAGACACCCATGAAAAACACACATGGTGTCAAAACAAGCCAAAGGAAAATCTTTTGGGCAAAAAATGAAAAAGGATCCCACGTCAAATTTATAGAAAAGATTCCTTTATTAACTTTTGGTCGAGAATATGTTTGTATATTTTCAGAAAACACCTCCAAGACCATGTGGATTCCTGCAACAGAGAGGAATTGACAGGACTGCTTCAGCCATGAAGACAGAAGAGAAACAGTCCAGAGATGGAAGACGCTGACGACGCCTTGCCATACTAGCAGTCAGCAGCTGTGTGTCACGGCAGGTTGCCCAGGACCAAACCAGAGAGGGTCGGACCGGCATTACCACCATTTGTCCACCATCCAGAACTGAAATATCATCGCTGACATGTACACATAAGGAACTGTTTGACATTGAAATTGGGACTCAAAAGAACTGTTGGCCCACAAAGAAACTCACTACAGACTGATTCATTTGCCTCCCAGCATAACCATTATTGCTTGTCTCATTTTTGGTTCTTATAAGGGTATTTCTAGTATCACATGATCTCACTCATCTAGGGGAAATAATGAACAACATAAACTGATGAACAAAAACAGACCCAGAGACAGGGAAGCATCAATCAGACTGTCAAACCTCAGAGGGAAGGAAGGGGAGGGTGGGGGTAAGGGGGAGAGATCAACCAAAGGACTTGTATGCATGTATATAAGCCTAACCAGTGGTCACAGACAACAGGGGGGTGGGGGCATGCATGGGGAGGGGTTTGGGATGGGAATGGGGGGACGAGGACAAATATGTGATACCTTAATCAATAAAGAAATTCATTTAAAAAAAGAGGGCATGAAATAAGATAAAACATTGAAATCACAAAAAAGTAGTGTAACAATTATTGAAATTAAATGATAAAAATAAGCCACAGTGCCATTGCTAGAAGCTTTAATGACTTGCTGGGGAACTATCTCAAAGGTAAGGGAGACCCGGAAATGAACTGCCAGTGACAAAAAGAGTGTGAATGAAAGACATATGACTAAAGAACAGGGCAAAAAATACCAAATTAAGAAGACAAGCAAAAACTTCACACTGGGTGCCTGTCCCCAGCTATACCTGCCTCACATGCCCAGAGGGCCCTGGGGCTATTCTACTACCTTCATTTTCCAAGGGATTTGTGGTTTCTAAGTTTCCTTGTACACCTACCACAAAACCCTTTCATAAGCATAGTTGGGTCCTCATTTTTAAGAGATTTAATAAACATTTCATTACTGTATTATTGAATTATTTCTAGTCTGGAAAGGAATAGCTAAGGATAGAAGGAAAAACAAAACCCAAATGCCTACCATGCCCACAGGACATTATGATGGAATTGTCCATGTCCATGGCTGCCTTCTGCTGAGGACGATGGCCTCGGCAAGTGGCATCCAGTAATGTAGACTGCTGTGCTTCTCCCCTTAACCAAAGTTGACTAAGCCTAAAAGACTCCATTTTTCTGACCTACAGGGTATCTGTATGTATTATTGGAGGGGCCAGGAATCAATCTGAAGTTTCTCCAGCTGAATTATTTTGCATGAAGAGCCCACGCTGTCCAGTTTTCCACAAGCATGCTGACAATACTCATTGACTTTATCAAATTATAAGATAGCCACTGGTTTACTACAGCTAAAAGCCCTGCCCAACAGGCATTTGTGAACTAGATGGTGAAGTTCCAAATCAACCAGATTCTCCTTTCACCAGGAGGCATGAAGAGAAATTCTGATGATAGTTGCAAAAGCTTTGAGAAAGCAGATGCTATGAAAAAAATAAGGTAGATTAATGAGTCGTGAAAAATTATAGATTCGAGAACCTTAGATGCAGAGGGCTCAAGAGAACAAAAAAGTCACCTAACCCTTAGAGCACTAGAGCACCAGGCAAAAATGCCTCCTTCTGAGCAAACAGTGAGTTCCCCCAAACAACCTTCCAGCTTCCAAGTGTCAGTCCTGTCTCCATAAGGCCTGCTTGGAAGGCATTTTTGCTGGCTTTCACCAGCTCTAGGTGCCTTTTTTGCCTGTATATCCCTATAATAAGCTTCCATTATACATCCCCTTTTCTTTACAATCTAAAAAAATCAAACACAAAAAGGACACTTGGGTCTCTGAAAGAGAGAGGAACCTTAACAAATTATATAAAACTTGAGCATCTATATCTCTTTCCACAACAGCCACCTGCAAGCCAATCCAGCTGCCCACCCGCTGGGCAGGTGTGCTACTAACTCAGCCCCATCCTGCTCTGGAGGCTGATTGCCTGCACCTCCAAGGGTTTTTGTGTCCTTGGGTGTGTAGGACGGCTTTTGGTTAAGTGTGGTTTCTTTATATTTAGCTCACTTTTATTAGAAGAGTAATGAATACATGCTGCCATTTGAACAATCAAGGATCCACTTGAAATATTAATAAAGGACAACAGAATATTATTTTAGTATTCTAAATTATTTTTCTTCTGAGAGAAAATGTCAATTGTCTGAGAGGCTTTTTTTTTCCTGACCCACCAAGTGTCTCTAAGTATCCTTGGAGGAACAGAAATCAAACTTGCAGTTTCTTCAGTTTAATGACTTTGAGAAGAGGCACCTCACATGGGTTCAGCAATACCAACCAGCAGCCTGTGATGTCCGTTGCATGAACAGGTTTGGGTGGGCAGGGTTACCACTTCAGGGGTGACTACCACCTCCAACCCTTCCTAAACTGCACACACACACACACACACACACACACACACAGCTGTGATAAGAGTTTTATGCATTTATTTCCTCAAGGGGGTTGGCAATTTACCAAAGCTCTAGAGGTTGAACAAGAGGAGGCATGTAGGAGCTAGACCTCACTGCCTCACTCCCTCCTTTATCCTGTGGGATCATTTGGGTGTGTTCCTTATTCTGTGTCTTCCCTTTACTTCCAAAACTTCTTCCTAACCCCCCTTTTCTCTTTAGGTCTGATACATTACTATAGAAAACAATCAGGTCCAATCACTAGTGCCTTAAAATTTTCAATTGCAAGTGTTTGGTAATTTCTGTACATAATTTCTGTTGGCTCTGAAGATAGAAACAGGTGTTCCCAGTCTTTCCTTGTTCTGTAAGAGAAAGCAGTGAATTCTGGTCCAGCTTGCAGGGATGAGAATGAGAGACTTTTATTCCTGGCCCTCACTGGTTTTCTTCAGACCTTATGCCTCACCTTATACCCCAAGGAATAATTTTATTGTGAAGAAATCTATTATGTCTACCCAAGGAAGATAAAACTATTAATAAATTTTTACTTTTACATAATTTTGGATTACAGAAAAAAATGCAAAGATGGTACAGAATTCCATATGTACCTCACTCTCAGTTTCCCTTATTATTAACACTAGTGTGATACATTTCTTATAACTAATGAATAATCATAATTATCATTAACTAAAGTCCCTACTTTATTCAGATTTCCTTCATTTTCCCCTAATGACCATTTTCAGTTCCAGGATGCTACATTATAGGCATACCTCGAAGATACTGTGGGTTCAACTCCAGGCCAGCATAATAAAGAGAGTATCACAATAGAGCCAGGAATAATCTTTTTGCTGGTGGAGGGTCTTGCCTTCAATTTGTAAAACTGCAACATCTGTGAGGTGTGATAATGTGAGGTGCAATCAAAGGAGGGCTGCTGGTAGTCAGCATGTCTCCTCAGGTTTTTCCTTGGCTGTGACAGTTTCTCAGACTTTCCTTAGTTTTGTTGATCTTGATAATTTTGTAAAATGTCCATAAATTGGTATTTGTCTGACTGCAATTATTGGTTTGTGGAGGAAGACCAGAAAGGTTAAGTTTTTAAAAAAGGTCACTGTCATCAGATTTTGTCAGAGTATAGACTATCAGCATGACTCATCACTGTTGATGTTGACCTCGATCACCTGGCTGAGGTGGTGTCTGTCAGGTTTCTCCACTGTTATTACTCTACTAGAGGCCCGGTGCACAAAATTCACGCACAGGGGGTGTGTGTCCCTCAGCCCAGCCTGCACCCTCTCCAATCTGGGATGCTCCCGACCCTTACCTGGATCGGGCCTAAATGGGCAGTCAGACATCCCTCTCACAATTCAGGACTGCTGGCTCCCAACTGCTTGCCTGCCTGCCTTCCTGATTGCCCCTAACCCTTTCTGCCTGCCAGCCTGATCACCCCCTAACCACTCCCCTGCCAGCCTGATTGATTCCTAACTGCTCCCCTGCCAGCCTGTTTGCCCCTAACTGCCCTCCCCTGCAGGTCTGGTCACCCCTAACTGCCCTCCCCTGCAGGCCTGGTCACCCCTAACTGCCCTCCCCTGCAGACCTGGTCCCCCCTAACTGCCCTCCCCTGCAGGTCTGGTCACCCCTAACTGCCCTCCCCTGCAGGCCTGGTCACCCCTAACTGCCCTCCCCTGCAGACCTGGTCCCCCCTAACTGCCCTCCCCTGCATGCCTGGTCACCCCTAACTGCCCTCCCCTGCAGACTTGGTTTCCCCTAACTGCTCTCCCTTGCAGGTCTGGGTTTCCCCCAACTGCCCTTCCCTACAGGCCCGGTCGCCCCCAACTTCCCTCCTCTGCCGGCCTGGTCACCCCTAATTGCCCTCCCTTGCAGGCCTGGTCCCTCCCAACTGCCCTCCCCTGCAGGCCTGGTCCCTCCCAACTGCCCTCCCCTGCTGGCCATATTGTGGTGGCCATCTTGTGTCCACATGGGGGCAGCCATCTTGTGTGTTGGAGTGACAGTCAATTTGAATATTATTCTTTTATTAGATAGGATAGAGGCCTGGCGCACGGGTGGGGGCCAGCTGGTTTGCCCTGAAGGGTGTCCCAGATCAGGGTGTGGGTTCCCTTGGGGTGTGGGCCCGCCTGAGTGAGGGGCCTGTGGTGGTTTACAGGCTGGCCATGCCCCCCGGCGACCCAAGCGGAGGCCCTGGTATATGGGATTTATTTATCTTCTATAATTGAGACTTTGTAGCCTTGAGCAGAGCCAAGCCTCCTGCTTGCTCTGTGGCCACAGCCATTTTTGTTGGTATTTATTTATCTTCTATAATTGAAACTTTGTAGCCTTAAGCGGAGGCCAAGGCAGGCCAGGGCAGGCGGAAAGCTTGGCTTCCTTCATTTCCAGCAAAACCCAAGCCTCCTGCTCTCTCTGTGGCTGCATCCATTTTGGTTGGGTTAATTTGCATACTCGCTCCTGATTGGATGGTGGGTGTGGCTTGTGGGTGTAGCAGAGTGATGGTTAATTTGCATATCACTCTTTTATTATATAGGATTCCCCCTCCTTTCACACTAACTCTTTGGAAGAAGTCACTGTGTACATCTCACATTAATGGAGTAGGGAGTTACACTCTAACTCCTTGAGGACAAATTATCTACATAAATTATTTGAAGCTTTTCTACATGGAAAATTTGTCTATTCTAACCCATTTACTTATTTATTTATTTAAGTAAGGACCTTAGTTATTAATTATCACTTTGGTTATCAATCCAGTACTAGCTAATCAAATTGTTCCAGTTTTAACTATTGGGAGCTCTTTCACTTGGCTCCTGTATCACTTTCCCATCCCATGTATGTGGTAGTACTTCCTGGAACTACAAGATGCTCCTGGTTCATCTTGTATATACACTGACCCATTCCTAGAATGGGACATTTCTCCAAGAAGCTCTGGTAACCAAGATCTACATATTAGTTGTGCTCCTTGATACTGGGATGATATTAATGCAATTTTAACCATAATTGTAAAGAACTAACAAATCTGATCTTATCATACTAAAAGACACTTTACCACTCTTGCTACTCCACTAAAACCTAGTTTATCCACTAAACTTTAGTCCATTAGAACTAGTTTACCCTGTAGAAATTAGCTTATTCACTGTAAAGACTAAATATAACATGTAGCAAAGTACTTGGCTTAGAATGAAAGGCTGAAAATACTTCATAAAAACTTTCTGAGAAAAAAAGAAAGTACCATCCCCATTTACCAATGAAGAAACAACACAGAATTCTAAAAATTGTGCAAGTCACACAGATTAGACAGACCTGGGTTGGAATCCTTAATCACCACAGCAAAGTGTCCCCCCTTCCCCCTAAAATAAGATTTTACATTATTTTAATTCTTAAGGATTTCTCTTATAATGTAGCTAAAGAAGCCTGGTTTCTGTAACTTTCCAGAGTGTATAGTGCCAGATGGCACCTTCAACAGAAGGCAAATGTGGGGTGTTTTTGCAGTGGGCAGATACCACTGATGGATTTTAGCACTCTGCCAATGAGCTCATGCTGATACTCAAAGTCCATCTCATCATGGGCACAATTAATGAGTCAAGTCACCATCCTTGTGTGGAAAATGTTGGCAGTGTCATTCTAAAAAAATGATTTTGGGAATATTTAAGGTTAAATGGCTCGATCAAGATAAGCGATGATTGCTGGCTCCCACTTAAAACACACACAATGAGTGAAAAAGCTGACACCTTGGACCAAGCCAAAATATAAAATGGGTTTCACTACCTGGATTAGGAATTGGCAATTCAAACCACACATTTATTTCCCCTCTACGCTATCATGACTCTTCTCAACACAGAAATGAAAGAACTTGACTGACCAGAGTCCTAAAGTTGGGAGCTCAAAGTTATGACTTCTCTAACTTTATTTACATTCCCTTTTTTTTTTCAGTCCCTGGCATTGATATAGTAGACAATTTTTGGTGATATATTGTACCATGTCAGTGAGAGAATCTGTTCATTTATCTCAAGCATGACACAGCCTCTACCTTTCACAGTCTAAATACCATACCTGAGAAATTGCAGAAGTTTCTACTAAAGAAGTATAGAACTTCTTTCCCAAGCTCAAAGTTTCCCAAAGGGGGAATAAAGCTTCAGAAAATCTGAATTATATGAATCAAGACATTAAGCAGATTAACTTCTTTTCTCCATTCATTGCAGACAAAGCCAAACTGGCATTTTATTATGTAAATTAAGATCAGGCCTCATCAAGTGGAAGAAATTGTATGCTCTTAGATGGAGTTTAGGAAGAATAATTGCTTCTCTGTGGAAAAATTCTACCTAAGAAGAAATAAAAGCTAAGCACTAAATTAAAAGTCTTCATAAAGGTTTTAGCATGGTTCTGTGATGGTTGAAAAGGGAAGCCCTTTTTATTCCCCTTAGAAAATTCTGATAGAAACCAACCATAAGAAAAGACTATAATGTGGGCCTTGGAATAACCAAGTTCAAATAATAGAATGAAGTCAATACAGGCTTCTAACATCTCAGATATGTGCTATAATCTAACAAACTCCAAACGAAGCAATGCAAGTGACAAAATAATCTGACAACTGGAACAAGGCAACACAAGTAAAAGTCCTACGTATTCAAATCAAAGGCATGTTCCAAAAGTTTCATAATAACATACATTACAAGACTGCTTACTATATAAATAACTTATCTTTAATGAAGTATCTATAATAATGAAAGCATAATATGAAAATTGACCAAACAGCCGAACAGAAGAATGACCATCGGGACAACCTTCCTGATGAAGCCGGGGCTGTGAGGGCCAAGGCAGCTGGGGCTGCGAAGGCCTACTCTTGCATGAATTTCATGCATCAGGCCTCTAGTTTTATATAAAACTAGAGGCCTGGTGCACGAAATTCGTGCACGGGGGAGGGGAGTATCCCTCAGCCCAGCCTGCACCCTCTCCAATCTGGGACCCCTTGAGGGATGTCCGACTGCTCGTTTAAGTCTGATCCAGGTGGGATCAGGCCTAAACAGGCAGTCGGACATCCCTCTCACAATCCAGGACTGCTGGCTCCCAACTGCTCACCTGCCTGCCTTCCTGATTGCCCCTAACCCAGGGGTGGGCAAACTTTTTGACTCGAGGGCCACAATGGGTTCTTAAACTGGACCGGAGGGCTGGAACAAAAGCATAGATGGAGTGTTTGTGTGAACTAATATAAATTCAAAGTAAAGGAGCGGAGGGGAGAGCAAGAGAACCAGATAGAACAGCCGGATCCGGCCCGCGGGCCGTAGTTTGCTCAAGGCTGCCCTAACCCCTTCTGCCTGCCAGCCTGATCACCCCCTAACCACTCCCCTGCCAGCCTGATTGATGCCTAACTGCTCCCCTGCCATCCTGATTGCCCCTAATTGCCCTCCCCTGCAGGCCTGGTCACCCCTAACTGCCCTCCCCTGCAGGCATGGTCACCCCTAACTGCCTTCCCCTGCAGGCCTGGGTCCCTCCCAACTGCCTTTCCCTGCAGGCCTGGTTGCCCCCAACTTCCCTTTTCTGCCAGCTTGGTCACCCCTAACTGCCCTCCCCTGCTGGCCTGATCATCCACAACTGCCCTCCCTTGCAGGCCTGGTCCCTCCCAACTGCCCTCCCCTGCTGGCCATCTTGTGTCCACATGGAGGCAGGATCTTTGACCACATGGGGCAGCCATCTTGTGTGCTGGAGTGATGGTCAATCTGCATATTACTCTTTTATTAGATAGGATAGAGGCCTGGTGCATGGGTGGGGGCCAGCTGGTTTGCCCTGAAGGGTGTCCCAGATCAGGTTGGGGTTCCCTTGGGGCATGGGGCAGCCTGGGCGAGGGGCCTGTGGTGGTTTGCAGGCCAGCCATGCCCCCCAGTGACCCAAGCAGAGGCCCTGGTATCTGGGGTTTATTTATCTTCTACAATTGAAACTTTGTAGCCTGGAGCAGAGCCAAGCCTTCTGCTTGCTCTGTAGCAGCAGCCATTTTTTTTTTTTTTGGATTATGTATCTTCTATCATTGAAACTTTGTAGCCTTAAGCAGAGGCCTGGGCCAGCCAGGGTGTGCGGAAAGCTTGGCTTCCTCCATTGCCGGGGGCAACCCTAGCCTCCTGCTCTTTCCAGCTCCATGGCTGCCGCCATTTCTGTTTGGATTTATGTATCTTCTATCATTGAAACTTTGTAGCCTTGAGTGGAGGCCTAGGCTGGCAAGAGCAGGCAGAAAGCTTGGCTTTCTCCATTGCCGGGGAAACCCAAGCCTTCCTCCTGCTCTCTGTGGCTGTAGCCATCTTTGTTGGGTTTATTTGCATATTCGCTTCTGATTGGCTGGTGGGTGTGGCTTATGGGTATAGAAGAGTGATGGTTAATTTGCATATTACTCTTTTATTATATAGGATGGTATTATTTTATAATCATAAAATACAACATGCTTATTTAAAAAATGAGACAACATAAAAAGCTTAAAAACAAACAAAAATTGATAGAAATCTAACCATTTATGAACAATACCTATATTTGACTTTTTAATCTTTTAATTTTTTTCAGAAAACCCTTCATACTAATACACTGTTAATATTACATAAATTTGATCAAACAAGACAATCTCTAATTTGTTCATTAATACTATTTTATGGGCAGCTTTTATTATCCATACCTATCAATCAACATAATTTTTTATAATACACAAATAATATTCCCTTGCATGACTATATCATAATATATTCAAGCATCCTATACTGATGAACCCATGTTATTTCAGTTTTTGGTACTATAAAATTCTGAGAATATATAATGTATGCATGCATCTTTGTGTGTATGTCTGATATTCTTTATTATAAATTCTTAAAAGTAAAATTCTGATAGCAAGTTTATCCATTTTAAATTTGAATGCCAAACTACTCAATAGGAAAACTGGATGTAAATGTTCAGAGAGAGTGCTTAACTATAGTTTGTTCAAATGTAAATTTCTTAAACTGGTTTTGCCCTATGCTCAATGTCAGAACTATGTTTATTTTTCATTTTTATTTTTACTGAATTTATTGGGGTGGAATTGGTTAATAAAATTATATAGGTTTCAGGTATACAATTCTATAGTACATCATCTGCATATTGTATTGTATGTTCACCACCTCAAGTAGTCTCCTTCTATCAGCATTTATCCCCCCTTTATCTTCTACCTCCCCCACCCTCTTTCCCTTTGGTAATCACCATACTGTTGTCTGTGTATTTGAGTTGTTTTCTTTGCTGAATCCCTTCACCTTTTCACCCAGCTCCCCAACATTCCTCCCCACTGAAAGCTGTCAGTCTATTTTCTGTATGTATGGGTCTGTTTCTATTTTGTTTGTTAGCATGTAGTCAGCACACAACATTAGTTGAATATATTAATAATGATTAAATTGAATTTAAAGAATTTCATTTGCAATTAATTAGCTTTATATCTGAAACTCACTGAAATCTTTTGTAGCCCCTTCTCTTCAATGTAACCACTGAGAAAATTTTGGCTAGAAAATAGGGACAAATTCGCTTTCCTCACCCTCCATATGAATCATGTACCCATTGTGCTCTGCCATTTATCACTTTTTATGACCTTAAACTAATTGCTTAATATCTTTGAGTCTCCAATTTTCTATCTGTGGGATAAGTATAATAAAACCCCACTTTGCCTGCCTGTCAGGGTTGGTGTGAGACTGAAACAATATAACGTGAGGTAAAAAGTGCTTAGTACAAAATAAAATTATCTACAAATAAAAGAGATTAGCAATTAAAGGTGTGTTTATTGTTCTGGAATATCATTCCACTGAACTCATGTTAACCTGAAGAGATTTCTGCGACATCCCAAAGCTCCAGGCTCAGAGGCTACCTTTCCCAACGTGCCACCTGCAGAGGATGCATCATCATGGCGATCTCTTAAAGATGGGAAATGGCATTCACTTTTATCTGTCATACTTAGCTGAACAATGCTTCTTATTGATCTGCTGCTTCAAAGTCACTTCCTTTTCCCAAGCATGACATTTGCTATTACCTTTTCACAAGCACAGAAATCTAAAAGCAGCATCATAAAAAAATAAAAACCCCCGCAGCTTAAGTATTGATTAAAAACAAGCTTGGTTCATTAAAAACACTGCTGAGATTGGATTTGAAGCACTTAGAGGTAATCTTTCTTTTCCTCGGCATTAAAAAATTATAGTGATTTATAGATCTTAGTGGCTCTGAGAAGGAGTTAGTTGTTATTTAAGTAAGCTTTAAGATTAAAAAAAAAAAAAGATTGTAAGTTGGAGTATAAATTTTCCTTCATTTCGTTTGGTACCTGTATGTGGAAAAGACATTTTTTCTTCTTAAAATAATAATAATGATGCTCTTCAATATCTGTGTAGCACTTTTTCTAGTATGAGAATCTTTTATATAATGTATCCTCTACTTTGTCTCATCCCAGAATTTCTTGGTCCTTCTCCAAAAGGGACAAGGTCAGGGCTGTGTTGGAGGTGAGACTGAGTAGTCACTAGCTGCTCTCTTTAGGGATCCTTACAGAGAGAGAAAAATCTGTGCTCCTGTCAAAAGGAAATGTATGTCCTGCTCTCAACTGACTGCATCATGTTCTTCCTTTCAGCCAGGTGTCATCTGGGTGGAGGAGGAGCAGAGAGTCATAGTGACCCAGACCCTGTGTCCTCCTAGAGGGCATCCAGTTAACACCCCACTGTAAACAAAGGGAAATAAAAGGCACTGTAAATCCAAAAGGATTCTTAAACTTGTTTAAAACTCCTGGAGAGTAAATTCTGTTATTTATGTATTCAGTTTAGTTCTTTAAATCATTTTAATATGATTATCCTGTACATCAGTGGTCTTTGTGAGTTTTTTATTTTATTTTTTTTCTTTATTGACTAAGGTATTACATATGTGTCCTTACGTTTTTTAAAATATATTTTTATGGATTTCAGGGAGAAGAAGGGAAAGGGAGAGAGAGATAGAAATATGAATGATGAGAGAGAATCATGAATAGCCTCCTGCATGCCTCCTACTGGGGATCAAGCCCACAACCCGGGCATGTGCCCTGACCAGGGATCAAACCATGATCTCCTGGTTCATGGGGCTATGCTCAACTACTGAGCCACACCAGCCAAGCTGTACATCAGTGGTCTTAATCCTCAGTATTAACACAAATCCATCATAGAGTTTGCCATATTTATGTATCAATTATATTATTGTTGTCTTATGTAAAATTGACAGATCTTTACTTAAAATTATTTTAATGGAAATTTCAAATCTATCATACTTTGAAATTATAAATATAAAATAATTATAAGTAAAAATGAAAAAATGCAATGGTGAAAATCCAACTTTGTTATTATTGCTCACCAAAAGCTATTTCTAGTTTTTATGCAATTACCAATTACTTATTACTCAAATGTAATATATATAGCAATAAAAAAACAGAAAATAATAGGTAAAAAACAGTGCCTTAGGGATAATGTAACATCTATACTATTTTAATGAGAAGTTAAAGCATTTGCTATTTTTCCAAATTTTACACTAATTACATATTCTTTTTATTTTTACATATTCTAAATAACATTTTTCTCCAAAAAGTAGATTCCCTAGCTTTTAGCACTGATTCTTAAAGTCAAATGAATCTGAAAATATTGATAAGCTTTTCAGTCTTTTATTGCTCTACCACAGGCATAAAGACTCACCTCTCTCTTTTTAAAAGTGATAGAAAAGTATTAAGAGAAATAGTCTAAAAAATGCTTGATCTTAGTTGATCAGAGGATTAAGAGAGAATTAAAAATGGACTTATGTTCTCGGTCATTACTATGTAACACTGTGACCATATACCACTTAAAAGACTGTCTCACATCCAGTGATACCATTGCTTGGGAAATTATTATCTTTTCACAAGCACAGAAATCTAAAAGCAGCATCATAAAAAAATAAAAAAAACCCACAGCTTAAGTATTGATTAAAAACATTTGTGTGTGTGTGTGTCTGTGTGTGTGTGTGTGTGTGTGTGTGTGTGTCTGTGTAAAATATAATTTACCTTTTGATCCTACTTAAAAGAATCAGGCAGTAGCATTAACAATGAGTTTTCCTGTGCAGGCAAAATATCTATGGGTTTTCCAATCTACATCCAAATTTATTGATATTACATAGTTATAACCTTTGGCTATGATGGAAAAACCATAACAAAGGTCATAGGAACATAAGGCATTCTAGGCCTATTATCCCAAAATGACCTCTCCCCAATAAAGCCTTGAATGCAGACGCAGTGTACAGTACTTCTCACATTTTCTTGTTCATGCTAATCACCTGCAGATAGATGTTAAAATGTAGGTCTGGGTGGGACCTCAAATTTTATATATATTTCCAACAAGCTTTCTGATAAAGTCAGGGATTCCGCCATTGAGTAACAAGAGCTTGCTTAAAGCACAGGCTATGGAGTTATAATATCAACTGAGTTCCAGCTTCACTATGTCTTAATGGTGTGAATTTTCTAGCAACTTATTTAATTTCTTGCAGCCTGTTTCCTCATCTGTTAAACAGGATAATTAAAAAAAAAGGGAGATGGGATACTCCATGGGATTGTTATGGAGAACAGATTAGTTAAAACAGGTAAAACACATTGGAATGTCCCTGGCACTTATTAAACTCTTAATAAATATTAGCTCTTATAACAAAAACAAAGATGATGACATTTTTCAGCAATATTTTTCTTTGAACAAAGACATGTTGCTACATGGGCCAAATTCTATTGTCAATGGATCTTAGAAAATACCCATATATCTAATCATATTCATGAACATCATAAAGGGCTACACTTCTTTAATAGCCCAAATAAATCTGCATGGTAAAGTCTCAATCTCTTGACATGGTTATAACACTTAGGCTGGCTCATGATTGTCCCTGTAATGTTATTTTTCTAGCTATCTAACTCAAAAATTCTAATCCTCTATCCAGACCAAAAAATATCCAACTAAGGCTGTGCTTTCTCATATCACTGTGCCTTCAAGAGACTAGAGGACTACAAGCCTAGGATATTTTCTCAGCACATGTCACTTCCCAATACCTTTTTTTTTTTTTAATATATTTTATTGATATTTCACAGAGAGGAAGGGAGAGGGATAGAGAGCTAGAAACATCGATGAGAGAGAAACATCGATCAGCTGCCTCCTGCACACCTCCCACTGAGGATGTGCCCGCAACCAAGGTACATGCCCTTGACCGGAATCGAACCCGGGACCTTTCAGTCCGCAGGCCGACGCTCTATCCACTGAGCCAAACCGGTTTCGGCACTTCCCAATATTTTTTATGTATTTACTAGGGGCCCAGTGCATGAAACTCGTGCACTGGGGAGGGGTCCCTCAGCCCAGTCTGCCCCCTCTCCCCTACTGGGAGCCCTCAGGGGATGTCCTACTGATGGCTTAGGCCCACTCCTCATTGGGAGCGGACCTAAGCCGCAGTCTGGCCTCCCTTTGCAGGAGGCGACCGGGCTGATCAGGGGAAGGCGCTAGTCCCATCACCCCGCTGCGGCAGCCACTTCCAGTCAGCGCAGCTGCCAAGGTATTTTCATCAACATGGACTCCAGTCCCTTCACTATGAAAAAATGATAACTTTCTTTAAGCATTTTCAAGATGTGTCTTTCATAGGATATGACATTTCTTTATTTTTCTTTTTATCCTCACCTGAGGATATGTTTCCATTGATTTTCTTCCCCTTCTCTCCAATCCCAGGCTTGGCCCCTGCCCAAGCCTAAAGCCTCCACACCAGGCTTTAGGCTTGGGAAGGGGACCCCCCACCCCTCTGATAGCAGGCTCGGCCCCTTCCCACGCCTAAAGCCTCCGCCTGATGGCCAGCTGGGAGTGACCTGGGTGCCAAGGAGGTTCCTGGGATCCAGGTATATATGCAAATTAACCGCCATCTTTGTTGGGTTAATTTGCATACTCACTCTGATTGGCTGTGGGCATAGCGGAAGTACAGTCAATTTACATGTTTCTCTATTATTAGGTAAGATACCCATATCAACTTTCTCTTTTTTGTCATTTTACCCTTTACCATATGATATTTTAAATGGCATATTTATACCTTGATTCTCCTATTATTATTTGTCATATTCCTTGGGTATAAGGATTAACAAAAACACAAGTATAGTGTAACACAGGATACCAATACTGGGCATTTTATGTTCATCTTCTTGTTAAGAGAGAAAATTACATGAAGTTGCCAAGAGTGTTTAGGCTCCATTGATTAGTGGTGTTGATAATCTCATATAAATACTCAAGGTTTTCTGTTTGTTTGTTTGTTTTTCAAATGAAGAGGTAAGCACCACTTTTGATTCTGCTTATAATGAACTATCCTCTCCCCAATAACAACATGAAGAGTTGGATGACATATTAAAAGTATCTGTTTAAAGCAGGGGTCCTCAAACTTTTTAAACAGGGGGCCAGTTCACTGTCCCTCAGACCGTTGGAGGGCTGGACTATAGTTTAAAAAAAAAACTATGAACAAATTCCTATGCACATTGCGGGCCCGGGACGAGTCGGTTGCTAAGCAGGACAGGCAGCGGCACCCGGCGGGCTGGATAAATGTCCTCAGTGGGCCGCATGTGGCCTGCGGGCCGTCGTTTGAGGACGCGTGGTTTAAAGCAATAAGAAAACTACCAAGGCACCTAAATTTATAGCCAAGATACGGGGAGAACTGCAGAGGGACAGTCTACCATTTAGTACATCTTTTGTCCTTGGAAGCATTTAAGTTTACTACTGATGGACAAGCCACTGAGTGGTATTTAGCAGTTTCAAGAGTCTAGAAAGAAAAACGAGTATAGTCAATCTATCAATGAGGAGAGATCCTGGTGAAATTATCAGTTGAAATGCTTGAAAGTATATAGCAAAAAATTAATGGGGAATCAGAAATAGTCTTCATAATGACAGAAATCTAATTTAACCTATGATTGGCTTAAATAATCCTCGCTGCCTGGCTTGGGTGGCTCAGTGGTTACAGGCTCCATCTCCAGTAGGGGGCATGCAGGAGGCAGCCAATCAATGTTTCTTTCTCATTGATGTTTCTCTCTCATTGATGTTTTTATCTCTCTATCCCTCTTTCTAAAAAAAAAATAAGAAACATATTTTTAAAAATAATTTTATTCTAGTTTAACTCCTGCCACAGGCAAAAGGAAATCCTTGAAGAAAAATAACATCTTCAATAGATTCAAATTATATTAATAATTTTTCATACACAATATTTAGTGTGCAATAAAAAACTATAAAACACAGCAATAGACCACAACATATCTGACACATTGAATCACAACAATTAAGAGTAAAGTAGAAAACCTACAGGAGATTCTACGTATTAGAAATATCAGTCATGGACTTTGAAATAGCTATGATTAATATATTAAAGAAAATTGGGGTTAATATAAGAATGTAACCAGGATCTCTGGAGAAGAATTACTATGGAAACTATGGAAAATATAAAGCTATAGAATGCAATAAGTATCACAAATAAATACTTAAGATGGATTTGACAGCAGATTAGATACAGCTGTAGAGAGAACTAGTTGGAAGATAGTTAAGTTAGTAAAATATATTTATATCAAAGCATGGACAACAAAAAGAAAGAAAAATATAGGAAATAAGTTTACATACAAAATAATGATATTTTTAAACTAATCTTAAAATCTTAAGGAAGATCTAGCTTACATAATAAAATATAAATTTTAAAAATCAAAATAGACCTCTGAATAATCATTGTGTCTACAAAAGCCACTTTGAAGCCATAAAAAATTCATTTACAAAAACAAAACTTAGAAGTTGTTGAAATTATTTTTTCTTAATCATAATTTGCACAATAGGTAACATAACAGATATTACCAATTACAGTATGGGTCTCTTTATGCCTCTGTAGGGAAACAGGTTTTCAAATGCAATTGATGACTCAGTAATCTTTACTGAATGTGGCAGGACCCATGAAATCTGTAGTGATGCTAATGATAAAAGAACACGTAGTCATTAAAATGAAAGTTACCCAATCTACCTTAGAACTGGAGATCAGATATTTTCAATGGTCTCTTTGATGCCATATTTAAATTTCAAATGTTACAGAGTACATATTCAAACTTTTTATTTTTCTTTCTGTTGAGATTTGAATATGAATCAACTGGTTAAGCCCAAATGTCTGTGAACAGCACATGCCCAGGGAATATTTTTGCATATTACCGTTTATATAACAGTGCCATCTAAGATAGGCAGCTTGGCCACTGATTGTCCACAATCATAGTAACTTTTCCAAAAATGATATATTTTTTCAAGGAAAAAAATCGTAAAGCTATTGAATCAGGTGTTCTTAACTGAATCATCTGAAATGTTAATTAGCCCATCTAGCACATTTTAACTTATAAGTACAATAACTTGTTTTTGATCTCCCAATAGCATGCTGTTATAACCAAGCAGATTTTTTTCACAACAAAGTGAATTTAAGATTATCTAATATTGCTTAGTAATGTTATGAAAGGAATTACAGGCACTGAAGTAATGCACATTATTCCCACATCTTTCACCTCACTGTGCAGTCAGCCAAATTATATATTTATTAATTTTGTTAAGCTGGCCTCACAAGTCCATAGATTGAATCGAGTCCCTGTTAATTAAGTTTGCTGATGAAATGACTAGAAGCTTGGAGAATAGCTTTGGAATTAAAAATGAGTTTAACCAGCTGGAGGGGATTTATGTATGGGATAAGGGTTGGACCAGGTGACCTCTGTGTTCTTTTTTGGCTCTGGGATTCTACAAAAGACTGAGAAATCAATATAACAAGAATTTATAGGAAATTAACTTAATATAACAAAACGTTAGATGGAATGAATTCATTAATATATATAATCAAAATTAAAAAATGAATGGTAAACACAGAATTATCTTGGATTCTAATAGAGACCATCTAAACATATATTACCAAGTTAAGTTGATTGAATTATGACACTGAGATGCCTGGCTTGCTAAAATCTTTTCTGTAGAATTTTTTTTATTATGTGCCAGATACTAACTAGGTGATCAAACAAATTTATAATCTCTTCATTGTGGCTAATCAATAAGGTTACATTTTCTTGTAATCAAATTTAGTTTTGACCAATAGAATGTATGTAGAAGTGATGTACATCTATTTTAGGCCTTCCCCATAAATGCATCTTCATGTAGTCCTATATTCTCTTTTCTTTTTTTTAGATTGGCTATCATGGAGTAATCTCCAAGGCAAACCTGGATGCCCTCTATCAAAGACAGACTCAGATTAAAAGTTACACGTGCATTCCACGTGTACACATGTATACATATATATTTTTTAAATTCACAATTAAAAGTAGCAGGTCATAAATAGGTATTTAAAGAGAATATCAAAATATTCAATAAAGAATATGAGAAGGCACTCAACTTCATTAGACATCAAGAAACTGCAAATGAGAACCTCAATGAGATATTGTTACACATTACCAGAATGCTTACAATTTAAACAAACTCACAATACCAAGTAGTGGGAAGATTGTGAAAGAACAGAAATTCTTATGCTCAATAATGAAAGTGTAAACTGAGAAAGAATTTGTTGCTACTGTTGAAGGTAATCATACACATACTCTATGATCTAGGAATTAACAGGAATTTTCCCAACAGAAATGCATATATAGATTTACCAAATGACATATACAGAAATGCTCAAAAAGACTTTATTCATAATAGAAAAAATGGATAAGTTGTGCTATATTCATACAATGAACTATCATCAAACAACAAAAACCAAATTCCTTTATTTAAGGCTGAATTATATAACATTGAACACACACACACACACACACACACACACACACACACACACACCCAGAAACAAAAACAAGCATATATATTTATACATATATAAAGTTCAAAAGCAGGAAAACTAATTAATAGGTATAGAAATAAGAACCATAGTTAATTTCAGTGGGTTTGGGGATGGATTGATTTTTAGGGGATTGAAGGTTTCCAGAATTCTGAGAACATTATGTATTTGGATTTGGGATGTAATTTCTCTAGTATATTTATGTGTAAAAATATATGGAGCTGTAAACTTAAAATTTGTGAATTCTACTACAATTTTTACAAAGAAAAAATAGTTTAGTCTGATGAGTTTAAGTTAAATGTCCCAAATACATACCAGAAATAGTTAAAATAATTTCCTCTCTCAAAGGACAGTCAATGGTTTAAATGCAATCATGCCAGAGGCAGGCTGGAAGATTAGATGACCTTTCTGGGTCCCTTTCAGCCCTCTGATCCTATGATATTTCCTGTAATGTGTTGTTTTCCTCAAAACCCCCTTTAGTCTTTCTAGTTCTTTAGTATTGAATTGACCAGGACTGAATTTAATATGCCAGGGGGTCTCTCACAAGGGCAATATAAGTAGAAAGTCCGTCACCTCCCTAACAGGTAATATGATGGAGTTGTATCCAGTGGGAACTCTCAATGGCATTTCTCACAGCCTTGCTACAAATGGATGGATAATGCAAGGTCATATACAATTTTCTCTCTGTTCTCACCTTTGGATATTTTAACATTATTTCTTCACAAGTTTGCCTTCACATTGCAAACTTTTTACTGGATTTATTCCCACCCCACCCCACCCCAGAGGTACCAAATTGACTTTTCTTTTGTCATGCTATGAACAATTTTTTAAACACTCTAAGTCTGTGAATATGTGAGATAGAGAACACTGTTGATTTCAAGAACTTTTTTGGGGGAAAAAATCAGTGGGTTCTTTGTCAATATGTAAGCAAGATTAGTTGATCAAATAAGTATTGTTTTGCTCTTAATCACATGTTACTGTGAATGCAACCAAAGAGAGACAGTCTTGAAAAGAGATGAAAAACAAAAAACAAATATAGAATGATCTTATCATAACTACAGAGATTTGAGATTTCACTTATTAAATATTCTTTCATGGATATTATAAACGTGACTATTAATCCTACTAATAAAACTCTTGATTGACATGACTTCAAGTAATTTTTAAATGAACTAATTCACACTGAAGAACATGGCTTTATAAATAAATTGTTGCTGCTAAAATATTACAGCTTTAAAATAAAATTTAATACTAACTTACTTTTACTTTATGAAATGTTTTACACATATTTTGATTTGACATTGTCAAACATCCAAAAACAGTGAAGAATTCATTAGCTTCCTCACAACATAGATAAAATTTTGGAACATTTTTAGTTGGAAAATTTACTGGATACTAAAAGCCTATTATTTCTGGAAGTTCCCCAAGTAAAACATTTACTCTGGAGTAACAAGCTTGCAGATTTGAAGACACCTATATTAATCGACACTATGACAATTGTCCTCAGTTGTTTAAGGCTTTCTAAAGGCTGTAATTTTAGGACGCTCGTTCAAACTTTATGCCATTGATTGGTTAGGGCAACTACAGAAAAACAGCATTTCACTGGTCCTATGCATCTATGTGTATAACAATCTCTAAATGCAGCTAATGGAAACTCAGCATGAAAACAAAAAAAAAGATTTTTCCAAATTCATTATAGTTGCAAGTTACTCTAGTTGAAAAATTGATTTTGCACTGGAAAGTAAAACTCTAACTTTACAATGTCATCAATCATTAGGAAAATGTAACTAAAGCCTGAACACAAAATTTATCCATTTACAATTCTTAGAAAATCTTCGTGTTATTCAAATGCAACCCAAAAAATCTCAATATCATTTAAAAGAAAACATATAGGAATGCAAATAGAAAATTAGTGTTTATGTTAGGGAAAAATAATTTTTTAAATGCAAAGTTAATCACTAGATATTTCAGTGCATGGAAAAGTTGTAAAAGAGTGCATACAACCAGAATTTATTTTCAATCAAGAAGAACCACTTTCTTCAGATGACTAATGTCAGAGCTAAGAATCCTAAATGATACCCATCATATCAGCATGCATAATAGGCAAATGAATAAGTTTCATTCACTCATTCATTTAACAACTATATTTTAGATTCATATGTTTTAGAGACCTATAAACTATGATATTAGCCTCATGTTTCTAAAAGCAGAGAATCCTGAAAATATTTAACACTCAAGTATTTCATGGGTCCCTGATTGTAAAACACTAGTAAAGTTGATTTAAGATCAATGCTGATATCCTCATAAAGATTTTGTGAATGTGGATTCCACAACCAGCCCTGTTGCCACCTGACACCAGTTCTAGGTATCTTCAACTTTAATTTTATACCTGGCGTGTGGAGCAGCCTCTAAGCTAACTGCCAACACCCTGCTCCCTGGTATTCAAACCAATGTGTCCCTGGAGTGTGGGCTAGACTTACTGACTTACTTCTAACAAACAGAATACAGCAACAGTAACGAGAATGTCATTTTTAAGATTAGGCTGTAGAAAAGACTATCACCTCCATTTTGGTGCTTATTCTCTTTTGCTCTCTCATTCATTTGTTCTAAGAGGAGCCAGATGCCACATTGTGAGCTTCCCTATGGATAGAGCTACGTGGCAAGGAAATCAAGAAAGTCTGTATTTTGTTTGTTCTTTTATTTTGTTCTTTAGATTGCAGGCATAAGTGAAAACATATGGTATTTATCTATCCTTGTCTGACTTGTTTCACTTAGCTTAATAATCCTCTAGGTCAGTGGTCAGCAAACTGCGGCTCGCGAGCCGCGGTTTGCCGCTCTGTTGACTAATGAGTTTGCCGACCACTGGGATAGGGGCTTAATCACAAGGAACAACAACAGCCTGTAATTATTGGAATCGAGAGCCTAGGTCAGTGGTCAGCAAAGTCATTAGTCAATAGAGCGGCAAACCACGGCTCACGAGCCGCATGTGTCTCTCGAGCCGCAGTTTGCCGAAGACTGATCTAGGTCCATCCACACTGTTGCAAATGGTAATAGTAAAATTCTCTCTCAAAAAAGAAAAAAAAAATGGTGTGTAGGTCTCTGGCCAACAAACATTAAGGAACTAAATCCTGTCAATTGAAATAAGGCAAGTGTTATATATGTAAAACAGTATCTAGCACTGAGAAACATTACCCTGAGCCATCATGCAATTAAATCCTGTGAGGAGCTGAATCCAACAAACAATCAGGTTACTGAGTATTTTTGTTTGTTTGTTTTAAAATATGTTTTTTATTGGTTTCAGAGAGAAGAGGAAGGGAGAGGAAGAGAGAGATATAAACATCAATGATGAGAGAGAATCATCGATCGGCTGCCTCCTGAACGCAACCTACTGGGGCTAAGCCTACAACCCGGACATGTGCCCTGACCAGGAATTGAACTGTGATCTCCTGGTTCATTGGTCAACACTCAACCATTGAGTAACATTGGCCAGGCCTAGGTTACTAAGTTTAGAAGTAAATTTTCCCCCACTTGAGCCTTTAGATGACATCACAGCTGACAATCAGGGAAGACCTTGAGGCAGAGGCACCCAGGTAAGCTGTGCTTAGATTTTAAGCACAGAGAAGTGGTGAGATAATAAATGTTGGTTGTTTTATGCCACAAAGGTTTAAGGCAATTTATTATATACCAAAAAGTAACTAAATTATTTTTTTATAATCCTAGCTAAGTGGAATTGACTTGTCTTATCACATTTTATGATTAGCACCTGAATTTAAAGATGCCTTGAAAATGTTGATAATTGTTAAAATTGTGTTATGCATATATTGGTATTTATGATACTCTACTTAAATTTGTTTTAAAAAAACAAATTTCTTAAAATGCTTTATATAATCAGAACAAAAATGCGTATTTCCTTTTCCTCCAGATTAATCATTATTTTCTTTTACATTTTGTCATAGGAATTAGTCCTCCTCCTTTTAAAGATGTTTCTACATATTTTAGAACATCTATCTATATAAAACCCTTATATGCAAATCAACCGAATGGCAGAACAACTGGTGGAACAACCAGTTGCTATGACACACACTGACCACCAGGAGACAGATGCTCAACACAGGAGCTGCCTCCAGCCCACAGGCCCTGACTGGCAGTGGCAGTGGGGGGTAGGGCCCGTGAGCGGGCAGCTCCAGGCCAGCCAAGGCGGGTGCAAGTGGGCCCCCCCCCATCACCCCACCAGTCACCCCACAGGGAGAGGCGACCAGCAGTGGTGGTAGGGGGTGGGGCTGGCAAGTGGGCAGCACCAGGCCAGCCAAAGCAAGTTTGAGCGGGACCCTGATCATCCCACTGGTCGCCCCACAGATTGGCCCTGATCACCAGCCAGGCCTAGGGACCCTACCCATGCACAAATTTTGTGCACTGGGCCTCTAGTATGAATATAATTACATTTTTTGCCAAAAAGCAACCTGACATTTTTTAAAAAGCCTTAAGGGGCTTTATTAATGTAAGATCTGTAGAGGAAAAAGACTTCTAACTCACAAGTCTATGTAATAAGTATGGACTTTATAATAAAGTCAACCTGAATTTAAAACCATTCAGGAACAGTTAACATAGACAATCCTCATTTCTGTAATCTTCAAAGCTTATTTAATAAAACTTGCCTTATTAGTCTATGATAAAGAGTATTAATATAATGCTAGCTGATACTTGGTGATACTATTTGGCTGGCAATTCTTTTTTTAAAAAATTTTATTGGTTTTTACAGAGAGGAAGGGAGAGAGATAGAGAGCCAGAAACATCGGTGAGAGAGAAACACCGATCAGCTGCCTCCTGCACACCCCCCACTGGGGATGTGCCCGCAACCAAGGCACATGGCCCCGACCGGAATCGAACCTGGGACCCTTCAGTCCGCAGACCAACGCTCTATCCACTGAGCCAAACCGGCCAGGGCATGGCTGGCAATTCTTTTTCTTGTTTTGTTTCCTTTACATTTCATATAGACCATAAAAGGAAAACTAGGTACCGAGATAAGTAACTTTCCCAAGAACACACGGGTATTAAGTGATGAAGCTGGGAATTGAACTGAGATTTTAATCACTAAGCTATACTATAAATAATGGTGTTATATATCTAAAACTGTATTTGGCACTGAGAAAGCACCAGTTTTGTTTCTTTTTTTCTTTGTCATCCTCATGCAGAGACAGATTTGAGAGGCAGTGAGATAGCTCTGTATTTGTCATGTTTCTGTTAACATATGCTATACAACTAGCACAAGAATATATATTTTTAATCTCCATGGCTTTACGCAACAAACATTTATTTCATGCTTACAGGTCTATAGATTGGCTGACACAGCTCTGCTTCAGACTGAAGATTAGGTTCAAAACTATGTGTTTCTCATTCTATCCACCAAATACCCAGGGCAAATGTTTCTCATTTCAGATAGAAAAATCTCTAAGAACAGTGAGCAAAGTATTTAATGATTCTTCTTAAGACTTCATCTCAGAGCCAGAACATTCTCATTACACCCTCATTCCATTGCCAAATGAAGTCATCTGGCCAAGCCCGAGTCAATAGCACAGGGAAGTAGGCCCCAAATGAATCATGACAGGGAACTGAAGGAGGGAGAATTATATATAAATAATACAGTCTACTACAGCATTCATGAAAATGTTATAAAATAAGCTCTGACTAAATAGTTGAATATTTTCTGTTTAAATTCTATATACCCTAAAACCTGTATTTTTAGAATAATTTAAAAACAGTCATTCTCAGGAAATTTTTTCTTCCATAACTCCTGAACTTAATTCCTGTAGGCTCTAAGGAAATACCTATAAATACTGTATTACTTTAAAAATTATGTCCTTAATCACTGTGAATTTAAATGTTTTCTAGGTACTGCTGATTAAAAGCTTTCACAATTATAGTCTGATTTCCACAGGTAGAGTATAACTCATATTTGTTTTAACAATTCTCTACATCTTTTGCACTAGAGAGCATAAGGAACATCAGAAGACTTAGTGTTTCAATCAAACTCTTATTTGTTATCCCTCCTTGACTATCAAGGCACAGAAGTGCCACTTCCGTCTTTACCCAGGGACAACCCTACTCAGTGCTTCCATTTTGCTTATTGTTTTCTTTGTTTTAGAATGAATGATTTATGTGTTTGTCTCTCTCACTACATTTAAAGAATGAAATGAATCTTTCTCTCTCACTACATTTAAAGAATGAAATGAATCTTATTTATTATGGTATCATTTTTGCCTGTTCCAGAGTCTAAAACCTAATAGGCAAACCCAATACCTGCATATTAAAGAAAGATTGGCCGAATGACATAATTTTTTATTATACACAGCCTGCCTCTCAAAGTTATGGCACAATTAATTCATTTCCTATAAAAAATAGAAAACTTAAATTATCACTAAATAAGATGGGAAAAAAGCCATCATGCATACATTTCTTAGGCAAGGTATATTGGGATCAAGATGACACATTTAAGGGAATCTACACAATTAGCACAAGCCTCCTCCAACACACAAAGAAGCAGCTCTAATCCCAGAGAACAAAGACTATGTAGAATATCAGGCACCCCAGGTACACCTGGAGTTCACACCCTTGATTTCTGGGTAAATGGAAAATGAAATGCTAAGAAGCATTACTGGGATGAAATTATTATAGCCTAAGAAGAGCAGCCAGGATCAAAGGCTATCAAAGTTCCCGTTCCAAGTTCCCCTTTAGTACATCAGAATCCAGGTATTATTGGCACGGATCGTAAACTAAACTGTTTCTTACAAAATAGAAAAAAAACCAAAAAACAGAAGAGGGGGGTAGCATTACTGAATAACAAAGTATTTTCCAGGAATTCCATTGAATGCTTGCACATATATTATTTATTCATTCGATACTTGTTTACTGAGTGTCTACTTGTGCCAAGTATCATTTTATGTGTGAGGCAGAAATAGAGGAGTGGATAAAGTCCAGTGAAGGAGATGTAGAATTCCATCTAAAATATTTATAAGACATTATAGGAACAGTTTTTTCTGTGCGAACACGGAACACCCAACCTAGACATGAAGGGTAAGGGAAAGCTTCCAGTGGAGGAAGCAAATTCTGGGCTGAGAGCTGGGGGATGAATGAAGTTAGCTAGAAGAACATTCCTAAAGAAAGAAAAACATGAGAAGCTCAGTGTGTGTTTTTTATAAGCCACGTTGTAAGAGTCTGAACTGGAGAAGTTGAGGACCACTGTTAATTTTTATTTGCCACTTTGACATTGTCTTCCATGAACACCCTTTCTTTTGGTAAAGAATTCCCAAAAGGAAAGTAAACAGATATTCTCCAAAACCCTGGGAACAAGGACCCTACAAAGGAGTCAACCTTTCATTCCATCAGAATAAACTGCCTGTGACAGTCTTGGATGTACCTTGCCTTCCTTTTGTTCTGCCCATTTTCTGGGCATTGACTGTGTGAACTCTCTAATACGTTTCACATTCCACTTCTGCTTATAAACTTCGCCAGAATTAAGATTTTTCTCATTTGCAACCAAATTCCCGGATAATTTGGTCTTCAAAGGATTTTAAGCAGAAAAGGGTAAACAGAATTTGCACTTTAGACCAAGTTGTCTAGCTGCAGAGGTTGTAACATGGAGGAGGGTTGGCTATGCTGGCACCAAGTAGTAAGATTCTGGGAGTTTGCAATTAGCTAAACTGGAGATTTTGATGGCCATCTATATTGGTGGTGCTGGGCAGAGAGAAGAGCCAGTGACCTTGAGAAATATTGATTGAGAATTTATAAAATAGTGTTTTATTCACATGAAAAACATTTACTGACCAACTTCTGAATATACATGTATTGTACAGGCAATTATGTAGAAACTCTACTAAAGAAGTCTAAGAAAGAAAATAGAGTAAACCTAAAGGATATGCAGAAAAGAATAACAGAGGTGCAACTGTTAGGATTTAAGTAAGCAAGAGTTTTACACAATGAACTTTTGGGCTCATTTACCTGAGAGTTCAGAGGCAGATTGAGGATTTGATCTGGTAGCTAAGGTTAAATCTCCCCAAAACATGCATGACTCTTTCATCCTGTTTGGGTACCTTTTCTTATTAAGATCCTATACTAGGTGTACAGGTTAACAATAGTGGATTTTGTAATCAAAGAAAACATGATAA
Source organism: Plecotus auritus (assembly GCF_963455305.1). NCBI lineage: Eukaryota > Metazoa > Chordata > Mammalia > Chiroptera > Vespertilionidae > Plecotus > Plecotus auritus. The sequence continues at coordinate 150,534,637 of NC_137772.1, forward strand.
TTTCAAGAGAAACATCAAAAGGTGATTTATTCAAAGTAATGTCCATTGCTAACTACACATTTCCCCATATTTCAGGTAATTTGTGGATACCGTCCCAATAGGACTTATTCTTGTTTTGAGGCAAACCATTCAGAGACCCAATTTTCCACTTCTTCATACGATTTGAAGTGCTGCTCAGAAAGTGCATGTGCCATTGATTGGAACAAGTGGTCATCTGAAGGAGCAAGGTCTGGTTAATATAGCCCATGGGTTAATACTTCCCAGGCAAGATCTTTTAACATGTCTTCAACTGGTTTTGAAGTGTGTGATGGTGCATCATCATGAAGCAAAATTACTTTGCTGTGTCTTCTGGCCCATTCTGGTCATTTCATGATCAAAGCATGGTTCAAATTGATTATTTGTTGTCTGTAGCAATTAGTATTAAGGTTTCACCTGGTTTTAGAAGCTCATAATACACCACACCTTCCTGATCCCACCAAACGCAGAGCATTGTCTTCTTTCTGAAGCGATTTGGCCTTGAAGTCAATGTTGATGGTTGACCTGGATCAATCCATGATTTTGTGCACTTGGGATTTTCAAAATAAATCCACTTTTCATCACCAGTCACAATTCGATGCAAAAAAGACTTTCTTTCGTGCAGTTGAAGCAACATTTTACTAATGACTTTTTGGTTTTCCATTTTGTCTTTCGTTCAATTGATGTGGCACCCATTTTCCTTCCTTTAAAATTTTTCCCATTGCTTGTAAATGATCGGAAATTGTTTGCTGAGCAACGTTTAATCTTTTTGCAAGTTGTTTTTTAGTTTGACACACGTCTTCATCTAATAATGCTTGTAATTGTTGGACTTCAATCGTTTTCGATTGACCTGGACGTTCTTTGTCTTTCACATCGAAATCATCACTTTTAAAGCATTTAAACCAGCATTCACAAGTATCTTGAGATGGAGCATGTTCACCATAAGCTTCCCGAAGTATTCAGCAGCACTTTTCTTCAAAATAATGAATTAAAACTTCCCCTAAATGCTCTTTTTTTGGCATGAAATTCCACATTTTTAAGTGTAAAAATATCTATGATGTTAACGCCTTCAGCAAATTTGACATGTGAAGTTTTGAAGCTTGTTGTCAATACAAAAAAATAGCATACATATCAAATCTCATATATATCAACATATGTGTAATTCTATCTATTGAAAAGAATCTACATTATTAACCGGTACACCTAGTAAATAGGATTAGAGCAGTCTGGGGCCACAGATTTGTGCCTAAATGCTCAGAAGGGAAAACCACATTTTCCAAAAGTGCCAGAAAACTCTGTCCCTTTACCACTGTTATGAATTAGAGCATGTGTCCATTCCTAAACTAATTATTGCAGCTAGGAGAATTGCATGTGTGACAGGCTGAGGTTTGGCTCCTCTAGGAAGATTAATAATAATAATAATATATATAATAGTAATAAAAGAGGGTACAAATAATCAGCTTTAGCAATTTGAAGGGGAAAGATGGTGATAATACTTCAGAGATTGTTTTTTATCATAAAAATATTATAAACAACTTTATGCCAATGTATTTTAAAAGAAAAAAAATGGGCAATTTTGTATAAAAATAAGTTACTAGAATTGATTTAATAAGTAGAAAAACTCTATAGACCAGTGACTATTAAAAATTGAATAGGTTGGGAGCAATGACAAACAAACAAAAAAAAAAAACTTTCTCTAAAACAGGGAATAGATCCAGATCATTATATAGGTCAGTTTTATCAGACGTTAAAGGTATAAGTAATTCCTATATTAACAATTTATTTTAGAAACAAAAATATTATGGGAAACTCTTACTCATTTTATGAATCTAATATATACAGAAAATTAGGCAATAGTATTAAGTTAAATCTCACCTTTCAAATACATGAGGTAATACAAATAAAACATAGAAATCAAATTCAACCCAGTAGTATATGAAAGAACTCAAAAATACCAAAAAAATCTTTATTCCTGGAATGCAAGGTTGGATGCATTTTTAAATTAGCAATTCATTATAAAACGTTGATCTGCTAAGCTAAAAAGATCATATGATAAAAATATAGGTGCAGAAATAATCATTTAAAAAATTCAACACTCATTTATGTAAAAAGTTCTTAGCAATTTAGGAATGTAAGGGAATATCTTTACCTGATAAAGTGTACCAACAAACTATAGAAATATTATTTTAAAAAGTAAATGTAAGGATCGTCCCTACATATGTCAGAAGTGAAACAAGTATATTATTATCATTTACTTATTGAATGTTGCAGTGGACATCCTGGCTACTATTATAATTCAAGAAAGATATATATGAAGCATACAAATTTAAAAAGAAGTCACAAAATAAGTTTTATTTACAAGGAAAATCCAAGACAATCTTAAACAGCATTCAATGTATTAGTTTAGTAAGTGTGCTGAATACAAAACCAATATACTAAATCATTAGATTTCTTATAAATACAGGGGTGGGCAAAAGAAAGTTTATAGTTGTGAGTATGCAAAACACAGAGTCTATTCCTTTATTGTTTATTAACTTTTGTATTACTTATTTGTATTATTTGTAAACCTACTTATGCCCATCCCTGTTAACAATAACAAATTAGAAAATGCTATACAAAACATAAATATTCACAGTAGCAATAAAAATTATATTTACCTTTGGTATCTATAGGGATAAATCTAATAAAATTTGTATGTGATGTTAAAAATTATAAAATATTAAAGTATACAAAAGATGAATATGTGAAAAGATAATCAGATTTATATTTCTATAGGAAGCAAAATTTTAACATGTTAGTATTGGCCAATTCTGTGTTGGGCACTTGTCATATTATTTATTGTACCTTGCTGTATTTTTTTAACTTTTCAAAACAAAAACAAAGCAGTAAAAGGAGTTTCATATTTCTGGCAAGAAAAATATTTTTTACTTCATGAATCAATGACATAAATTTCCTACTAATGCTTTTTATAAGTAAAAGTTTGATACAAGTATTCCATTTCTAAAATCAAGGCAGAAGTGTTTCATATGGTGTGTCTGCCTAAATATATTTGCTGTCTGAGACCAGGAAATAGTAAAGTTTATTTTAAAATACATAAAAGAAATTATACAGTAGGATTAAAATCTTAAATAGAAATTAGCAAAAAGGGTTTTCTACATCCTTTTTAATTAAAATTATTGTGTCAATATATACAATCAAGATGAGTATATAAAATTATAATTCTTTCACTCATTCAGAAAGCAATCAAATAAGTTAACTTGAGTGAAAAGTATTTATGAAGCAAGATGCAGTGCATTTAAAGGAAAATAAATTTTTCAAGTTTTTTCAATTCATTTTCTTTTACTCATAAGTATTGTATTCATTTCTGCTAAGATAATGAATCATATAATTTCTGTCTGAAAGTTGTATTAACACCTTTCAGCATATCTATAAAAAAGGATTATTTTTTTTCCATGAGAATTAGTAAAGAATTTCTTTCTCATCCTATTTCCAAATATGATTAGATATTTGACACATTTGGATGATTTAAATTACTTTCCATGAGCTCAAGATACAGTTTTATCACATTGCTTTTTTGAACCAAGAGGAGAGAAAATTGCATATTAGTTTTATTTTCTTGCCAAGACTTGAATAAAGTAAAATGGGGATAAAAATGTTTTTGAATCCAAGAAAGTATCTTTGGGGGTGAAATATCAACATATATGGGAACCTTGAATTTAGTTATTCTCCTCATAAAACCTGGGAGCTTGGGAAATCATAGGTAGTTAAATACAGCAGCCAGACAGCTTCATGTCAATGAGTTACAAATACTGAATTTTCCTAAATAATATATAGCACTATTGTCTCAACTGTCAAAATTCTACCCATGATTAAAGTCTTATTTAAATTCTATTGTCTCTAACTGTTTTTCCAATTGATTAAAACTAGATGTGATCACTGCTTGATCACAGGGAGTTTATGTAAACCATGGTTTGAATCACACTGCTAGATTTGGGGAGGAACATTCAGGTCATCTAGGACTAGGTCAAGCCTCTTTCCAATGAATAAATGATGTCCTTACATAACAATGCTGGCCAATAGTCAGGCCAGTTTCTGCTCAAATACTGAGAATTTTTTACAAACTGCAGCAGACGCTCCACGTGGCCTAATACCTAATATCATTACTGCCCTTTCTTTCTTATTCCCCCAAACCCGAAATTGAAGTGTCACAAAAACAAGTCCAGACATGATTTAGAAGAAAGACTATTGCAATAGAGGGAACAGTCCAATCTCAGAAATCTACACGGATCTCAAAATCCTGAGGTAGGGCAGGGGCTGGGAGGAAGAAGGCAAGCAGGGGCAGAAGGGGGTGGGGGGCGGTTTGAGGGACATCTGTAATACTGTCAAATATGTAGCAATAATCAAACAGAAAAAAGTTTTTCTTTTATAGGGAGAGATAAGCAATCAGTAGGTAAGTCGGAAAAATGGTGTAGTAAGCAGAGTGTACATTTTGTAAGGTTTTACAGGGAATGTCTTGGGGTGGCCGGCCACTTCCCAAGAAGCTCAGAAAGGTTGCTCTGCATTTTAGTGCTGTTTATGCTTGGAAGCAAGCTGGTGTTCAGGACCCTCTATAGAAGAGAGAAGCCAGACTAATGTTTGGTCAAGACACAGTAGAGGCTTAAAAATGGGAAACTAACCACTCAGTGAGAAGCAATGATGTGCGTCTGGAGGATGGCAGGGGATATCCTGGCTAAAGATTTCCCAGCTAACAGGGAGCCACCTGGCTGGCAGGCATCTTTTACACATGTGATGGTGGAGGTAGAGCAGCAGTCTGAGGAAACCGAGGAGGAAAGCCACAAATGAAGGATGAAATTAAAAGGAGTCAGATCACTGTCAGCATCCTTGGGTTGGCATAAGTGTCTGGACTACCTCAGACTTCTTTTTTGCAAAAAAAAAAATAAATGCTATTAAGGTTAGGTAACAGTAGTCAGATTTGTTACTTGCAGTCAAACAGTATTAGCTGAAATGAATAATATGTTTAACAAACTATTTTTAAATGTTGCCCCCAAACCATTACTTTATTATTTTTTAAGATACCTAAGATCTTCATTATATGATTCTTGAAGAGTTTTCATGTTTACACACCTCTAGTCCCATGGATTTTCAATGATTTTTTATAATTATTTTCAAAGATGAAAAATTCTTGATTGTTTTCATTTTCCTAATTCCTATGCACCTATATGCATTTCTTTTATGGTCTTTACATTTTGCCTTTCACTGTAATTAATGGCACTTGCATAACTTTTAATAAAATATATATTTCATAAAGATTATATATCTTTCTAATAAGCCAAATGCTAATGTTAGCACACTATTTTTAAGACATTCAGCTAGTGCCTTTTACTTTGTAGAAATATCATAAATATTTTTTAATAATTTCATGAAGTTTCTGATTCTGACAAATTATAAACATTTAGAGGAATTGGAATGCTCTCATTTAGCTTTAATGGTATTTCAAAACATCACGACTGTGCTAATAGGTACGTGACAAGAATTAACTAACACTATGGATATCTTTCTGAAAGTCTTTTATAAATTTAATTGGATTATTTCAATTGCATTAGAGAAGTACAATATTTAAGGAAATCCTGTAGTGAAAACTTTACAAATGTAATGTCCTTCTTTATTCACCCAGAATTCATCTGCTGTGTTTTTGTATTGCTCTAGGCAGAATTTGGATGCTGCTAGCACCAGCTACAGTCAGTTATATAAGCTTAAGCCAGGATGTCGGCAAGCAATTTGAATAGTTGTCAGTGAGATGGAAGGGAAACACAGAGTAGCTCTGAAAAAAATCCAAAATTCTCCCAATCATGAATTCTGATAAGAAGGGTTATTTTAGCTGCAAGCAGCTTGATTTGACTGACCAGCTTTGTCTGTCTTGGTGCCACTTTATGGTCTTGTAATTAATGCTCATTTTCTATGTAAATCTGTATCTTTCCTAGTTTATTATGATCCTCTTTATGTCTATGAAGTTTTGAAATCTGAAGTCCACACATTCTCTTTTATCATATCTTTCTTCAATGCATTTGTGACTGATCAGAGTTATGGCAAATAGAAAATCTGATTCAAGTCTTGATACTGCCTCAGAATCCTGAAGGATCCCTATGGTGTTATAAAAAGAGAAAGAGAAAGCAAAGACCTATCACTGTCATAGTTGAACAAATTTCCTTAGGGAAGACAAACATCAAAATAAGTTTTAAATGTGGTTGTAAGTAAACTTATTTAGTGCATGTTCAATGAGGGAAATAATCCAAAGAGAAGAAACAGAATTTTAGCCCATATCAAAAAATTATATCTTTCAAGTACATTGAACTACTACAAAAAGTTAATTAACATTTTCCATTATAGGTATTTGAAATGCATAGAACAATGATTTATAATTAGGAACTCAATTAGTATTAAGTAAATGGATGCTTCCAAGCTTTATGTACCCAAAAAACAACATTCATTATATTTTGTTTTACATTTTGCTCTTGTTATTGTTAATCCTCACCCAAGGATATTTTCCATTGATTTTTAGAAAGAGGGGAAGGGAAGGGGAGAGACAGAGAGAAATATCGATATGAGAGAGAGAGCAATTGTTTGCCTCCTGCACGCATCCCCAACTAGGACCAGGAATCCAGATTATAACTGAGGTACATGCCCTTGATCATAATTGAACCTGGGACCCTTCAGTCCAAGGGCTGATGCTCTATCCACTGAGTCAACCTGGCTATAGCTTTTTGAAAGTACTTTCTTGGCAATTCACTTTGCATAATTTATTTTGTTTGTAAACTTCTTACCACAAAATATAAAATTAAGCTTCATGCTAGATGTTATATGAAAGATTATACATTCTAAATTAATAAAATTTCAACTTAAGTATGCATAATAATGAGTTCTGTTAATATACTGCTCTTTATATAAAGACACAAACAATAGAAATATTAGTGCTAAAATAGTAAAATATAAAAACTATCACCAAAATCTTTAAATAAAACTGTCATATATCAGGAAATGCCTGATATTATTTTAAAGGCATTCAATTCTGGACACTTTTCTGGTATTTATAAATAATTTCCATCTGAAAAAGAAGTAGCTATGTTTCTTACAAGGCTTTTACAAAGAAAGTGCTAGGCCCTAGCTGGTTTGGCTCAAAGGTTAGAATGTTGGCCCTTGGACTGAAGGATCTCGGATTCTATTCCTGTGTGGGAGGCAACCAATCGATGTGTCTCTTTCACATTGATGTTTCTCTGTCTCTACTCCTCCCTTCCACTCTCTCTAAAAATCAATGGAAAAAATGTCCTCTGGTGAGGATTAATACAGAAAAAAAAGTGCAAGCTTTTTCTTTTATTGTTTTTGTAAACAATACTCAACTCTTATATTAATCAAGATACAGTACAATTCTGTCCTACAGTTGAGCCAGGATTTGTGACTATAAGAGTCTATGCAAAACAATTTTATACAATGTTTATTTGACAAGGTCTGCACATTGAATTTAGGGAGGAATAAGAGAAAGAGGAAAGACCTGGAAGGCGACTAAAAAAAATAACCTGTGGTACAATAATTATGAGTGTAAGGTTAACATTGAGCAAGTGATAATTATTCTGCCAAATCTTCAATGTTTCTTTTTGATCAACTGGTAATTATTTAAGGAGAGGAAACATTATTGTACATTTTGATTTAGTCTTTATCTCTTCAATCCCTCTCAGCTTTTATAACTTCAAAAAAATCTAGAAAAATATGTTATTTGGATTAAATAATGACATCAGGGGACTTTAGAGTTTTAGCATTGCTTTCTTTGAAAGCAGTGGGCACTTCAAGCTCAACTGGCTATGGTGACTAATCATAGTAGTCCCTGTGCCCGGGCTGGCTGCCCTCTGCTAAAGACCTCTGCAACAGGGTCATTATTATGGGCTGTCTGCTGGCTGGCTGACCCCAGCTTCCTTCTGCTCCTCCACAGCCCTTTACCAGGGAATGATTAATGAACTGTAAAATAACAGCCAGTCTTTCTTCCTGTGAATACTAAAAGAAATGCAAAATTTCTTGCCTGAACTTGTCAAGATTTTAAGGGCAAAACTTCCTTTTTTTTTGTTTCGTGTACCCTCTAGCTCTAGTGACTGTTTTGTTACCAATCAATGTGGGAATCACAGGTCAAACCAGATACTCAAAGACCAATTCTTGTTTTCTATGGTAACCCTGAGGGGCTGCTGTATGTTTTCAGCAATTTATTCCAAAATATTCCAACCACTATGATTCATGATTAGCTCTTTCAGAACTTCCATCTTGGAGCTGTAGTTTGGCACCAGGGGCCTCATGAAAGAGAAATAACACAATGAAGCAAATACAATCTCAGCGCCGAGGGCAGGCTGACATTCTAAAGCTTGCACAACTGAATCAGGAATGCTTAATGTGCAGAGCAATGCTTCTTCTAATAATAATATTATTTTCTAAAACAATGTGCAAATAGAGCACCATCATAAGCTAAAGGGAAAAATGCAAGTTCAGGAAAAGAGAAAATAAAAACAGAAATTCTAAGAAAAGGAATCTGAGACCCAGTTTAATGCTAGCATATTGATTTCTAGAGTTTTCTTCCAAATTGCATTCCCAGTAAGCCCTTCTGCTTAAGAATTACAGTTCCAAATGATTTAAAGATTTTCATAGATGCTGAGTATGAACAACTACAAGCTGACTTTAGCTTTCAGTACACTTGGATTTAACAAACATTTTGAAATTAAGTTTTAGTCTGAATAAAATAAACTCCTTCTCTCTTGAAACCATCCTTCCACAGCCTCCTTTATATTACAGGGAAACATAAGTGGTGAAACAACACATAATGCCCAGTTATAAACCCTTATAGTCCTATTACTGCATTGGCCAAAAAACATTTCTCAATTTTTCTTTTGTTTTCAATTTTATGGCTTTTGAAACATTTCAACAGTCCATGTTGTATCATGCTGCTTATTTTACAAGAATAAATGTTTTAGTGTCCTTTGAACTGAAATTCAAATTCAAAACTCCTCAAGCATCTTAATATTAAATTTTCTTTCTCTTCCTTCCAACACACATTTTGCTGTTCCAATATTTAGATGATACCCAGCTTATGATGGTAGGACTTAAGATTTTTTTACTTTAAGATGGTGCAAAAGCAATATGCATTCAGTAGAAACTGTACTTTGTTTTGAATTTTGATCTTTTTTTTTTTCTAGACTAGCGATATTTCGTTGTTTTTCCTCTTTCTTATGTACCACAATTTAAAATTCTATGAAGGACAAAAAAGACTTTGTATGCCCAGAGCCCTTGAGGGAAAATGATCCTAAATTTCTTGTTTGAGGATAGTAAACTATTTTAAGTTTCAAAATTGATACCTCACAAGATTTTGAGAATCACTACTTTCACCTTAACCATTATTTTGGAAATAAATTCTTGGCTTGGTCTTTAGCTATGTTATCTGATCCCACGCTCACAAGCCACATGACCAATATTTAGTTTAAGTAGTGTTACGTGTATAAGCACATGTGAACCTCAGAGTAAATCTATGAGATAGACATGGAACCATTTAAAAATTGTCATGAAATTTTAGGAGTTGTTCTTAAATACTTGAATTTATGAGTATTAAGTATTAGGTATTAAGTCCAGAAATACTAACTTCTAAAAAGTCACTATTTTCTGTGTATTGTGTGTATTATTTTCTTATTCTCTCCATTTCTGCTGCATAATTTACTAATTGATTTTTTTCTTTGAAATTTTTTACATCCATTCTTTTTTAAAAATCCTACCACTGTTCTCTGATTTTTTTTAATTTTTAAAATATGTTTTTATTGATTTGTAGAGGGAGGATGTGAGAGGGATAGATAGAAACTTTGATGAGAGAAAAACATCATCTATTGGCTGCCTCCTGCATGCCCCCCTACTGGGGATCAACCCGAAACCCAGGCATATACCCTGACCTCTTGGGTCAATGTTCAACCAGTGAGACACACACCAGCTGAGTTCTCTGATTTTTCTTCACCTTGTGTTTGTTCCTATTTTTTAATGTCTTTCCATCCATCTGTTCCTGACTATATCCCACTTATCTTTCAAAGGCCAGCTTAAAAGCTTTCCCTGCCTTGATGTTCCTCCTCACATCTAGGCTACAAGGAATGACATTGTTTCTTCTTCAACTTAGCACTCTGGGTATCAGGTTCCTTTCCACATGAGATTGCTTTAGGGGCAGGGCACTTAGTTTTTCTACCTGTGCATATCACACAACTCCTAGCAAATTGCCTGCCGGGAGCAAATCCTTGTGGGGAGGGCAGAGATGGCAGAGGTGAGTCTGTTCTTCCTCCCAGCTTTCCATGCGAAGAAATGAGAATGTGCCCAACCTATAAGAGAAAAGCATGGAGGACCATGGAGGGTCCTCTCTCTCCTCCCTAAGGAGAAGTGACACAGCACACAGGTAAAGGAGGAGGAAGGACCTGAGTCTGTAAATCCCTTCCCCTAGGCTTCTTTCCAGCAGTTTTGCCCCAAGATGCACGGCTTTCTGAAAGCAGGCTCTGCCTCTGTCAAGGGGAGATGCCTGCATTTCTGATATGGATGGATTTTATTCTGAAAGAAAAATATTAGGAAGCCTGATTGTAGCTACATAGCTGAAATTTATTTTCTATTTCACTTTATTAATAATAAAACTATGGTATTTTGATCTCCATCTCTCTGAATTTTTTTTAAATATTGAAAACAACAACACCCAGTTCAATAAGTGCTTGATGAATAAAAGAAGGGAGGAGGAATGCACACCAAGTAGAGATTTATAACCCACCCACATATCTCAGCCTTCTACTTGGGGCTTATTAAAAGTCACTGGTCTTGAAAGATCCTGAAAACAAACAAGAGTCTAAATTAGTGTCCTTTTATTAGAATTGCCTCACCTCATAGCCCAGATAGCACAACAATATGGCAAAGTAATGTTTTTATTTTTATTATCCAAAATAAAGATCTCTTCAACGTAAAAGAATAGAGGCCTAAGGGCTAAATATCTTTCAACCAACATTTAATGAGAAGAGATATGAGGAAGAATGGACTACATACATAGAGAGACAAGTTTCATGCATTATTAACCAGCCAAGTGCCTTTATTTCAATGCAACTTCGTCTCTATAAAGACTGCTATTTTAGAAGCTAAGAACTTTATTCTCAAGAAAGTGAAATAACTCTAAATCTTGCATGATTAAATAATTATTAAATAGGAGATTTGTGTCTAATATTCTTTCATACAAACTAGAACTGGTGCATAACAAATACTTCCCCATACCCACATGAGGTTCTTGGAGAGTCCCTTCTGAATGCTACCTTAACTTATTAAGAAATGTTCATTGGATCTGGAGGAAAAACAAATTGAAAGAAATATTTAACATCATCAATATCAAAGTTATTGAGGAAAACACACAAAAACTCTCATTTCAGTACAGGTGTTAAGAAGAACTCCTCCAAGAAAAGTCCCAGCATCCCATCTCCATCTAAGCAGCACATTTCTAAAATAAATACTCTGAGTCACACCAAAGCACCGGAATCCTGCATTCCTCAGCCAAGCAAAATGCAAGTGAAAAGCACTTTGTCCTTTCATAAAAGTGACTTTCAAAACTTTCCCTCTAATTCCCCTAAAGATTTAATGGTTTTTAGTAGTGTTTCTTTTGTACAGTGGTCACGTCTCCTTCTGTAACAGGCACCCAGGCAATTTCTGGGAAGCGGATTGTACCAATATCATTTTGTTAGAATATAGCAATTACCTAACAATTTAACTGTCACTGGAAAAATTTTTAAAAATTAAAAATCACTGCCTACAACACAACACCTTCTTATTTCCTGCAGGACTTTAATTTAAGTTTTAATTTATGTAGAACTTTTTCATTTTTCTCTCCATGAATTTGACATTTTCGATTTGAATTCACTGGAAGGGAACTGATGCTGAAGCGGTTATGGTCAGGTGCAATTACAGCAGTAAGCAGCAGCGCCCAGGCTCTCCTATTAACCATTTCCAACCATGTCTCAGATGGAAACTCCACATCCCGGAGGTTATTCCATTGAAGGCTTCCTTCAGCTGTGATCTCACCATCTGATCACATTTTCACAACTTATAAAAAGGATAGCACTTACTAGGTGAAAAAAGCACCAAGCTTTTCTGAGTCTAAAAATACCTCAATCAGAGAGGCAATTTATAGTTGGTAGCCATCCCATTGCATGAATACCAGACTGTACTAAAATATTACCTCTCAACGGTTATCTCATGAATTTCCACACAAGCACATGTTTGTGTACAAATTGTTATCCTAAAATAGATCCAGAGACATAGAAGCATGGAACAGACTGTCAAATCTCAGAAGGAAGGTGGGGGTGGATGGGTGGGAAGAGATCAACCAAAGAACTTGTATGCATATATGCATAACCCATGGACACAGACAACAGGGTGGTGAATTCCTGAGGTGGTGGGAGAGGGGAGGGGGACGGGCTAGAAGGGGTCAATGGGGGAAAAAGGGGACATATGTAATTCTTTCAACAATAAAGATTTAAAGCCAAAATGAAAAAAGAATAAAATAAATAAAGTCCCTGCCAAAACAAAAACAAAAAAACAAATTATTAGCTGTCCAAAGGTCTGTTAACACCCATCCCCTGGTGGTGTCTTGGCCTTAAAGAAAAGGGATGTTATGGCAACTTTTGGTAAGAAAAGTGGATTTAAAATGTATCACATTTAAAAGAATTTTTCAAAGGAGAAAAATTTGAAGTTAAGGATAGCTTACCCAACTTACCCATTGGTACTTTACTGTTATGATCTAGGTTTAGCTCTACCCTGATTTCTCTGTGCAGTAGCACTGCAGACCCCGGGAGTGCAATGCACTCTGACCCTCCTCTCACACCTGGGTTTCCACCCTCCTCCACAATGGACAGCCCCAAGGCTGTTATGTTTTGGTGCTACTTTATCTTTCCAAAGTCTACATGGCAAAAACATTCTTTTATTATGCTAGTAATCTACCATTCTTTTTTTCTTTCTAAACAATGATCTACTTTTTCACTCATCGCCTACATAGTGAATTATCCATATTTTGAAAATATGAAAAAGAAATTAGTACTTCGTTAGTCTTTTAGACTTGTCTAAAAATCATACTATAACATTCTGGCAGTTACTCCTGTAAATAATACAAGATAATTTACAAAAATTATAAGACTAACTAAAACAGAGTAAATAAATGTGTTTTATTTGGGGGAGATCGGGGAGGATCCTTTTTCATTCTTATGGTGTTCTCTTTCCTAAGGGAGGGGACTCCAATGGCATAACATTTCTAACCTTTTTGTGTCCCCTCACTCACTTCTCTCAAGATGTAAGTAATAACTTAAAATTATTAGTGATTTTACAATGGAAAACTGGGGAGCCTAGTCACTTCCCCCTTTTTTTCTCTTTGGAGCCAGGGTGCTGGTAGAAAAAACACATTCTGTTTTGCTTCTCTGTGCTCTGACCCTAAGCATGAAGGTCTGGCCCAAAAGCCAGGGTTGCCTGTGGTCATCAAATTCTCTGGTTCTGTACTAGACATCCCACATTGCTGCAGATATAAGACACCATTTGCAACATCAGTATTATCTATAACTAGTGGCCCAGTGCACAGATTCATGCACATTGAAAGGAAATTAATTAGAAGAAATATTTTAATATCACTATTTGCCCTTTCTCTATAATAGAAGTGTCAACCAAATTCACAGTTGACAATGACAGATGGAAACACACATGTGTGATTGGCGCCAGCGAAAGCTTTAGATGTATCATGCTTGCACGAGTCAATGTTTATTTTTAAACTAGAGGCACGAAATTCTTGTAAGGGACTCAGCCTTCGCAGCCCTGGCTTCATCCGGAAGGTCGTCCAGAAGGACGTCCAGAAGATTGTTCAGCTGTCCAGTCTAATTAGCATATTATGCTTTTATTATTATAGATTGCCAGTGTGTGTAATATGTACCAGCTGGTCGGACAGTCGATGGACAGTAGGTCAGTCACTTAGCCTTTTATATATATAGGTACTGCTTTACTCTTTTGTCTTATATCTCAGTTGTTCAGAACTAAGGCAGGAAATTGACAGCTTTGCTTTTGAGATTCCCCAAACACTAGTATGCCTAAAGAAATTATATTTTACTTAATTCATTCACCATGTACTAGGAGGGATAATTCAAAGATTATTACCATTTGTTTAGAACAATGAAGGGAGATGGCAAATACCCATTCTTTTCTCATTGTTTTTTTCTGATCTGCCAGCCTATCATACAAATGTTTTATCCTAACAAGGCAATATTGAAATAATCTGCTCAAATATATAATAGGATATTAATATTTACAAAGGTTATTTTATTAATTTCAGATCAATAAGTTAATATGAAATAATAGTTAACATACTAGTCAAATGATAATTAATAGCTAACACTTTGGGGCACTATGTGATAATAATTCTACTAAAAACATACTGTCTTATTTAAACTTCAGAAGAGCCCTATGAAAGGCACTATTGTTAACTTCACTTTAAAAGTGTTAAAATTCAAACTTAACAAATTTGTTTGAGAACACAAAATTTCAAGATTGAAAACCAGGTCTGTTTGACTTCAAGGTCCCTATGCTCTAAAATCATACTACACTGTATCCAAATCATATTTTCCAGAATGCTCTTCTATTTTTTAAAATATATTTTTATTGATTTCAGAGAGGAAAGGAGAGGGAGAGAGATAGAAACATCAATGATGAGAGAGAATCATTGATCGGCTGCCTCCTGCATGCCCCCACTGGGGATCGAACCTGCAACCCGGACATGTGCCCTTGACCGGAATCAAAACCGGGACCCTTCAGTCCACAGGCCAACACTCTATCTACTGAGCCAAATCTGCTAGGGCACCAGTGCTCTTCGTAAACTAGAGAATCATTTGGAAAATAAATTTGGCTTAATTCAACTTGTATTTGCTGTTCAACTCTCAACAATATGCAAAGACATGCACATTGATCAGGGATAGAGCACTGCAAAATTCATAGATTTATTAGGAACCCATTGTCTTCAAACAAAAGATTTGTCTAAAAAAATATATAAAATGAAGATTCTTCAGGTTTCAAGGAACAAAGTACAGAGAGATTTTTTCAGTAACTGGGGTATATCCTAAGGATCCACAGGAAAGTCAGAACTAACTGAAATAGTTCCAACTGCCATGTAGACAAACCTCATGGAGAACTGAGATGCCAAAACACAGCTTCATCAGCACCTCGATTAATTAAGCATGGTATACCCCGCCGTAATTGTGACTTACAGCTCTGTTTTTGTTTCTCTCCATGCATTCTTTTTTTGCCTATTCTGCTCCTGGCTGACTTTACTCTTCTCCATGACTTCTACCTGTTCTAGATATATGTTGCCTCATGGCTTTCATTAAATATGAGCCCAACTTACAACATCATTGGTTTTCTGACTTGTTCAGAATCAAGATGCCACAGGTTGATGGATTATTGTTTTCATGCTTTTGACTTTAATCTAATGGCATATACCAAGCAATTTTCTTCCTGAAGCAAACTTTCTTTTGTTTATCCTGAAACCCTTCCTTTGATGTCTCATCATGTTTGATTCTAATTATTTCAAAGAAAGACAATGCCTTTAATGATATCCTTACTTAGTTTAGTTGCATATAGATTTGCTAAAAGACACAATATGTAGCCATTTCATTTATTTATTTTTCTACTTCAGTGTCAGTCCATCAGTTTTTTTCATTTTGTTTTGTTTTAATCATCAGTGACATTGCCAGTTAACTCATGCATCATTTATTGGTATTAACATCCAGCACAGTGATGCAGTTGTAAATATATGTTTCAATCATTATGGCCTCATAAAATTGAGAGACTCAAGTTGTCATCTTAGTAGAAACTGGTTTCTTTTCTCCATAGATATAATATTTGTCTAGTGTTACATCCACTTTCTTGCACACAGAGATGAATCTGAACCATACTGTTTCTTGCCCCTGACCACAGTGAGTGGCCCAAGAAGAAACTCATGAGCCAATCAAATCAATCAGAGCCCTTTCCCAGATTTCATGGACCAGAGGCTAGCAGTTCTTCTTTAGAAAAATTATCTAATGATATAATTCCAAAGTTGTTCAGTAATTACTGTTTTTATGACAGGGAAGATGTCTGTCTACCATAGAAGGAAATAAAACCAAAGCGAGACAGAGAGGAGGACGAGAAAAAGTTCTGGTTGTTACCAAGGCCCAGTTCTTATTTCTTAAACCCCAAGAACTGCCCAGGTCTGACGTTGTTATTTTGTTGTGTGATCTACCTGAGTACCCAGACAACAAATCTTTGTTGCTTAAACTTCTTTGTGTTAGGTTTCTATAACTTGACCTGAGAAAGTCATCATATAGCATCGCTCTTAGACTATCACACATGATATTTGACGATACAGAAGACCCTGATTGATACTCCCAAACTCTATCAACTATAAAGCATTTTTGTTTAACAGACTTCTCATCCTAGGTTACTTGAATGTGCCTCTAACTCACCATGTGTAACACAAATCCATCCTTAGTCCCCTAATTACTTTTCCTATGTGTATCAGTGATACTATTCTATGTGTATCAGTGATACTATTTTCTCAAAGTTGATAAGTTAAACAATCTTACCAAAGTTTTCCTGTTTATCTGTCTTATCCATTTTCCTCATTATCCCTTAAATTTCTCACTTATTCCATTTTATCTAGAATAATAGTCCAGGTTTTCATGCAAACTTATGTATCTGATTTCTATTCCCATGTCTTCTATGTCATTTGCACAGTAATTTTTTAAAATGTTATCTAAAGTATATTATTGATTTCAGAGAAGAGCAGAGAGGAAGAGAGATATAAAAACATCAATGATGAGAGAGAATCATTGATTGGCTGCTTCCTGCATGCCCCCCACTGGGGATCAAGCCCACAACAAACTGGGCATGTGCCCTGACCTGGAATTGAACTATGACCACTGAGCCACACTGGCCAGGCTAATTTTGAGCAACACTTCTGAACTTCAAATGAGATTTTAAAACCTGCAGGATAAATCTCACTTTTAAATTTAAATTGAAATTTAAGGCTATTTTCCTGTGACCGATACCTACAATTTCTACTAATCTCTTTATTATTTTCTTTTAGAAATCCCCCAGTTATCCATAGAATGTTTCCTAGTCACATTTTTATGTTTTTACCTCTGTACCATTCATTTTACCTAGCATGCCTTCCCTGTTTTCATCTTATTTTCTAAGCTTTGTCAAGCTTATGCATTATTTTCTTCTTGGAGAATGTGTTTGCCCAGAGGCTAGATAAACTAATCAAAAGGAATTCAAACTAAATGTGATGAGGGAGGAGAGAAACATCAGATAACTATGTAAATCCATTTGCTAGGAATAACTGCAGCTATCACTTTCAGAGAAGGAAAACATTGTGGGTGGTGCCAGGGAGTGATATGAAAAAGCAATTGGGCTGGGATCAGTAATAACATTTGTAATCCCAAATGCAAATATGTGTCATTGTGCAAGTTCCAACTAATATGAATTTTAACTTTTAAGAAAAAAAGAAACTATACAATTAAAATTAACTTGCAGACTTGGTAGGCTTCTGTAAGAGGATAATACAATCTTAGAAGGGCAAACAGATCTACTAAGAATTATAAAAAAAAAAAGTGGCATAGTTTTAGATACACCTACAAAAAAAGACCATAGAGGAAAAGATTATTGAAGAACATTTAGGATTATTTTAAAAAGAATAATGATTAATCCACGAGGTTTTACCCAGGCATAGAAATTGGATTACAGTTAGTGTTAGAGTAAGGATTATGCTGAGAGGTAAAATTATGTTTAGGGCTATCAAATGGGGAATAAGAAACTTCCTCAAAAGGAAGATTCAGTCATGTGTTGAGAAAATCATTTCACTCCAAAGAGTGTTTGACAAGTTTTATATTTGCTTTGCTGAAAATTAAATCTCTCAGAATAAGGAGACATTAACCAAAAGAGGTTATATAGAACCTAATTATGACCAATAAGGAGGACTGGATGGCAAAATGAGTAAGATGCAAAACCTAAAAAAAGGATATTAAAATACCATGAAAAGGTTAACCCAAAGAAGGTTGTTGTGGTTATATTAATAGTAAGCAAAATGTGCTTTAAGGTGAAAAGCACAATTAGGAGAAAAAATGGTCTTCACATAATAATAAAAATAATACTTAATAGGAAAATATTATAATTTTAAAACCAGCATATATCTAAGAATAAATTTCAGAATATAATTGAGACAATTTAACTGGAGAAATAAAAAATTCTACTATCATAGTGAGACATTTTAAAATATCTGGACACCTTCTCTAGTAATTGAAATAGCAGATAAATAGCCAATCTATACTAATAAAAGGGTAATATGCTAATTAGATGGGGAGACCTTCCTGACATCCTTCCAGACAAAGCCATGGTGGTGGGGCTGAGGCAGAGTTGGTTAAGGGCAATCAAGCCAGGAGGGGAGGGCAGTTGGGGGTGATCAGGCCGGTGGGGCGGGGGGTGGGGCAGCCAGTTGGGGGCAAGCAGGCCAGCAGGGGTGGCAGTTGGGGGCAAGAAAGCCAGTGGGGGGGGGGCAGCTTGGGGTGAGCAGGCCAGCAGGCAGAGTGGTTAGGGGCTATCAGGCAGTCAGGCAGGTGAGCGATTAGGAGCCAGCAGTCCCAGATTGTGAGAGGGATGTCTGGCAGTCGGATATCCCCCAAGGGGTCCCAGATTGGAGAGGGTAGCTGAGGGACACCCCCCTCCATGCACGAATTTCGTGCACAGGGCCACTAGTAAAAATATAAAAGATTTGAACATACCAATTAACAAATTCAGCATGATAATACATTATAGAATCATGCATGCCAAGAATAAAGGCTACACAATATTTACAAGCTCACATGATTTGCAATAAAATGAGGTTCAAAAAAATACCAAAAAATAAACATAGACCACATTTTAATGATATAGCACTTCATTTAAGTACAGATGATTTTTAAAATAACTTAAGAAACACATATGAAAAGTTTTAAAAGGATTTCTAGATAACTCATAAATAAAATAGAAATTAGAATAAATTGAAAATATTCAAATGGGAAAATGCTGCATGTTAAAAGTTGTGAAACAAACTAAGGTTTTACAAATATTCCTCATTACACAACCGTTCTTGATCTGAATATTCAATATGATGAGTTGTGAAATTTTGCCCAGATTCACTGAGTCAAAACTTCCTATTAAAAATCTATATTTATATGCCAGGAAAAATGTTACATTTGTACACTACCCAGAGCCATAGGAGGAATGGAGCTTCAATCTATAGTGGATTGTTTCCCAAAGATAGTATTTTGAGCTATTGTTATTTTTAAAGACTCTGCATAATCATTACATTTTCCCTGGGCACTATGGTTTGTATATGCTGGACAGCCAGGCATGATATTAATCTGTGTCTAGTTGAAATTACAGTAGTCCCCACTATTTTTAGTTTTGCTTTCCACAGTTTGTTACCTGCAGTCAACTGCCTCCAAAAATATTTAATGGAAAATTTCAGAAACAATTTATAAATTGCTCTCAATTTTCATGCCATCCCGCTCTGCCCCACCCAGGATGTGACTCATCCTTTATCCAGTGTACCTACCCTATTTATGCCACCAACCTGCTAGGCACTTGGTAGCCATCTTGGTTATCACATTGACTATCCCAGTATTGAGGTGCTTGTGTTCAAGCAATCCTTATTTTACTTAATAATGACCCCAAAGCCATTCACATAATTTTTGTTAAAGTATATTGCTATAACTGTTCTATCTTATTATTAGTTATTGTTGTTAATCACTTCCTGTACTTAATTTAAAAATTAAACTTTATCATGGGTATGTTAAGGAAAAAATACAGTATATATAGGGTTTAGTATTATCCACTGGGAAACATATGCCCCATGGTTAAGGGGGGAACCACTATAGTGTCTTTAACATACTGCTTCATTGATTACTTATGAAGTAGACTCTTTGTATGTACACATTATGAATGTCATATGCATCTGATATAGCATCATTATTAGTGAAAAAAAATGAATAAGTGATTTAGAAGCTTTCTATTATCTTGCATTAAGAAAGTTTTTGTGATATGTGGAAAAACTTGATTGAGGGGTTTTAGATGGCCTATAAATGCATTTTTTGGTACCATTTAAAAATTGGAATATAATATGCACATAATATGCAAAAATGTTCTGCCCAACATATTTCCATGTATATATATGAGCTATTGATTATAAAGAATGCCTATATTTACAGTCATTGTATGAGGACAATAAAAACCTTAATACAAGTCTAGAAGAAAGGAAAATAATGCAAGAATTATATTCATAAGCATAAATATAACAATCCTAAACAAAATATTGGCAAAGAGAATTAAGCAATGTAAATTAAATATCATAAAATTCAGTTTATCTTAGATATGCAAAGTATAGTTAATATTTAAAAATGAAACAAACCATGCTAGCAGATAAAAGAAAAAAAAATTAACATCATTACAAAAGATATGAGAAAGGGATTTAAAAAAAATAAGCTTTTGAAAACTATGGTCAAACTTTAGCCTGATAAAGGAAAGATACTTGCCAAAAAACTACAGAAAAAAATTATGCTTAATAGTATAACATTAGGAGCAATATCTTTACAGTCAATAAAAGGTAAAAAAAAATCATTATTACCACTTTAATAGTTACCTATTGCTATGAATAAATAGTTCCCAAACTTAGTGCTTAATAAAAATAATGATTTATTAATTCTCATAATTCTATAAATTGATTTAGCAGAGCTCAGATAGAATGACTTGTCTTCCCCTCTAAAGTCTCATGTGGGCTTGCAAATGTGGCTTTAGTTTTGGCTAAACAATTCAAGATGGTCTCACTCAGAGAGCTAGTTCTTAACCTGAGATACTCGGGACATCTTTCTTTTGTAGACTTCCATTCTCCAAAGCCTCTTTTCCTCTGTAGGCTTTCATTACCCACAAGGCCTCTTCAGTAGGATAGCTCAGGCTAATTTACATTACAACTCAGAAATTTCAAGAGGGCAAAAGCATAAACTGCAAGGTTTCATAAAGTTTAGGGTTTTGAACTCAGGCACCAAATCTACAATATCCTATAACTTAAACTAAGCTAAATGCTAGGCCAGGAGGAGATTACATAGGTTACAATGACAGAAACGTGTGATTGATTGTGGGCCATTTTGTAACAATCTACCATGGTGGCCACTTCATTTCAAGTTTGTATTACAGATTTTATCCTTATACTAAAATAAAGAGTGGGAGAAAAATTATGCTGTTGCTGATGATGATTGACCATATGTTGGGACACAGGCAAAGTCTCTTCAAATTCAAGAAGATAGAAATCATATCAAGCATCTTCTCAGATCACAATGAAATAAAAATAGAAATCAACTACAATATAAACAATAAAAAAAATCAAACACCTAGAGGCTAAATAGCATGCTTTTAAACAATGATTGGGTTACCAAAGAGATCAAAGAAGAAATAAAAAGCATCATGACATCAAATGACAATGAAAACACAACAATCCAAAATCTATGGGACACAGCGAAAGCAGTCTTGAGAGGGAAGTTCATAGCTCTGCAGTCCTATCTCAAAAAACAAGAAAAGATGGTAATAAATTATTTAACCCTACAACTCAAAGAGTTAGAAAGAGAACAACAAGAAAAGTCCAGCGTAAGCAGAAGGAAAGAAATAATAAAGATCAGAGCTGAAATAAGTGACATAGAGACCAAAAAAAAGCAATACAAAATATCAACAAAACCAAGAGCTGGTTCTTTGAAAGAATAAACAAGATTGATGAACCTCTAGCCAGGCTCACTAAGAAGCAAAGAAAGAGGACCCAAATAAACAAAATCAGAAATGAAAGCGGCGAAGTAACAACCAATCCCACAGAAATACAAACGATTATGAAAAAATATTATGAATAATTCTATTCCAACAAAATGGACCATCTATATGAAATGGACATATTCTTAGAAAAATACAAGCTTCCAAAACTCAATCAAGAAGAATCAAAAAACTTGAATAGGCTGATAACTACTGAAGAAATTGAAGCAGTGATCAAAAAACTTCCAGCAAACAAAAGCCAATTTTGTATTTTTTTTTTTTTTTTTTTGTCTGGACAGCTTTACAGGGGAGTTCTACCAAGCATTCAAAGAAGAACTAAAACCTATCCTCTTCAAACTATTCCAAAAAGTCAAGAGGAAGGCACACTTCCATACTCTTTGTATGAAGCCAGCATTACCCTAATTCCAAAACCAGATAAAGACACCACCAAAAAAGAGAACTACAGGCCAATATCCTTGATGAACATAGATGCTAAAATACTCAACAAAATTCTAGCAAATCGAATTCAGCCTTACATTGGAAAGATCATACACCATGACCAAGTGGGATTTATTTCAGGGATGCAAGGCTGGTACAATATCTGCAAATCAATAAATGTGATACCTCACATAAACAAACTGAGAGACAAAAATCGTATAATCATATCAATTGATGCAGAAAAAGCATTTGAGAAAATCCAACACCCTTTCTTGATAAAAACTCTCAGCAAAGTGTGAATAGAGGGATCATACCTCAACATAATAAAAGCCTTATACGACAAACCTACAGCCAACATCGTACTCAATGCGCAAAAACTAAACTCATTTCCCCTAAGAATGGGAACAAGAAAGGGATGCCCACTCTCACCACCCCTGTTCAATATAGTACTGGAAGTGCCATAGCGATCAGACAAGAAAAAGAAATAAAAGGCATCCAAACTGGAAAAGAAGAAGTAAAACTGTCTTTATTTGCAGATGACATGATACTGTACAATAGAAAACCCCAAAGACTCCATCAAAAAACTACTGGACTTAATAAGTGAATTTGGCAAAGTAGCAGGATACAAAATTAACACCCAGAAATCTATGGCCTTTTTATACACTAACCAGAGGCCTGGTGCACAAAATCGTGCACAGGTGGGGTCCCTCTGGATGGCCTGCGGGGATCGGGCTGAAATCCACAGTCCAACACCACCTACAGCTCCTACCTGCTGCTCCCGCTCATCCAGGCTACACTGTGCCTGCCACGGGCTCACGCCAAATCAGTCCCAATCGGGAGAGGCTCGTGCTGCCACAGTAGCATTCACCAGCCATGAGCCCTGCATTTTGCACCCTCCCAAGCGGAGTGGCCTGTGGGATTGGGCTGAAATTGGCTCTCCGACATCCCCCCAAGGGGTCCCGGATTTCGAGAGGGCACGGACCAGGCTGAGGGACTCCACCGGTGCAAGATCGGGCTGGGGAGGGACCGCGGGAGGGCTCTAGGGCATGTCTGGCCCATCTTGCTCAGTCCCAATCATCCGGACCCAAGAAGCAAGCTAACCTACCGGTTGGAGCATCTGCCCCATGGTGCTCAGTGCACATCATAGCAACTGGTCAACCAGCTGACTATCTGCCCTGTGGTGGTCAGTGCACATCATAGCAAGCAGTTGAGCAGCTTTAGCATATCATTAGCATATTATGCTTTGATTGGTTGTTCAGTTGTTCTGCCATTCAGTCTATTTGCATATTATGCTTATATAGGATAATGAACTCACAGAAAGAGAAGAAAAAAAAAAAACAATCCCATTTACCATTGCACCAAAATAATTAAGATACCTAGGAATAAACTTAACTAAGGACGTAAAAGACCTGTACTCGGAAAACTATAGGACATTGAAAAAAAGAGATAGAGGAAGACATGAACAAATGGAGGAATATACCATTTTCATGGATTGTTAGAATCATCATCATTAAAACGTCCATACTACCCAAAGCAATCTATAAATTCAATGCAATTCCCATTAAAATACCAACGGCATACTTCAAAGACCTAGAACAAATTATCCAAAAATTCATCTGGAATAAAAAAAGACCCCAAATAGCTGCAGCAATCATGAAAAAGAACAACGTAGGAGGGATCACAATACCAGATACCAGCTATCCTATAAAGCCACTGTTCTCAAAACTGCCTGGTACTGGCACCAGAACAGACATATAGTCCAGTGGAACAGAACAGAAAATCCAGAAATTGACACAAGCCAGTATGCTCAATTAATATTTGACAAAGGAGGCAGGAGCATACAATGAAGACAAGACTATCTCTTCAATAAATGGTGTTGGGAAAACTGGACAGATACTTGCAAAAATTTAAACTAGACCACCAACTTACACCATACACAGAAATAAACTCAAAATTTATAAAGGACTTAAATGTAAGATGGGAAACCATAAAAATCTTAGAAGAAGCCATATGCAGCAAAATAGCAGACATTTGTCATAGCAATATCTTTACTGATACAGCTCCTAGGGCAATGGAAACTAAAGAGAAAATAAACAAATGGGACTACATTAAAATAAAAAGCTTTTGCACAGCAAAAGAAACCATCAACAAAACAACAAGAAAGCCCACTGCATGGGAGAACATATTTGCCAATGTTATCTCCAATAAGGGCTTAATCTCCAACATTTACAGGGAACTCATACAACTTAACAAAAGAAAGATAAACAATCCAATCAAAAAATGGGAAACAGACCTAAATAGACACTTTTTGAAAGAGGATATAAGGAAGGCCCAGAGACATATGAAAACATGCTCAAAGTCACTAATCATCTGAGAAATGCAAATCAAAATGACAATGCAGTACCATCTCACACCTGTCAGAATGGCTATCATCAACAAATCAACAAACGACAGTGCTGGCGAGGATGCAGAGAAAAAGGAACCCTTGCGCACTGCTGTTTGGAATGCATACTGGTGCAGCCACTGTGGAAAACAGTATGGTGTTTCCTCAAAAAATTAAAAATGGAACTGCCATTTGACCCAGTAATCCCACTTCTAGGACTATATCCCAAGAAATCAGAAACACCAATCAGAAAGGATATATGTATCCTGATGTTCATAGCAGCACAATTTACAATAGCTAAGATTTGGAAACAGCCTAAATATCCATCAGCAGATGAGTGGATTAAAAAACTGTGGTACATCTACACAATGAAATACTAAGCTGCTGTGAAAAAGAAGGAATTCTTACCATTTGCAATAGCATGGATGGAACTGGAGAGCATTATGCTAAGTGAAATAAGCCAGTCAGTGAAAAATAAATACCACATGATCTCACTCATTTATGGATAATAAAGAACATTACAAACTGTTGAACAAAAATAGACAGAGGCAAAGAAGCATCCAACAGGCTGTCAAACTACAGCAGGAAGGTAGGGGAGGGTTTTGCGGGGAGGTTAAGAGATCAACCAAAGGACTTGTATACAAGAGAGAAAGAGACATATGTACTACTATTTGCAATACCTTAAACAATAAATATAAAATAAAATAAAATAAAATAAAATAAAATATCTGTGAAATATATTTAAAAAAATAGATACAGAGGTAGAGCAGCATTGAACAGACTTTCAAACTACAGCGGGAAGGCTGGGGAGGTTTGCAGGGGAGCTAAGAGATCAACCAAAGGACTTATATGCATGCATATAAGCATAACCAATGGACGCAAGATACTGGGGGTTAGGGGAGGCCAGGGGAAGGTCAATGGGGAAAAAAAGGAGACATATGTACTACTCTAAAATACTTTAAGCAATAAAAAAATTTTAAAAAAAGAATAATAATAATAAAAAGAACCAGTATTTTCAGCCAAGACTGACTTCAGCTCAGGAAAGAAGATTGACATTTTATATGAGAAGTTTCTCACATGCATTTTTCTTTTTAAAAGAGGAAGCAAAATTGGGGAAAACATGCAAATCTTGGCTCCAGGGATAGAGTGGGGAGGTTGCTTTGAACAAAGCCTGAGCATTCCATTAGCCAGGTTCCCCAGGGCCCAAGCTATCTGCAGGAAGACAGCTGCTTGGATTTAAGCACCTATTAAATATTCTACAGGGTTTAGTCAATTTTTTTCACAAGAACATTCTACTTGTGTACTTAGAAAGTAAATCACTGAATATTTTATTAAGGGGGAGCATGTATCGAGGGGCTTTTAGCATATGAAGTAAAGATGGGGGAAAATACTTCTCAAATAAAATGGCAATACAGTTTAGTTACGAAACCTCTTTACCAAGTGTCAGCTGGCTATGTCCTAAAATGGCTAAATTGTCAGCCTTCCTACAGTAAACTATGCTTGAGCACTTGAAGGATCATGTCGTAAAGATGTAGTTTTCTGCTTTATCTCCTTTTTTCTGTCATGTCTTGCTTGGCATGTAGTGATTTTTCAGGAGTTAAAAAGTTTGTTTATAATTATTGCTACTTCTGTGCTGGGATAAACACCTTCATATGTCCCATATTTGAAAGTACAATGAAAATCAAATTTTGTTGGTATTTCTGTTGATTAAAAAAAAAGAAGAAGAAGAAAGGGTATGGAGAGAGGACAAGCATTAATGCATGCCAGTTCATACTACATTTCTAGTATGTGCTATTAAAATGTTTTTATTAGCTCTTACACCTGAGGACTGGTCTCTTGCTTTGAGAAAAAAATATAGAGAGAGACACATACAAAATGTTAACCAATATTCATTAAATATAAGTGCATATCATACAATAAACCTATGAAAAAGTTAATGTAAAAGGTCAAAGGAACGTAATGTAGTTGCAGACCTGTAGTCTCTCAGCCCAGTCTTTTCCTGCTGGTTTCCTGAGACATTTCAGAATGTACCCAGATGATTCCTTTTACAATTCAGTGCCGAGCCCAGGAGCTGCTGTAATCCTACTAAGTTAAATCTATTTCATTTCCCCCGTCACTGAGCTTGTAAGCACTATCAGGAGAGTAGAAAATGCCTATTCTGAAATTATTTGCACTGACTACCAGGTTTTAATTGTCTTCAAAGTGCTAAATTAGAAAGTTCATTTTGAAATAAATATAATGATTCAGGTTTTATCTAGGACTCCAGTAAATCTTTGTTTTGAGGAGCTCTGCGATATTCAGGACAAACTCTTATGGGAAGTCCACAGAAGAGCTTTATATTCAAAAGGGAAAGTTTTAAGGTGAATTTTTAAGGTCCCCTTTCCCCCATATAGCTATCCTATATAATAAAAGCCTAATATGCAAATTGTCCCCTCAACTGGGAGTTCGACCAGGGGACGGGGCAGGCTGGCCAACCATGGGGAGGCCCCAGCCAGTGGCAGTAGCAGGCAGCCAGGAGAAGGGAGGCCCAGCCAGCAGCCGCTAGGGACCCTACCCATGCACGAGTTATGTGCACTGGACCTCTAGTTTTAAATAATGGCCAAAAGAAAAGCCACACTCATATATCTGATAAGTTTTACAAACGATTTAAAAGCTATATTCTGGACAAACTCTTATGGGAAGTCCACAGAAGAGATATATATCCAAGAGGGAAAGTTTTAATGTGAATTTTGAGGGCCTCCTTCAAAGTGCTAGAGAAGAGAATCCCAAGAAATGTCCAATGGAGTTGAACAAGGGCATTTTACCTGCAAGGAGGGAAGGTGCTTCTGAGGACCTTTAATCTGAGACTTTCTAAATTAATACGGATCAGCTAAGGGAGGGGGCAGGTAGAAAGAATTAAGGATAGAGGGAGCAGCCATAGAGAACATTGGGTGTGAAGACTATGAAGAAAGATGCTTAGAAATTCTTGATAAATGGAATAAATGTCACTGTGACTAATGGGGAGGAAGCACAGGCAAAGAAAAGCATGACAGGAGGCTGGTAGGAGCTAGATCAAGCAGAGCTTTGACAGCAATGTAAGAATTTTATACTCTAAGGGAGATAGGGATCATGAAGGGTTTTAAGCAAGGAGATGTTATCAAGGTATTTACCTCTTTAAGAAAACCTCATTTTATGCTGTTTGGAGAAGTGATTGGAGTTTTAAGCATAGAAGCAGAGAGACCAGAAAGGAGACTTTCCCTTAGTCCAGGGAGATGATGATGGCACTGTGCAACAATGTAGTGGGAGTGGAGATGGATAAAAAATGTTCATTTATAAAGATACATGGAATTGGAGAATAAGGAAGAAGGAGATATCAAGGATGATTCTCATATTTCTGGCTTAAGCAATGGTAAAATGGAGAAGCAATGACCTGGATCACAAATGGGGCTTATGCATTTATTCAAGAAATATTTTTTTAAAGTACTTGCTACCTGACAAGCATCACTCTAGATTATTGGACTGAATAGAGCCACTGTCCAAGAACAGTGAATATCTATGTCTACATCTATCTATCTATCTATCTATCTATCTATCTATCTATCTATATTATGTATATATACTAGAGGTCCGGTGCACAAAATTCGTGCACTGGGGGTGGGAGGGTGACCCTCAGCCTAGCCTGCATCCTCTCCAATCTGGAACCCCTCGGGGGACATCCCTCTCACAATCCAGGACTGCTGGCTCCTAACCGCTTCTGCCTGCCAGCCTGATCACCCCCTAACGACTCCCCTGCTGGCCTGATTAACATCTAACTGCTCCCCTGCCAGCCCGATTGCCCCCACCTGCCCTCTTCTGCTGGCCTGATCTCGCCCCCAACTGCCCTCCCCTGCTGGCCTGATCTCGCCCCCAACTGCCCTCCCCTGCCGGCCTGATCTCGCCCCCAACTGCCCTCCCCAGCCAGCCTGATCTCGCCCCCAACTGCCCTCCTGTGCCAGCCAACTTGGTTCTGATTGGTCAGTTTCTATGCCAGTCAGCATCAAAAGCTCTGCCTCCTAGGCAGCCATTGGCTCCTCACAGTTGACCCAGATTTGGTTGTGATTGGTCAGTTTCTATGCCAGTCAGCATCTCTGGGCCTATTAATGGGGCCTGATCAGAATGGCAGGGCTGATCAGCAGCCCCAGTGGAGGCCTGGAGAGAAATGGAGGCACAGCTGCTGACCAGGCCCAGAGGTAAAGAGAGAGGCAAGTGCTGATCAACAGCTGCCACAGAGGCTATGGATCAGACACTGCTTCTCTCTTCAGGCCACTCTCTGGGCCTGATTTGCAGCCCCCTCAGCAGTTAGTGCTGGGTCACCATGCCTGCAGCCATAGCAGTCAGCACTGGGTCACCATGACAACCCAGTGCTGACTGCAGGACTGACTTCCAGTTGGTTGAGCCTCCCAGTCGTTGTGGATGTGACAGACCCAGGGTTTTTATATATCAGGATATGTATTCATAATGTATGTTACATAATAGAAACTATTATTATCTCCATTATGCAGATGAGAAAAATGAGGCATAATAGTTTAAGAAACATAGTTAGTAAATAGTACATTTAGAACTAGGCAAATTGGCTCCAGAGTTAATGCTTTTAAACAGTACACTACAGAACTGAATGTATCATTGCACAAATATGTATTGAGCCATTAGATATAGCAAACATCATTTATTCTGTGCTCTCCAGGTTTAGGTCAAGTAGGGAGGGCCAATAAATGTTACAGTTGATATACAGGAGCACAATAGAATAGCACAGTCTCCTAACTGTAGTGGAGTTTCATCACACAAATATTTAACTTTTGAAATTAAAATATATATGATTGACACTAAAAAGAAAGAGGAAAGGAACAACAAATTCAATAGTTTCTTACTGCTGTTTAATCAATAGAGATTTTCCCTGGAGTCAGTAGAAAATGGGAAAAGTGCATTGCCTATAAAATTAGATAGTCTTATTTCTGAATTGCCTCCCAAAATGTTCATCTTTCCCAGAAGTGAGGATGATTCTTTTGTTAAGACCCAGGCTCCCTCTCCTCAAATATAACTACTTCATCAGGTGCACATGTGAAGGAAGTAAGGCTGCTTACAGCACCTCATAATAACATATATATATATATATATATACATACTAGAGGCCCTTTGCAGGAAGATTCCTGCAGTAGGGCTTCCTGTGGCAGTCTGCTTCCCTCCCTTCTCCCCCAACCCGCCTTCTTCCCTCCCTTCTTCGCAGCCCCACTTGCTTGCTTCTTCGCAGCTTCGCGCCCTTCTGCAACGCTTGGCTTCCTTCTATGCTGTCTTCAGTCTTCACTCTGCTCCTGGATATGCAAATTAACCGCCATATTGGTTGGGTTAGTTTGCATACTTGCTCCTGATTGGCTGGTGGGTGTGGCTGGTGGGCATAGCGGGGTGATGGTTAATTTGCATATTACTCTTTTATTAGATAGGATATATATATATATATATATATATATATATATATATATATATATACTGCTAATGGGACATCTTGAGGGACATTGCACTAGATTGTATTGTTTCCATTTATGTGACAGGTTTTGTGTTTTCTATTCTTCTCTGCACTCCTAATAGTGGTATCATTCACCTCCACTCATTGCATGTGACTTGCAATGCCTTTCCTAGTGGAAGAAATATACCTTCCTCTGCCATCAGCTTCAAGCTTGGCCATGTGACTGGCTTTGGCTATTGGAATGTAAGCAGGACTGAAACTTTCCATATCTGAACTTGAAGAGCCATCAGATGGTTTCTCCTTCACTCTTTTACCTGCCTCCCATGAGAATGGCATGAATAAGAGGGGCTGCTTCAACAATCTGGATCCCAGAATGACGAAGGTATGTGCAATCAACCTCTAACATGAAATAGAAATAAACCATTGTGTATAGGCTGCTGAAATTCAGGGGCTGTTTATTACTGCAGGATGAAACAGTCCAAGTTGACTGATACAAAAATCAAGATTACTTTTGCTTAAATTTGAATATAAGAGAATTTCACTTTGTTTTTTTTGTTTTGTTTTGTTTGTTTTTAGGTTGATGTAAAAGGGTGGCTTTCTCAGCTGACCTGCACTTAACCATCTTTTTTTTCTTTATTGATTAAAGTATTACATATGTGTCCTTATCCCCCCATTGTCCTCTCACCCCCCCACTCATGCCCTTACCCCCTGTTGTCTGTGTCCATTGGTTAGGCTTATATGCATGCATACAAGTCCTTTGGTTGATCTCTCCCCTTTACCCCCACCCTCCCCTACCTTTCTTTGAGGTTTGATGGTCTGATTGATGCTTCTCTGTCTCTGGATCTATTTTTGTTCATCAGTTTATGTTGTTCACTAGAGGCCTGGTGCATGAAATTCATGCACGAAGGGCGGGGGTCCCTCAGCCCAGCCTGCACCCTCTCCAAACTGGGATCCCTCAGGGGATGTCTGACTGCCTCTTGCAATCAGGGACCACTGGCTCCTAACCGCTTGCCTACCTGCCTGCCTGATCGCCCCTAATCACCTCTGCCTGCCTGATCACCCCAACCACCTCTGCTTGCCTGCCTGATTGCCCCTAACTGCTCTCCTGCTGGCCTGATCACCCCTAATCACCTCTGCTTCACCCGGGATCCAGGATTCCTTCCTCCGGCCAGTTGCAGGCACCCTGGACCCGGGCTTTCCTCCCTCTGACTGGCCACCGGCCATAGGCACCCAGGACCCAGGCCAGCTTCACCAGGGCCGGCCGCAGCCAGAGGGGACCATGGGCGGGTGGCTTCGCTTAGGCCGCAGCTTCAGGAGCCCAGGACCATGGGGCGGGCAGCTTGTCCCTCTCCTGGGCCACAGCCTGGCTAGTCCCCATTCCTCTCTCATGAGCTCATTTGTGCCTGGCTGGTCCCTATTCCTCCCTCACAAGCTCATTTGTGCCTGGCTGGTCCTAATTCCTCTCTCCTGAGCTCATTTGTACCTAGCTGGTTCCCAATCCTCTCTCCCCAGTGTTGAGTGTCTGAGCCATTACTGCATGACACCTTGAGGGCATGACAACCATTTGCATATTAGATCTTTATTATATAGGATTATATTCCACAAATGAGTGAGATCATGTGATATCTTTCTCTGACTGGCTTATTCGGCTTAGCATAATGCTCTCCAGTTCCATCCACGATGTTGCAAATGGTAAGAATTCCTTCTTTTTTACAGCAGTGTAACATTCCATTGTGTAGATGTACCATAGTTTTTCAATCCACTCATCTGCTGATGGGCACTTAGGCTGTTTCCAAATCTTAGCTATGGTAAATTGTGCTGCTATGAACATAGGGGTGCATATATCCTTTCTGATTGATGTTTCTGGTTTCTTGGGATATATTATTAGAAGTGGAATTACTGGGTCAAATGGCAGTTCCATTTTTAGTCTTTTGTGAAAACTCCATACTGTCTTCCACAGTGGCTACACCAGTCTGCATTCCAATGAGAAATGCAGGAGGGTTCCTTTTTCTCTGCATCCTCACCAACACTTGTCATTTGTTGATTTGTTGATGATAGCCATTCTGACAGGTGTGAGATGGTACCTCATTGTCATTTTGATTTGCATCTTTTGGATGATTAGTGACTTTGAGCATATTTTCTTATGTCTCTGGGCCTTCCTTATGTCATCTTTCAAAAAGTATCTATTTAGGTCCATTGCCCATTTTTTGATTGGGTTATCTTTCTTTTGTTAAGTTGTATGAATTCCCTGTAAATGTTGGAGATTAAACCCTTATCGGAGGTAATATTGGAAAATACGTTCTCCCATGCAGTGGGCTTTCTTGCTGTCTCATTTATGGTTTCTTTTACTGTACAGAAGCTTTTTATTTTGTTGTAGTCCCATTAGTTTATTTTCTCTTTAGTTTCCATTGCCCTAGGAACTGTATCAGTGAAGATAATGCTTCGGCATATGTCTGAGATTTTGCTGCCTGTGGATTAATCTAATAGTTTTATGGTTTCCTGTCTTATGTTTAAGTCCTTTATCCATTTTGAGTTTATTTTTGTGTATGGCGTAAGTTGGTGGTCTACTTTCATTTTTTGTGTGTATCTGTCCAATTTTCCCAACACCATTTGTTGAAGAGACTGTCTTGACTGCACTGTACGTTCTTGCCTCCTTTGTGAAATATTAATTGGGCATAGTGGTTTAGGTCGATTTCTGGGTTCTCTGTTCTATTCCATTGAGCTATATGTCTGTTCTGTTGCCAGTACCAGGCAGTTTTGAGAGCAGTAGCTTTGTAATACATCTTGATATCTGGTATTGAGATCCCTCCTACTTTGTTCTTCTTTCTCAGGATTGCTGCAGCTATTTGGGGTCTTTTTTTATTCCAGATAAATTTTAGGAGAGTTTGTTCTAGGTCTGTGAAATATGCCATTGGTATTTTAATGGGAAGTGCATTGAATCTATAGATTGCTTTGGGGAGAATTTCACTTTGAATTGAGCTTTAGAACTTATCTCACAGAAGATGCAACTCCAGGTATTTTTATGAACTTTCTATCACCCTTCTTAACTACAGGTGGGCTTACATCTCATAATTGAGACAATTAATGGAAGACCTACAAGCAAGGCAGATTCAACCCCAAATGATAAACATTGTTTCTGGTCTCCCAACAAGAGCTAAAATTCTTAACAGAGGCTGTTCCTAGGCCCATTTGACTACTAGAAATTTTTATTGCCTTCCCCCATCCTGGTCTTTCATCTATAGGGTTAGCAGCTTATGAATTTCATTTTAAAGCTTTTCTGAGAGAAAGGGAATAGCAGCAGTGAGACACACAGACACATGAGTGAGTCCAGAGGCCATGTATCACTAAGTACTCTAAAATGTTCTCTTCTGAATGTGATGTCCGGCAATCAATTCCAATGGGGAACAGGTAGAGGAATTAAGACCCAGGCAAGTGACAAAAGGTAGAGGTGGCACCAGTGCAACACACCTGAGAGACCTGGTCCACATAAATTCAGCATGAATAGCCTGAGATATGAGACAAGGACAGAGGAAAGAGACCACGGGAGTTTTCTCCTGATGACATACACGAGATGGCAAGTAAAAGACAGTAAGGCACCTTGTTTGGGCTTGAGCACCAATTGTCTCCTCAGTCCTTGACTTTCTTTCACATAAAGTCACATAAAGAAATGATCCTGCAAGTTTGCCTAAGGACGGAGGGGATGTGTCCCTTGCAGTACCAGTAATTTGAAATTAAAAATCAAGTCATAAGGAAATAAGACCAAGTGAAATTATCATTTGTCTTGAGCTCTGGCAAACAGATTTCTGTTCTCTGCTTTTCTGGACCCTAAATGAAAAGAAAGTTATTCATTACCTTAGCATTCTTCTTGATGTTTGAATGCCAGTCTTGCTGATGAGCTATGTTTTTCTGTAAAATTAAAACACCCTTTTCCTCCCACCCACAGGATAGAATGCCAAGTGCTATTCTCTGATCAGCTATTGATTCTGTGCCATCTGCTACCTATGAAGCGTGATTCTAAGGGAAGCAATGATGTGGCATCTCTTAGCTTAAATTATTCTAGGCAACCCCTTCTTCCAAAGTGCCAGACACAAACCTGTTTATTCCCTGTCTGCCACCATAATTTGTTTATGATTTTTTATTATTATATTTTGTATCTAATGAATTCACAAACTATAATGAAAATATGCATTTGAGTTAATAGGTTGAACAGAAGGCTTTTAAACCATTATTTTCTTCAATCAAGAAGTTCTTTTGGACATGCCATTCACCCAGATGAGCTTTCTAATAAATATCATTTCCTGTAACTTTTTTATACTTACTTCTGGCAATGCTAACCCTTATCCTCCTTATTTTGGGTAAAATAAATGTCAATGAAAAACATCTACACTATTCTTCAATTTGAACTTCATCATTTATTAAAATAGTGTGGTGTCAAAGCATATTTTTATAACTGCTGGTCAAATGAGAAGCACAATATAATATTATCATAAGTTTCATAACACTCATTTTAAACATGTAGCAATAAATAAACTGAACATTTGCTTTTTATCTATTTTTATTTTATTTATTTTCAAAGATTATTTTTATTAATTTTTAGAGAGAGAGGAAAAGAGTGAAAGAGAAAGAAAGAGAGAGAGAGAGAGAGAGAGAGAGAGAGAGAGACATTGATATGAGAGTGAAACAATGATCAGCTGCCTCCTGCACGTCCCCTACCAGGGATCAAGCCTGCAACTCAAGCTTGTGCCCTGAATGGGAATCAAACAGGCAACCTTTCAGTGAACAGGACGATGCCCAACAAACTAAGCCACACCAGCCAGGGTACATTTGCAATTATTTCACATGATGGTATACCTACTTTCCAAAATCTTTGGCCTTTCCCTTCTCTGCACACCTCACCATCTATTTTATATGCATTCTCTCCAACTATGTTTTCCAGAAACAGGAAGATATTAAGTCAAATCAAGAAAGAAAACACGGAGCTAATATTGAAAGAATAAACACCCTGAGTTATTGGGCATTCAAAAATAGAAACCAGTGTACTATTATATCTAACTGGGGCCATGACAAGAAAGTTAAGGATTACGATGACTCTCTTTTTCTAAGGTCATAGGGTTACCAAACATATATATCGAGTAACCTCTATGTGCCAGGCGCTAAGTGGCAGAAAAAAGAAAATGGCTCTGCCTTATTGGCACTTAAAGTTTAGTGGGGACCACAGACGTTAATCAATTATTTAAAACACTTCAAAAATAGTAAAATTTGCTTTTTTACCTATTTTTATTTTATTTATTTTTTATTTATTTTATCAAAGTAGAAACATTAGATGCAGAATCCAACTGATTTTGAGAGAACAGTAAATGCTTCTTTAAAGTTGAGGTTGAAATCTTAAAAATAAACAGAAAGTAACCAGACAAGTGGTGCTATGAACTTTCAATTAGTACAATTATGTATTTAAACTTCTTCTTCAGCCTACACAGTTTATTTCACCTGTTTATTTTACATAGACCCCAACATAGATGACTGAAATCTGGAAATTACACAATCAGTAGGCTGTTATGGGTAGATTATGGTCTCTGTTGTTAAAATGGAGAACCTGACTGACTTAACCTGGTCAGTGGGAGGCTTCTGCTAATATTAGGTGCTGCCACTGGTTCATTCACCCTCTGGAGGTAGAGTGAAGCAGGGAGGGTCTTGAAGTAAATGGCTGTGGTTATGGTCAGGAAGAATATGCAAGTAGGATGGCAGTAGGTGCAACAGGTGAATGACATGTTTAGAATACAGATGTGTCTGTGCACACACACGTATATGCAATGACTCATGGGAAGTACTCTATGCTGTTTATCACTGGTGGTGAACAGTTGTGCACACCCTAATCTAGCTCCCTGTGTGATTGCTGCACACTTGTGGCAGGAGCTGAGGGGTGGCCAGAGGCACCAACAAGATTGTGACTTTGAAATAAGTCTGACTTCCTTGGGAAAGGTATTCATGACCTTGACTTGACTAGCTATGGTCTCCACACCTGTATGAACTGCTATTGCTGCTTTGAAGAGAATTATGTTTAATGCTACATGATTTGAATATTCATAATAAAATGACTCTATTAGTATGAATTTAGTAGTAAATTGTTGGGTTCTAGAGACAGTTGCTAGTTGGAATCCAAATACTATAAAAGTTACTTAACATGGTCAAGCTGCAAGGTTTTTTATCCATAAAGTTGAGATAACAGCAATTATGTTGTGGGATAGCATAGAATAGACTACCCAAAATAACAGCGGTTTAAACACATATGGTTTAACTCTCTCATAAAAGAAGTACGGACAGAAGCTGTCCAAAGCTGGTGGGATGTCTCCAGGAGGTCAACAAACACCCAGGACCCTTTTGTCTTTCTGCTCCCCCGTGCTCAGCACTGAGTGGCTTCCATACTCAGCTACCATAGCCCATGTGGCTGCTAAGTCATTAGGCATCATATCTGCATTCCAGAAAGTAAGAAAGAGAAAGTGGGGTAGAGGGTGGGTTAAAAAAAAAAAGCATCTACCAACAGCCTAAGTGCCACACAACAGTGCTATGCACATCTCACTGATCAGTGCTCAGTCACATATCTGCATGAAACTACAAAGTAGGCTTGGAAATGGAGTCTTTGGCAGGCACTTTGTCACTTTAGACAAAATTTGGGTAGAAAGGAGAAAAGAAAAATTAGGGTGGTAGGCAACTAGCAGTCTCGGCCACAATGTTCTTCACAGTATTATTATGCAAATTAAGTGAGTGAGTACCTGTTAAACTCCTAGCACAGTGCCCAATGCATTGTCAGCCCTCAAAAGCTGCCATTATTACTGTCAGCCTACTGCCAGGGACATAATATTCTATTATTTAAAACTCATTATAAAGGAAATTATCTATAATTCAAGATGTAAAATCCTTTATCCTATTTGGTACTGATTACATTTTAAAGGAAATGATTTAATAAAGCCATAGACAAAATATGTAGGAAAAGCAGTTTAAGCCAGTAGTTAAAAATACACTTTAGAGAGTTTATAAATCAACGAAAATTTTTAAATAAAACATCCAAAGCTAGAAAACTACATATATTGGGGAGGAAAATGGTTTCCTTAACTTCTAGAATAATTCTCAACAAATAACTTAGGAGAGATGATAACAGATTTCCACAGTTCAGCGCAGTTCTTCTGTGGGTGGAGAGCGAAGGGGAAGCAGCAGTGCTCCTGTCTAGAGTCTCTGCTTGCTGATTTTTCACTTTCTATTTCCTCCAGCCTTTCCTTTTTTTCTCTAAGTTTCCATATTCTTTCTCCTTCTATTGCATTTTCCTCTGGGACTGATCTGCCATGTTACTTTGCAATGTTTTTGAGGGTCGATGCAAATTGTAATCAATGTCTTCTATTCTTTGTTAGAGTAAACATTACCCTGAATCGCTGTTTTCAGGCAAGAGATGGTGCCAGGTACTTTTCATTCTAATTCTCACTTTTAATGCTCTCTCAAAACTAACATAGAAATATACTGCTGGGAACATAGTAGCAGAATGTATTTCATATCACGCAGAACTAGGTATGTGCTACCTCATAGGAAGTGAATTCATTATTCTCAGCCTCAGTTTGTCTTTCCCTCAAACTAGTATAATAATAACATATGTAACATAGGACTTTTATTAAAGATTAAACATGGTAATAAAGGTGACTTCAGAGCACAGTAAGAAACATGGGGCAAGTAAATGTTAGCTCTGATAATAATAATGATAGTAATAAAATTTAATACAAAAATCCAAAGTCAAACTTTCAGTATCTACAAAATATTGTTGAGTAATTATTATTTTACTATGTTATTAGATCAATAAGAATTTTCCATATTGAACTAAATAAATAAACAAAAACTATGCTATGTTGGATTCATCTGTTTGGAAAATCCTATTATCTAGTAGGATACTACAAGTTATCTGGTCTTTGTGACTATAGTCCAATAGCCAGTACACTTTTGCATTATTCTATCTAATAAATGAGTAATATGCAAATTGACCGTGCCTCCGCTATACCCACAAGCCACGCCCACCAGCAAATCAGGAGCGCGTATGCAAATTAACCCAACCAAGATGGCTGCGGCCACAGAGCGAGCAGGAGGCTTGGGTTTCCTTGGCAATGGAGGAAGCCAAGCTTCCTGCCTGCTCTGGCTGCCCTGGCCTCCACTCAAGGCTACAAAGTTTCAATTATAGAAGATAAATAAATCCCAACAAAAATGGCTGTGGCCACAGAGTGAGCAGAAGGCTTGGGTTTCCCCGGCAATGGAGGAAGCCAAGCTTTCCACTCACTCTGGCCTGCCCTGGCCTCTGCTCAAGGCTACAAAGTTTCAATTATAGAAGATAAATAAATCCCAGATACCAGGGCCTCCACTTGGGTTACTGGGGGGCGTAGCCAGCCTGCAAACCACCACAGGCCCCTCGCCCAGGCTTTGGCATGCCCCAAGGGAACCCCCACCCTGATCCGGGACACCCTTCAGGGCAAACCAGCTGGCCCCCACCCATGCACCAGGCCTCTATCCTATCTAATCCTATCTAATAAAAGAGTAATATGCAAATTGACCTTCACTCCAACATACAAGATGGCTGCCCCCATGTGGACCCAATATGGCCACCACAAGATGGCCAGCAGGGGAGGGCAGTTGGGAGGGACCAGGTCTGCAAAGGAGGGCAGTTGTGGGTGATCAAGCCTGCAGGGGAGGGCAGTTAGGGGCGACCAGGCTGGCAGAGGAGGGAGTTGGGGGTGACCAGGCCAGCATGGAAGGGCAGTTAGGGGTGACCAGGCCTGCAGGGGAGGGCAGTTAGGGGCAATCAGGCTGGCAGGGGAGCAGTTAGGCATCAATCAGGCTGGCAGGGGAGTGGTTAGGGGGTGATAAGGCTTGCAGGCAGAAGTGGTTAGGGCAATCAGGGAGGCAGGCAGGCGAGCAGTTGGAAGCCAGCAGTCCTGGATTGTGAGAGGGATGTCCGACTGCCCGTTTAGGCCCTATCCTACCGGGATCGGGCCTAAACAGGCAGTCGGACATCCCTTGAGGGGTCCCAGATTGGAGAGGATGCAGGATGGGCTGAGGGACACCCCCCCCCCATGCATGAATTTCATGTACTGGGCCTCTAGTCTGTATGATAAAATATGATGCCTTATTCAGGCTTCCATCATTTAGTCAGAAATATATCAATTCTCTTTGTGACTTAACTTTTTAATTTTTTTCTTGTACCCTGGAATTATTTCCTCATTTTTAATCATTCTCCAGACTGAAAAGTTCAGACTTTCTCAAATAATTCATACCATATCAGTCCTCACTGATATACCTATAGTCAAATTAGTGTGGATATGTTTATCCCTTGCCTGGCCAAATGCTCCTACTCATTCACTTCCTTCCTAAACACATATGGTGCTTTTTTGTCTAATAATCCTTTTCCCACTGACGTGTATTGACAGAGTTTTGGTACCTCTGTCAAAAACAAAGATGCTTAAAGTGTTTTTGAAAACCTGACAAAAAGGATAGGTACATTCTCTGGGGGGAGTGGGAGGAGCACACATGTTGCTATAGAGTGAATATTTGTGCCCTTCCAAAGTTCATATGTTGAAATCTTAACTCTCAAGATGATGATGGCATAAGAAGGTGGGGGATTTGGGAAGTGATTAGTAGCCTGATGAGACAGACCTCAGAAAGCCCCCAGCCCCTTCCACCATGTGAGGATTACAATCAGTCTGCATCTTGGAAGAGGGTCTTCACAGGACCAAGCTGGAATCTTATTCTTGGACTTTAGCCTTCAGAACTATGAGAAATAAATATTTGTTGCTTATAAGCCACCAGTTTATTGTATTTTGTTATAGTATTCCAAACAGAAGCATCACTAAATCACCAAGTGCTGCTTTTCCCTTTCTTTTTGCCATTATTTTTCCTCCCCAAAATCATTGCTTTTCAAAATCTGACCTTTCAAATTCCACATACTTTCAAACTCCTACTTATGATCCATGCTTTAATCTACAGGCATACTTTTAGTATTTCCAGACCTCCTAGGATGGCTTCATCTAGGTTTGGATCAACTCTATTGCGATTCTAGGCCCCATCTTCTCTCTCCCATGATTCCAGTCCTCCTCTGATTACTGCAAGGCCTTGATGTAGGAGGTGTTGAACTGTATGTAGTGTGAGAGACACCAGGCTGAATTTTGCTGTTTCTGCTTTTAATCTTAAAACTAGAGGTCTGGTGCACAAAATTTGTGCATGAGTAGGGTTCCTAGGCTTGGCTGGCCTGGGGCTTGTGGGCTGGGGGCAGCTCCTACATTGAGTGTCTGC
Organism: Plecotus auritus; assembly: GCF_963455305.1. NCBI lineage: Eukaryota > Metazoa > Chordata > Mammalia > Chiroptera > Vespertilionidae > Plecotus > Plecotus auritus. Next base: position 150,575,190 of record NC_137772.1, read on the forward strand.
CCCCTGGTAGACATTGCATGTCATAGCGTCTGGTCGTTCCACTGGTTATTCTGCCGTTCAGTCAATTTGCATGTTAGGCTTTTTTTATATAGGATTCATATAAAGTTTGGCAATCTCAGTCTCTAAATTATGCAGAATCCATTGTTTTGCTATAGTTTATTTTTATTTTTTTTGTTGATCTCTATTGTTTTGGGAAGAAATATTAGGAAATTGGGACAAAGGCAGCCACCATTGTCATGAACTATCTGGAATTCCTCAGAGATAATTTTTCGACCAGTGTGGAGGATAGATTGGAAGAAATGCTAACGAATGAAAAGACTAAAGAGAAAGCTATTTTAATAGTGTAAGTAAATATAATGAGAGCCATGCTTTATAGATGAAGAGGATATGGTGGGTTCAGATAATATTAAAAATTTGGTAAGTGTCAAAAAGCATAGGGAGGGGAGGGTAACACTTAAGTTTCTGGTTTAGCTATTGAATATCATTACCATAGAGCCATTCTGACATAAAGAAAAGAGAATGAGGTCTGATTTGGACAGATGGGAAGTGTATGTAGAGGGAATTTAATGAATTCAATTTCAGAACCAAGAGTTTAGGATGCCTAAGAAATATCCAGGAGGATTTAGAAATAGCACAAAAAAATGTTGGAACTAAAATAGAAATCTGGGAGCCTACAGCATTAAGCTGAGAGAAGAAGCTGTGTTCATGTGTGAGGTTTTTCAAGAAAATGGGGTAGAAAAGAGAATAGAGGAAAGGACGTCAGGAAAAAAACTCAGGAGACACTTTCATCAATGCTATAGGCAGCAGAAGAGGAGCCAGTGGAAAGACCTAGAAAAGAGAAAGATGCAGGGAGGCAGGGAGGAAAAGTAGCAGAAGCCCATCTTGGAAATTGAAGGTAAAATCAGTTTCTTGGTGGGAATGTTGCTCCATCCTATAAGTATTGAACAGAAAATAAAGGAGGAAATTAAGGTATCGACATCAAATTGCTTGAAGACTGAAGATCTTTTGAATTTTTTAGCATTAGGAAGCCATTGGTGATGTTTGCCAAGAACATTTCTTATAGGTTGGTGAGGGTGAAAGCAGATTACAGAGGGTCAAAGAATGGGTAAGAGGTGATGAAATATAGGCAGGAAATACAGACCTCTTATCTATAGTGCCTTACCCACTGTAGTCCTTAAAGAATGAAACAAGGACAGTAGTTAAAGTAATATACCTAATAATATTCTCAGAACATTGAAAACTCCTGGTCTGTGGCACTTTTGACTATATGTGTATACACCTTTTCTCCCATTTTATATGGAAAGTTCCTTTATGTAAGCATGTGCATCTAAATCATGCTTGAATCATGTAGTAATGTGCACCTATGATGAATTTAAGAATTTGTTGGCTAAATGGATGAACCAATGAAAGTCTCAAAGAACCAAGACCCAACTCTGTTCAAATTCCCTGTTTCCACGTGCTACTGCCTGTGGTAATGTTTAGCCTCCAATTTGAAACACCCAATTCCTCTTAGCTTATTTTATGAGATGTGAATGATAGCTCCTGGCAGCCAGAGCAGAGGAGCTGTTAGGATGCACAGAATATTCTGGTCACCAGCTGAGATATGTAAATGGCCACTCTGACAGCCCTTCTCCAAAAGGGGCTTTCAAACCATAATGTGCTTCACCCTTTCTCTGTCATTGCACAAGTAAAGAAACACTATTTCATGCGTTACTATCCACAGGCACTTGTTTAGTTTATTCCTGTTCTTTGCAGTGCTGCCAGGAAAATATCCTTTGAGCCTATTTTGATTAATAACATGGTTTGCATTTATTGTTTAATTTCCAAGCCCATGTCAAAGCGAAAGTCCACTGTGGGCCTCCAGATCTTCTCCACATCAGCTCTGTTTTGAAAGGAAGGCTCAGATTGCTATAGATTTCAGAGAATACACTGCTGAGCATGAATACAAAAGCAACAGCATGTACACAGAACCACAGAAAGGAAGAGAAAACAACCCAGAGCAAATGTGCCAGAACTTAGTTTCTAAGAGGAAAGAACCAAAGGATAAATGTGGACCAAAATATCTAATGTAAGATTTCGTAATCTATTTCATTTTCACCCCAGGTCTGGCTTTCTATATAGGCCAATGGCTTTTTTGAAAGCCAAATAAAGAAGCAAAATGGGGACTTTTCTGTTAGACTTGTAATCCAAATATCTAGCCGTGCTTAATTTCTCCAGATAACTGGTGGCCATATCCTCACATGGATATGGCTTGAATTCCTCAAATACTCTATGACGATTTAGGAAAAGATATGGTGGGCAAGTTCACGTTTCTCCATTCATTTCACCTTCATTCTCAATCTCCATTCCAATTTGTGCTTCCTGTGTATGGGAGGAATCCTTTGTTCTACACTCCACTGCCCCACTGAGTCACACCCAAATATCTATTCTCCCAATTCCTCTAACCCAGGTAATATGTAATTCAGACTTAAGAATTTAGAGACAAGAGAGGAAGAAGTAGGTTTACTTAGCTGCATAGCAGGACAAACAACTGGACATTGACAACGGACATCCATGGATTTAAAAGTCCTTGAACTCACCTAGGGAATTTGTGGTGGCCATTTTTTTTTTCTACTAGGGTTTTAGCCTTGCACCATATTGCTTCCCACCCGTCCCTTCTTCTCAGACCAAACTCACTCACCCATAGCTCCCACCCAAGGTTTCAGATAATTTCTGCTGCAGAACAGTTTAGCTAGCCCTCTGTTTTATCGCAAACCATCTGCTCATGCCCAAAGGGTTTCATTCTCATATTTACAACCAAACATGACTCTTCTTACCCTAGGAGTTTTGTGCCAGCCCTTAAAGTAATACAATTTCACCTCCCTCTGCTACTTTAAAATAAAGCGTGTATGCTTGGGCTCTTTGTTATGCAAATTTTGTACTTCTAACATTCTCACAAAAATAAAAAGTATAAAAAATTAAGGATTTATTTTACTAATTTTGCTTTTGCATCCAAAGGATTTATTCTAATCCCCTCCTCTTAAACTACTCTATCTTTCAGAAGTCCCCCAAAAATGTCTTCAAAAGGAAAAGTGGAAACCTTTAGTTTTGAGTACCTTCCCTTGTCTCAAGTCCTCAACCCCCAATTTGGTTCACTATTTCTGGAGGGTTTATTATATCCTTGATGATTAATTTTATGTGTCAACTTGCCAAGGTCACAGGGTACCCATACTTTTGATCAAACCTTATTCTGTGTGTGTCTGTGAGGGTATTTTTTAATGAGATTAACATTTGAGTCAGTGGATTGAGCAACGCAGACTGCAGTAGTATATAGCATAGTTGTATCATATTAGTAAGATGTATGACCTTACGTTGTCTTTACTTAAATAAGTATTGGTTGAGGAGATGTATATGGGCACCAATTTGAAAAGGAATGGACTTGTGATGACTAATTTTATGTGTCAACATTTTTAAAGATGTTCACTAACATTTAATTTCATCCATTTTACTGTAAGCAAATTTTTTTATCAACCCAACATAAAAAATACTCAAGTGTATTTTGCATTGGGTTTAAAGATACACATTATTTCTTAAACAAAGGTTTTCCTGAAACTCCTTTTAAACCTACCATACATTATACTCCACATAAACTGGATTAAAATCTTTAGTATTTCTTAGTATTGGGAAAATCATGGTCTCTCCTCTCAATCCCCACAAAATCCACACTGTATATAATGCATAATTTAAAAATTTGAAAAAGTGGGGTTCCCAGACATTTGGTGTGTCTAGGCATATCTGTGACTATGCTTTTTCATGAGATTAACATTTGTTAGACTTAATAGACAGAGGAAGGCAGATTGCTCTCTCCAATGTGGATAGCCCTCATCCAAGCAAGAAAGACCTGAATAGAACAGAAAGGCTGGGAAAAGGGTACTATTCTGGCCTGACTGCTGAGGTGGGACATTGGCTCACATGGTTCTCTGTCCTTTGGACTTGGACTGGAATTAATACCAGCCACTGGGACAATCACATACACTGTTATAATTCTTTTTCAATTTTTCTCTTCACTCCTTCCCAAGTCGCTCTATTATAGATTATCATAAATTGAAAAGTCAGCCTCCCCAGAATGTCTGCTTCCACCTAACAATATGGAAGTCCCTGTAATATAACTGTTGCGAGTTTCATCACTGCTTGATCTCCCCCAAGTAATGCATCATGAATTCTCTCTTTGCAACATTAGCTCTTTGGATTGCATTGCCCACTGCATTCTGTTTTTGAGCATTTGAGACTTACAATGATCCTGAATGATTGAAAAGGGGAGTGGGATAGGAAAGAAAAGAGGGGAGAGGCAGTCCACATGAGACCATTCAAATAGGTGTCAGCAAAGTCTCTGAGCACAGGCACCACATGGACAAGTTCAGGCAGTTTTTGATGGAACACTCATCCAGCATTGACAAGAACTGCTAATGAGGTGCCCCTGCACCAGGAACAAATTGAGCTTGCTCAAGTGGCACCAATGGCCTGTAAGCCTTGGCTTGTCTCCCACGCTGCCTCCTGAAACAGGAGACTGAGCGTGTTCAGCAGTCTCCTGGTGCTGACTATTATTTCTGAGGTAGCCGGCCAATTTGGAAGTCAAAAACTGAATCTTGTCTCTTTCTCTTTGCATTCCTGCCACAACAGTCTGATTCTCCAGGCAATATGCCTGCTTCTGACTGAGTGGGGAAATGATCACGTTCAGGAAGTTCATGGTCAATGTCTTAATGTATATCTCACCTCACAAAGCAGCTACATTCCTCATTGCATACATTCCCCAGTAAGCAGTGGACAAGGACATGATCAAACAAGTGAGAAAAAGCATATTTGAAGACTGGAGAGTTGCCCCTTAGGTCTGAATACTTAATGAGGTCTTTTAAAATTCAGAGAGGAGTAGAAAAATCTGAAACATTTTTTGGTTATTTCTGTCTCCTCTTCCCCAAACATGTTTTCTACCCCTTTTCATACTCTTTGGAAGTATAGATAATTCCACAGATCATCTTAGATGACTTTTGCTACAGGGTCTAAATCTTTAGAAAAATTTTTTAGGATCTCTAGTAAATATTCAAAACAATCCATGTGAGCAAATCCAAAACCACGTATCTTGTTATTGATCTTAGTCTTATCCCCAAGTGTCCAACAGAGCTTTGGTCATCATCTAGCAGGGAGGGATGCATCTGTGGGGGCAGATAGGATAGAACTGAATAAAAGTGAAAAGAACCATGTGTGGGAACAATAGGGAAGCTTGGAAGTGGTTTGCTGGTCAATACAGACATCAACCATAACAAGAGCTAGCAATCTACAGTCTGACCTAGCTCTTTGGTATCCTGAAGATTGGGTGTTTTGAAGTTTTAATGTGTACATGACTCATTCTATATTAACTCTGCAACATTTTTCAGCAATTACTACAATGCCAGCCTCTGCTCTAGATATTGGAATATACATTCTAGTGTTTGTGCACACATACAACAATGACTCTACTATGCTAATACCTCTTTTCTGTACTAACATGGAGCATGGCATCTTGTTGTATGGGGAAAATTGCCCTCTAGGACTCAGCAATCCTGGGTTTTACTTCATAAACTTCCCTTTGAGCAGGTCTGTAGTCTATTCAGTGCTAAAGTCTCAGTTTCTTTATGTATTTATGTGGATACTAGAGACCTGGTGCATGAAAATTCATGCACTGGAGCAGGGGGCGTGCCCTCAGCCCAACCTGCCCCTCTCACAGTCCAGGAGCCCTCAGGGGCAGGAGGTGACCCGGCGATCAGGGGAAGGTGATGCCCCATCACACCTCTGCTGCTGCCACTGCCCGGCAGTGCAAGCCTCGGCTGGCCCAGGTTACCTGAGCCTCAGGCAGCCCTGGGTGGCTGGGCAGCCACCATCCAAGGCTTGCCTGCACCTTGGGCTGGCCCCGGGCAGTTGGACAGCCACCATCTGAGGCTTGTCTGTGCCTTGGGCCAGCCCTGGGCAGCTGGGCAGCCACCATCCGAGGCTTGCCTGTACCTCAGGCCAGCCCTGGGTGGCTGGGGGGCTGAGGAGACTGGAGGACTCCAGAGGCAGGCGTGTGGTTACAGCGGGCCCGGCCTTGCCATGCACCTGCCACCCCGGCGGGGCTGAGGGGACTGAGCACCGCCATCTTGTGGCTGTGGGCGCCACCATCTTTGAGGGTGTGGCAGTTAATTAGTATATTCCTTCCTTATTGGCTGTGGGTGCCGCCATCTTTGAGGGTGTGACAGTCAATTAGCATATTCCCTCCTTATTGGCTGTGGGCGCTTCCATCTTTGCAATATTGTAAGGGTCAATTAGCATATTCCCTCTTGATTAGATGGGATTAGTTCAGTAGCCTAACACTTGTAAAGAGTAAACCACAATGCATTAAAATTCTCAAGGGAGAACAGACTCAAATAAAAATTTAATAAAGTATCAAGTGCCCCTCAATAGATGAATGGATAAAAAAGAAGTGGTGCATTTATACAACAGAATATTTCTTAGCCATTTAAAAAAAGCATGAAATTTTGCCATTTGCAATAGCATGGATAGACCCAGAGGGTGTGAAATAAGTCAGACAGAGAAAGATAAATACCATATGATTTCACTTATATGTGGAATAAAAAAAATAAATAAATAAACAAAACAGAAACAAACTCATAGATACAGAGAACATTTTGATAGTTGCCAAGTGCATTGGGCGTTGGGGTATGGGTGAAAAGGGGGAGGGGATTAAGATTTACAAATTGCTAGTTATAAAATTAGTCACCGGGATATAAAGTACAGTATAGGAAATATAGTCAATAATATTGTAAGTGTCAGATGGGTACAGAAGTAATCAGTTTATAAATTATATAAATGTCTAATCACTATGTTGTACACCTGAAAATAATATAATATTGTATGTCAACTGTAACTGAAAAATTAAAAAAATATATTTTTAAAAGAAAGTTTAATAAGGTACATTCAAGAAAGACAGGAAAATGACTAAGAGAATAAATGTGACATAAAGAAAAAATTAAAAAAGATCAAAAGAAAAGCAATGGAATGGAATGGAAAACAGGCAAAGAAAAAATAACAGGTATATTATCATAAGTCACTGAAAAATAAAAATAAACAATGGAACAGAGTTAATATTTAAAATAATAACCTCATGGGTAAGTATAAAAATTAATGTGATCATATCTCATTAAAAAAACAAACAAAACAATACCACAGAAAACTTTGCAGAAATATATTTGAAAAAAAATCTACACATTGAAAGAACTCAAAAAAATTAACTCACAGCAATCAATTCTGAGACATATCTTAGCTAAAATGATTAGATTTCAAAGATTAAGGTAAAATTTTCAAGACATGCAGGTAAAATGAGCAAATAATATATAAAGTACCTGACTTTTCAAAACATAACCAGCAAGGCAATGATGGGACTTCATTTTTTAAAATTTCAATAAAAGAAAGTATGAATTAAGGATTTTGTATCCAGCCAAGTTGTCCTTCAAAAAGCAAGAATGCAAAACAAAGCAAATAAACAGTTTTCAATACAAAAGAACTTAGAGAATTATGTACCCATCAACCCTTTTGAGAAATCTACCAGAACATTGCTCAGCAAGGGATGGCCAAGATCCTGTTTTATTGGGTATGCAGTCACACTCATTCCTTTATATAGTGCCCCTGGCTGCTTTCAAAGGGAAGTGAGGGAGGAGGCAGAGAAGAGATCAAGCAAAGAACTTAAATGCATATATGCATAACCCATGGACACAAACAATAGTGGGATGAAGGCCTGGGGAGGGGGATGTGAGTGAGGAGCGGGGTGGGGTGGGGTGGGGGGATCAATGGGAAAAAAAAGGATGTCTGTAATAATTTAAACAATAAAGATCAAATAATAAAATAAAGTAGAGTAGTTGTGACAGAAACAATATGTAGCCTCTTTATCTACAAAATCCAAAATATTTCCTACCTGGCCTTTTTTTATTTTTTTATTTTTTTATTGTTTAAAGTATTACATATAGTAATACATATATCTCCTTTTTTTTTGCCCATTGACCTTCCTGGCCTTTTAGAGAGCAAAGTTGTTAACCTCTGCTGACTAGAGGATATGTTTTATGTAAACAAATAATGACAAGATAAATTTTAGCAAAAGGACTGAAGGTAAGCACTTTAAAATACAGAAATGTACATAGAAGACTAAAATAATGTTAGAGGTGAAAGTGGAAGACTAATGTGCAACTGTTGTATATTGGTATAAAGTAGAAACACTGCAATTGAAAATGGGAAGCTAAAAGTGGAAAATATAAAAAGCTTTTTGTTGTATAAAGTATAGACAATGTATGCTATAACTTACTTGTAAAATAAAACAAAATTTGATTAACTAGGTGATAAAGAGTTAAATAAGGGATATTCAAAAGGGTTCATGGTTACCACTAGTCAAAAATACAGACCTTCCTACATACTCCCTCAATTTTTTAAAATAAAAGAGCAAACTATATGCAACTTATATAGACAGAATCTCATAGAGCAACAGATGTAATGAGCAAAATATACACATCTCAGAGACTTGAGACCAGGCATATGTGACAAAGAGTATTGTGAATGAACTTAATTGACTGTATGAGTTTGTGAGGTCTGCCATAACAAAAATCCACAGATGAGGTGACTTAACAAAAATGTACTTTCTTACAGTCTTGGAGGTGAGAAATCCAAGATCAAGTAGCATCAGCTTCACATGGCCAATACCTTTTGAATTATATAAGTCCAAATTCTCTAGAGAAGCAACACACCAATAGGATATACAGACAACGTACAGGGTGTCCAAAAAAATGTATACACACTTTAACAGCTGATAATGCACTTAATTTTCACTCCTTTTCAGGTTTAACTGATTTGAAATAATGGGTGAAGCCAAACTAAACTTTGAACAAAGAACAGTTATCCTAAAATGTCACTAGGCTTTTTTTTTTTTTTTTTAGTGGGGATACATAAAAGATAAGGTTTACTGGCAACAGTCAATGAATTGAGGGCACAGAAATACTGAACTAAATGATTCTTGATATTTGCCATTCCATTGCTTCACATTATCAGCAGTGCCTGGGTCAGAACAGTCATCATCAAACTGACATTGGCAAAAAGAAAAGTATTCATTTCTGTAGATTCTTTTTAATTTTGAAAATGAACTGCATGTTAATAAATACTGACTTTATAATTACTCAAAGTACGTATACATTTTTTTTGGGGGGACACCCTGTATATAAGGAGACATAAAAGCATATTTGACTGAAACACAAAGTTCAAGGTGAAGATAATTATTGTAGGATGAATTTTGTTTATTTAGCAGGAATCCTATCCTATATAATAAAAGCCTAATATGCTAAGTGTCTGGTCGTCCAATCATCCAGTCAACCAATCAAAGCATAATATGCTAATGATATGCTAACACCACTCAACCACTTACTATGATGTGCACTGACCACCAGGGGGCAGACAGTTGACTGGTAGGTTAGCTTGCTGCTGGGGTCTGGCCCATCGGGACTGGGTGAGACAGGCCGGACAGGCCCTGGAGCCCTCCTGCAGTCCCTTCCACCAGCTGGCCAACTTCCCACATCCCTCCCTGGCCCCAATCGTGCACCAGTGGGGTCCCTCAACCTGGCCTGCACCCTCTGGAAATACTGGATCCCTCAGAGGATGTCGGAGAGCCAGTTTTGGCCCCATCCCGCAGGCCAGGCTGAAGGACCCCACTGGTGCAAGAATTTGTGCACCGAGCCTCTAGTTAATTATGAAATGCCTTATCAGAACTTTAGGCTAAATAAAGAAAGATTTTAAGATGGGACTGACAAGATCTTATTTTCATTTGTAAGTCATAAACTGCAATTTAGATATTATGTCGGAGAGGGACTAGGAAGAGAAGTGTTTGTTTCTTAAATGATCTTGCCTACAGTAAAATAACACTCATTGTTACTGTGTTTTCTTAAGGAGAGAGAGACAAAAGGCTGACAACATTATTAGAAGGGAATCCTACATTAAGAACAAACAAAAATCATTAGGAAAAAGTGATGTGATTATAGATTTCTAAGTCTGGGTGGCATTGAAATAAAAAGTCGTTTTGAAATAATAAACAAATATAATTGCAACTATGATTTGGGTACACATGGGAACTGAGGAACTAATTATTTTCACCCTCTAAAGTGCTTACTGCTATTTATCAAGTTTGCAAGATAAATGCTCTAATTCATTACATTTGCATAAATCCCCTTGCTGTACCTTCTTTATCAGTGCACTTACAAAATGAATTGATTTTCTAACACTTTCTAACTTTTTTCAATTAGCATACTTACATTTGCACTGTATTACTAGTAAATTCAGGTTTTCTTCAAATAATGTATCTTATCGAGTTATTAAAAATAGTGTGATTTTCAGAATCAATAAAAAATTTGAAAATTTAATTCCTTTCCTTATGAGTAGAGTCTACCTCTTTCCACCTTCTGCATAGTACCCACTGCTTTCATTAAATCAAAACTAGTAACTTTGCCCTCAGTAGGTTTAACTGCCTTTAAAAAAACTAAAAATTATATCACATGTTGATACAAAAGCTGGGTATATCATGAATAAGACTGCTGAATATTTTTCCCTAAAAATATAACTCACCAGGCATGAATTTTCCTTACTTTGAATTGTTCTCCTCTTCTCCAGAACACAGAACTGAGTAAGTTAATTTGTAATACTACAATACAATCAAGCAAAATTCCACCCTTTATGATACTCACTAAATATATCAGAAACTTTAAGTACCTTCTAGAAGAAGAGGTAGCATTTGAGAGATGGTAGGAAGAAGTAGAGGATGTAATTATTACTTTAAGCACATTAAAGAATATATTAGATCTAAGGTGATCTATTATACAAATAGCTCTTAGGGATCCCCAGAGATTAGCCGAGACAAGAGAATGGCTCCCTCTTCCTCATTCTCTGTCCTTGTACACAGAGGGACTCAGATTTGATTTATTGAGCTACTGTTTTTATCTATTTCTGAGTCTTCTTGGTGCCAAATTGACACCACCCACCTGAAGTTTGACTTCTTAGTCCAACTAAATTTTAGACAGGATTCTTTTTAACTACAGACTTCCAATATCCCTTTTCTTATAGTATTTACTTTATTCTTTCTCTGACCCTTAAAGGCTTAATCTTCTACACCCCAGGAATGTTTTTTCTCAGGGACCTATGAGTCATCCCTCTGAAGAGAAATCATTAAGAAAGATAGAGCCTCAATCTCCCATTTTCTGTGGGAGGGTAGGAGCCTAACTTTGTGACAAGCACCAATTAGGAAACTCAGATGGGCTAATTACATTGACCAACCCCATCCAATGTCCTCTAGTCCTTTTCCTTAGCTCAGCCCTGCATTTTAAAACCCTCCAGCCTTTGGTTTCAGTGAAATTTCATTCAGTCTCTCCTCCCAATTACAACAGTTGAATAAAGGCTTCTTTACCTCTATAACTGCAAAAGGTACAAATTTTTTTGACATATCTCAGGCTGATGTCCTCCACAGATAGAGACAGTCACAGACCTGTTTGAGCATAGTGTTAATGGTTAAGCCCAAGAGTATCAGGAATACAAAATTGGAGGTTTGATTGTATGTGTGGGGGTGGGGTTGGGGGGCAGGGGAGGTTGGTATGTGAGTGAACATCCTTTTCTTGGTTTCACCTTCTCATCTATAGGAGCTCCAGGGGATATTTCCTTGAACTGTTGTTAGCATGGGCAGCTAGTTATTAACAGAGAAAGGGAGCAAATGGAATCAGATATTAAGCCAGATTAACTAGGATGGAGCAGCTTCACAGTCTCTCCATGCATTCGAGTGGACAGGGAAGACCTGCTTTCCAATTTCTCCAGGGAATAGCCAGCCTGCTTCTTCAGATCACCAGGGGGAGGGATAAACAGTAAGGGAGAAGTTCCTTTGCTAGACACATGCATAGTAGAAGCTAAGATGGCACGGGGGAAGTCCTGCTGAGTTCTTGTGCAGTAGAAGCATATGATGAACTATGAGCATGTGCAGTAGAAGCCAAAATGGCAACCACAAAGGGGAGGAGTCTAGCTGGGAAAATCTTGGGAAAAGACCAGATAGGACAAGGGCAGGAAACCCTGGAAGATCCAGGAAAGGGATCAGATAGGGGAGGCACCAGCATAGTCCTGGGAAGACCCAGGAAAGAGATTAGGTAGTTTGAAAGAAAGATTACTCCTTCCCAAACTCAAGGAAATATAATCAAAGCTTAACTAAGGCCTGAGTCTGGCACTTTCTCTCTTCAGCAGCCGTGCATGGGCTGGATGCGCGAACAGAGCTGGTGCTGGACTACTGCAGCCTTGGATGCTGGGCTAATGACATGGCAGCTCTGGGTCCTGGCCCTCCTCCTGGGCTTGGTGGGGTCAAGTGCAGGCCTGTGACTTCAGAGGCTGGACTCCTTCCCCAGTGAGATGAATCTGAGCCAGCTGGTCATGGATGAGGCAGAGCATGGTGTACCTGGGGACAGTCCTTTGTTTCTGCTCCAATAAATCTTGCCACTATACCTCAAATCCTCCTGTAGAAGTATCTCTGGAATGCATTTTCTGTGATACTGTGGAAGAATCCTATTTCCTCCAGCAACACCATCCCCTTCCTCTGGGGAAGAAAAGTAAATTGTTTACTTCATAGCCTTGGGAATAAGAGATCTGCTTGATGATGTAGTCAACTTGGCAGGGCGGCCTGAGAGCGTAAACACTATACAAGTGATTGTTAAATTAATCAACTGAAAAATAAATATGTTTTAAACTCAGGCAAGGAGCAGGTAGATCATTTTGGACATCTTCAAATGCCAAGAGTTTGTCAGATTAATGCTTAAAAAATTTAAAGGTATCAAACTTATAAATTCTGCTTAATTAACTGGTTGCTCAAGGAATTGATTAAGAGAGTTTAATCATTAGACTTGAGCTAATCAAATGTTAATTGAAGAATAAGTAAAAAGAATAAAGGTGACTGTTGTTCCTCAAATAAAATTTATTAGATTTGTAAATGACTTGATAATTTTTAAATGGCTTAAAGTCCTAAGGAAGAAGTAAAATTTGAATGTATAACTCTAAGTTGATTGTCAGCATAACTGCAAATTTAAAAGCATAGTTATTGCCAAAAGACATTCTAAAACCACATTAATTATTAAATAAATAAATACATACATACATTAATTATTAAAATACTTTACTGATATATCCAGTCTTTTAGAGATTATTTTGAAAAGCATGATCACAGATGTGAATGGCACTAAAAGATCAAGAAAGAATTTTAAACATTGGCTAAGGGGAAATTATTTGTACACATTTTTTGGGTCATTATTTTAAACCAACAATCAAAAGATATATCCATTTAAAATAAATCTGTATTCTAAAATGTCAAGAAACATATTATTTACTGTTTTTAATGGATGCTTGTTTTAGAAAGCATCCTATCTAATAAAGAGGGAATATGCTAATTAACCATCACTCCATCACAAAGATGGCTGCACACACAGCTGAGGCCAAGTTCCCATAAGGAGCCTTAACAAGCAATCAGCAGGGACCTGAGGCTACGCCTTCCCCTGCCCCCATGGGGCTTGACAGGGAACCTCAAGGTGCGCTTCCCGTCCTGGTGCAGGGCTAGGGGATCTCAGGCTGCTCCTCTGGCCCCAGCGCCAGGCCGGGGGACCTCAGGCCACGCCCCCTACCAAGTGGGGCTTGACAGGGGACTTCAGGCAGTGCGTCCCGCCCCAGCACTGAGCCCGGGGACCTAAGGCTGCACCCCCCTGCCTGGCAGGGCTTGACAGGGGACATCAAGGTGCACCCCCAGTGCTGGGTTGGGGGAACTCAGGCTGCACACCCTGCCCAGGGGGGACCTGAGGCTGCACCCCCCTGCCGATGGGGCTTGACAGGGGACCTGAGGCTGTTCTCCCCTCCTGGTGCTGGGCCAGGGGACCTGAGGCTGCGGCCCACCCCGCCCCCCCGCCTGGCAGGGCTTGACGGGGGACCTCAGGCCATGCCCCCCACCCAGCGGGGCTTGACAGGGGATCTCAGGCCATGTCGCACACCTGGCAGGGCTTGACAGGGGATGTCAAGGCATCCCCCCCCACCCCGGTCAGGGCTGGGGGACCTCAGGCCACGCCCCCCATCTTGGCACCGGGCCAGGGGACCTGAGGCTATGGCCCCTGCCTGGCGGAGCTTGACAAGGGTGGGATTAGCCAGGTCTGGATCTATCCCAATGGGGAGGGCAGCCGGGTCTGGGTCTCACGGGATTTTGAGGCTCATGTGGGTGGGCGGGGACTTGACTCTGGGTCCTGTGGTGTGCCCCAGACTCTGACAGGAGGAAGGTTTTCATATACATTTTACTAATTTTCTTTCATCATTGACACTTATATTATAGCAAATAGCAATATTAAATTATTTCCTCTAATTAATCCCCTTTTAATGTGCCTGAATTTCATGCACCAGGCCACTAGTATTATTAAAAACAAGACAACGGGCCCCAAAATGGAGCTGCTTTGCTACCCCCAGGTCACCAAACTGAGACCTAATTACAGTTTCACCCTCTTCCAGGAGTGAATCTTAAACCAGTGAAGCAGGAATTACTGGATAAGCATGGGTTAGGTAATCTGCCTGGTAGACCCCTGCCATGTCCTAAAGGAAGATGACTGCAATAACCAATCCACTTTTTGCCCAATATAACTTCCTTGTTCCTGCTCCCTCCTGCCTCTAAAAGTCTTTCATTTTGTACAGCTCCTTGGAGCTCCTTTCTATCTGCTTGCCTTATTCATGAATCACTGAACAAAGCCAACCAGATATTTAAAATGCACTCAGTTGAATTTTGTTTTTTGAAAAGTGAAATCTCAATAGGACCTTAGGTACCCAATGACACAATCCTACACATGGATAGGTTTTTCTTTTTTAACGTTGTAAAACCAAACCAAAATAAAGACATATTTATCAGGGACAAAATGCAGTTGACCAACTCAGGCAATCAAATAAAATTATATTTAACGTTACCTAACATAAGCTGTGGGAATTTACAGCTCTTCGCAGAAATTAGCAGAAGACAGCAGCCAAGTCTATTCATGCCACCTCTGGACTCCCTTGTTCCTGACTCTGCTACCTGGATCCAAAGAAGGAGGAAGACCACTAGGCAACCAATCATCTGGAAGAGCCAAGTAACTCCTGATTTACCCCATAAAAACACCTTAGTCTGTGAGCAACTCGGAACTCATTGTTCTCCTAGGCTTAAGGCTCGCAGCTTGCAGGTTTAAACAATTGCATTAAACTTATACTTTTACTTGGTTTTACTCATTGTTGAGAGTTTAGTTTTTGACAGCATTTTCAGGCATTTGAGATACCGTTGTATCAGAAACAAACGTGGTACAATTGTGCCCATTTAGAGCATTTCCACCTAACTTTATTATTTTAAATTATAGAAGTAGGAGGCATTATGTTAAGTACCTTAACTTAATCCGCTAAGTGTTTCTATTCTGGTTCTGAGTATTGGGACACACCTACAAAATAATATTACATATATTTTTAAAGACAAAAATGAGACAGCTAATATATAAAGCACAATAAGATTTCATTTTTTACTGGGGTCCCCAAAGAACCAGCTGTATTGGCCCTAACTCTTATGGAATTGGTAGGAACTTGAGGGTGAATGTGATGCAAAGGTATCCTATATAATAAAAGGGTAATATGCAAATAGACTGAATGGCAGAACAACCAGTTGCTATGACGTGCACTGACCACCAGGGGGAAGACGCTCAACTCAGGAGCTGCCCTCGGTGGTCAGTGCACTCCCACAGGGGGAGCGCCGCTCAGCCAGAAGCCCAGAAGCTGGGCTCACGGCTGGCAAGTGCAGCAGTGGTGGCAGGAGCTTCTCCTGACTCCGTGGCAGGAGCTTCTCCTGACTCCGCGGCGGCACTAAGGATGTCCAACTGAGGCTTAGGCCTAAGCCGTCAGTCGGACATCCCCTGAGGGCTCCCAGACTGTGAGAGGGCACAGGCCAGGCTGAGGGACCCTCCCGCGTGCACAAATCTTGTGCACTGGGCCTCTAGTTATATATAACTAAACATCCATTGTCATATCTGTGACTTACCCATCTTTAAATTGTTCCTATAGGAAATATGACACATTTCATGAAGACTTAATTCATCTTCAGGAAATAATTTAGTGGGAAAACGGGAACTTCCTCCTTTCAGGCATATGAAAGCAGGCTGTGTATAAACACGTGGCAAAGATAACATTACCATTTAAAGGGATGCAATCAATGGGAAGTCAGTAGCACTTAGTACAAAAGCTAATTGCAACACATTCAAGAGAAAAAACCTAGAGTGAAATTCTGAATGCTATGAAAAATAGTTGCAGGTTTACGTGTAATTCAGAAATAAACTAAGCAAGGTTGAAGAATGCAGGAATGTGGGGAGGTGACAAGACAGTGAAAGATGACAGAAGACTTTTGCAAATGGATTTGAGGGAAAAGAGGAGGAAAGGAGGCAGCAAAAGCCATGAAATTCAGATTGGCAGTTACTAAAGGCCCTTTGGTTGTTCCCATCAATAAACGGGAGAGGCATTTCTCAGGGCTACTCCCTGGCATAGGAAAAGAGGACCCCGGAGAAAACAGCATGTCCCAAGGCCCACCTGTTCCCCAGCAAAGGTTGACCTAGAGCTCTGCAAGCTGTTGGAAAGAATTGCCTGTGCATAGCTGAGGGAGAAATTCAGACCTTTCTATTTTTCATTCAGTTCAAATAAAAACCAGGACACAATCAACATAACAAAAGGTGTGCAGATTACTTAACATAATTCTACTGCATTCATCAAAAACCTTTCTCTCTTCAGAAGCCTGTTCTCTGTGAGTAGTTAGGTGTCTCACAGAGCTAATGAAAAGCTTCATCAAAGAAACCCATGTACTCACCTGCATTAGCAAAAACGCAGGCAGATCCCCCAACTGGACATGCTGTGAAGTAAAAGGAGAGGTTCCCCATTTAAAAATACCTCCCTCCTGGACTTGCTTCTGTGCAAAAATAGCCCCTCAGCAGGGTCCTCAGGTTGAGGTTTTTTCTGGGTTTTTTTGTGTGTGTGTTTTTGTTTTTGTTTTTTTTGTTGTTTTTTTTTTGAAGGCCCAGGTTTAAATGTAAGTCTTAACTGTAAAGAAATCTGGAGTTCTTTTCTAGCCAATATCCTTATCTCTAATGGTTGATTACACTGCAGATGAATACTCTTCCAAGCTTTTCTTCTCTGTAAAGTACCCCAGTTAATATGAGTTGGCCAGAGAGAAATGTCTTACTAGTGTGAACCTGCTATCCTGATCACAGCCCATGGGCCAAGCAGGAACACATGATACAAGCTGGGCCAGTTGGAATCCTCTGCTGAAGAACTTAAACTGAGAAACACAGAAATGAGGGACTACAAACTGAGATGAACAGAATGGCTCAGACTTTTTTCCTCAAATCTGAATTATGTAGGCATCACTTTTAAAGAAGGAAAATATCCTGGAATTCTAGTGCGATCTTACTAATTTTATACAATATCACTTTGTTAAGGATAAGTATATTGCTATAATTGCTTTTAAAATCACTATCCATTTATAAGATCAAAGACAATCCTATATAATAAAAGGCTAATATGCAAATTGTCCCCTCGGGAGTTTGACCACTCACTATGACATGTGCTAACAACCAGGAAGGCCCCACTGGCAGCTGGCAGCCAGGGAAATGGAGGCCCCAGGCTGGAAGATGGCAGCTGGGGGAAGCGAGGTCCCGGCTGGCAGCTGGAAGGCCCTGATCGGCCCTGATCGTCGGCCAAGCCTAGGAACCCTACCCGTGCATGAATTTCATGCACCGGGCCTCTAGTTATAAAATCAGATTGTATAATAAAAAAATAGTCAAACCAAGAGCATAAACTTCATATGAAGAGAATGCTGTTTTGCATAAAGTAAACCACTGAATGCTCCATGTATTGTGTTGATGAACCAATTTTCTCGTGACTGAACTTCCACTTGGCATGTTTGACACCAGGGGCTGATGTCACAGATGTCTTAAGAACCCACTGTTTATGTAATGAGTTTGATGCTATTCTTGCATCAATAGTTCTCAACATTTACAGTAGCACTGCCCGGATGGCACTCCACTATCAACATCCAAATTCAAGGTCTTAAATCAAGCACAGAAATTAATTAGCAATATTTGGTTTTAAAAGGGTTGTCCACGTGACTCAGAATACGTTTATTTTTTAAAAAAATCATTATGCCAAACACCTCAAGTAATTAAATGCAAATAAAACTCACAAAGTATATCCATGTTTTCCTAAGCTTCTGCAGCCTCCAATGTGAGCCTCATTGCTCTAGAGCAGTGGTTCTCAACCTTCCTAATGCCACGACCCTTTAATACAGTTCCTCATGTTGTGATGACCCCCAACCATAAAATTATTTTCGTCGCTACTTCATAACTGTAATTTTGCTATTGTTAATGAATCGTAATGTAAATATCTGTGTTTTCCAATGGTCTTAGGCGACCCTGCTAGCGGTTCTCAACCTGTGGGTGATGACCCACAGGTTGAGAACCGCTGCTGTAGAGCCTAAGACCATCGGAAAACACAGATATTTACATTACGATTCATTAACAATAGCAAAATTACAGTTATGAAGTAGCAATGAAAATAATTTTATGGTTGGGGGTCACCACAACATGAGGAACTGTATTAAAGGGTCACAGCATTAGGAAGGTTGAGAACAACTGCTCTAGAGCAACACTGTCTAATGGACCTTTCTGTGATAATGAAAATATTCTATATCTGCACAATCCCAAACAATAGACACTGGTCACATGTGGCTATAGAGTTACTTGAAATGTAACTAATGTGACTGGTAAATTGAATATTAAGTTTTATTCAATTTTAACCAATATAACTTTAAGTAGCAGCCACTATAATGTCCAGCACAGCTGCAATTTATCTAAACTGCCATCAGATGCTGGTTTTCCAAAATATGACTACAAAAACTTTATATATGACAAATTACCCACAAAATTTTGTAGCTTAAAACAACCAATGTTGATTTGATCACACAGTTGTTATGGGTCAGGAATCTGGGAGCAACTTAGGTGAGTGATTTCAGCTCAGGGTTTCTCATGAAGCTCAGCCAAGGTGTTTGCTGGGGCTGCTGTCACCTGGAGGCTGTCTGGGGCTGAGGGATGAAGGCTACAATGGCTCGCTCACATGGTTGTTGGCAGAAATCCTTGGTTCTTTGCCAAGTGATCCCTCCAAGAGGCTGGATGTGTTCTCACAACATGGCAGCTGGCTTTCTTCAGAGTGTGCAATCCAAGAGAAGTTGAAATGCCTTTTATGATCTAAGTTCAAACACTGTTGCTTTCTCTTTAATGCATTTAATCTGTAAAACCCCATGTCCATCAGACACTCAACAGGAGGGAAATTAGGCTCCAACTCTCTAAGGGAAGAATATCTAAGAATCTGGGCACATAATTAAATCCACTCTAGACATGTTAACTTATCTAAAGCCATGGAGATAATAAGTGGAAAAGCCTTCATTGGAACTTGTTTCAGTCTTAGTCTGGACCCCATGTTTTTATCATATCTCTCCACTGCCTAGAACAATTTTACATTCAAACACATGATTTTAGAGAGGGATGAAGGAAGGGAGAAAGTAAAGAAAGAGAAATATCGATGTAAGAGAGATACATTGATTGGTTGCCTCTCGAAAGGCCCCCAAATGGGGATGAAACCCTCAACCTAGGTATCTGCCCTGACTGGAAATCGAACCGGAAACCTTCTGATGTATGGGATAATGCTCTAATCAACTGGGCCAGGGAATCATTTCATCTTTTTAAAAATGTTCTCTTGCCTCAGTAATTGGATATATACTATGCTTAGAAGAAGGTTATGCAATCAGCAAGGTGTTTGGAACTCCAGAGTCCATTGCTATACCGGAAAACTAGCTAAACTCTTCCCTCCAGGAAGCCCCAGTACAACGGCCATGCCCAGTGTCCTCTGTGACAGTCCCTTATATCATCCTGTGGCTTGGCTCAGGGAAGTTTAATACTCAAAGAAGCACAGGTCAAATGATGTTTCTAGTCTTTGCCTGATTCCCCAAAGTGAAAAAAGAGAGGACCCACCCAAGTACACAGTAGGCAAGAATTCTAACTAAAATCCCCAGCCTTTTTCTATTCTCCAACATCACAAAACACTATAAAGCCTCTCATTATTCTGACAGAAGAACTCTTTCCATCCTCATGCCATTCGATGCCCCACCTCCTCCCCTCCTCTCGCTCCACCTACAGCATGGCTTTCACATGAGCCTTTCTTTATGCCAAGGACTCCTGAGTCCATGAGCTCTTCCATCCTCACTGTTCTTATTGCAAAGTTTGGCAGTGAGGCTGTTGTCCCGTCCGCTTTTTCACTCAAAGACTTTTTGTTATCACAGACCAAAGTACCAACGACCTTAAGACTAGATAAAACAGCAAAATAATGAACTAATCCACAACTTACCTTCAAAGGCATGGAGTAAGGGAAACACACAGTCATGCACCGCTTAACAAAGGGTTACATTCTGAGGAATGTGTTGTTAGGTGACTTCATCGTTATACGAACATCTCAGAGTTCAATTACAGGTGTGGTAGGCAGTTAGACATGAGCAGAGCAAGGACGACGGGCCAGGTGTAAAAAGTCATGAGGGTGGAATGCCCTGGGTGCCTAACAATGGGCAATCCTGGGGTAGGACTTGGACCCCCGGATAACCTTTCCTCCCCTGGCATATCGCTGGCCATGTGTTTGGGACCTGTTGACCTTTCTTCCCTAAAAATAATATCTAGGCCTCAGTTGTATTTCAGCTCCAGAAAGGCAGCAAAGCCAGACAAGCAACCCATGCCTGACCTCAGGACCAGCTGCTTTGACTAATGACCCCCGCCCTGGCACTGACCAACCAATCAGTGGAGAAATGATGCTGAAAAGACACACCTGGAAAACTTCTGCATAGTCTACTGAGATCCTCTCATGGGACCGCCCCTAAAATCACACTCTTAAAACGCTTAGGATAGAGGACCCCACTTCCTCTCCCTCCCCGCTCTTCCTCCTGCTTTTTTCCTGCTCTTCCTCCAGGAGCTCACCTGCGCCTTTCCCTCCCCCTCCACTTCCCCTTCCTCACTTTAAGCTCCAAGGGCCCTTCCTTTGCCTCTATAACTTATTTCCTAAGCCAATTTCTTCTACAGATTACTTCCTTTACCTCTGTGATTTTCCAAATAAATGTTCCCTTATAGCTTGAGCTTTGGCTCTTAATTATTTCCTAGCCAGAACCCAGGTGCAGTCTGACTCCACCAGTCTAACACCTGGTGCTGTTCCTACCACCGACAACACAGGAACCTAGATGCTATGGCCTACTGCATACCTAGGCTGTATAGTATACCCTGTGGCTCCTAGACTATTCGCCTGTACACCTTGTCGCTGTGCTGAATACTGTAGGCAATTGTTACACGCTTGTAATTGTGTATCTAAACATAGCAAAGATACAGTTAAAATACAGTATAAAGGATAAATTGTGGCCCGGCTGTGGTGGTTCAGTGGTTGAGCATCGACCTGTGAACCAAAAAGTCAGGGTTTGATTCCTGGTTGGGGCACATGCCAGGTTTGTGGGCTCGATCCCTAGTAGGGGGCATGCAAGAGGCAGCTGATCAAGGATTCTCTCTCATCATTGATGTTTCTCTCTCTCTCTCTCTCTCTCTCTCTCTCTCTCTCTCTCTCTCTGTCTGTCTCCCTCCCCCCTCTCCCTTTCTCTATCAAATTCAGTTTAAAAAGACATATATTTAACAAAAAGATAAACTGTGTGTGTACATGCACATATACACTGGCGGGGGAAGGGGACACTGTGGAGGGGGGTGAAGGGGAATAGCCTTCAGGAAGAGGGAGAGAGAAAGGGAAAGAGAAAAGGAAGAGAAGGGGAGAGCAGAGGTCAAAAGAGACCCGAAGAGATAAATCTTAAGAGGAGAAATGAGAGAGAGAGAGAGAGAGAGAGAGAGAGAGAGAGAGAAAGGGAGGGGGGGGGAGAGAGAGAGAGAGAGAGAGAGAGAGAGAGAGAGAGAGAGAGAAAGGGAGAGAGAGAGAGAGAGAGAGAGAGAAGAAAGGAATTGGGAGGAAAGAGAGATAAAGAAAAACGAAGAAATGAAAAGTGCATTTGTGTGCGTGCGTGTGTGTGTGTGTGTGGGGGGGGGGTGTGTGGGTGTGTGTGTGTTTGTGTGTGTTTGTGTGCGGGTGTGTGTGAAGGGGCAGGCATCAGTGCACATGGGTGGGCTCCCTGCCAACTCCTGGCCCCCACTGTAGGTGTGTAAGACAGCATGCTGAGCCTCCCTGTCGATTTACACCACCCAGAACTGGCAGTAACTTCAACAGGGTGGTCAGTCTAGCTAGCCTCTTCTTTCAACATCACCAACAGACACTATGGGACCACGGCTGTATACATGGCCCACCCCTGACCGAAATGTCGTTGGGCTCCAGCGTATGACAGAAGAGGCATTTCCTCTGCCCCCCTGGGACAGCTGACTGAGCCAGGAATTGATGTTTGACACAAAGGCAGCCATCTGCAGGCCGGACAGGGGTCTGAGAAGTAATGGGCTTGGCAGAACTGCTCAGACAGGGAAATCCACACTTAAAACCACTCACATTCTTTCTTTCAGAAAATACAAGTGTGTCACACTGAGCAAGAAAATAAGTTTAAAGAAGAGAAGCAAAGAAATGAAGAGCTATAAGTCAGTAAGCCTTGCATAAACGTCAGAACTGAGGCAGAAAATAGATTTAAAATAAAGTCTAATTAAATGAGACAACTCAAGGGTGCCTCTTGCTTGTAACCCAGAGGAATCTAATAGACCTGTTTAAAAGTTGTGTTTGTTACCTTTTCACAACTTTTATTTGGGGATTATTGTTTACTTAAAAAAAAAAAAGAACACTCAATGTGAATCCCCACAGGGATCATTAATGATGCTGGCTGCCATCTACCAGGTTGTCACTGTGGATAGATAAGACATTGCTGAAATGCTGTGAATTCACATCTCCCTTGTTATCCACATTTTACATGAAGATATAAAAACACAGAGAATCAAAATCATTTGCACCAAGTCATATAGCTAATAAGTGGCAGAGGTAGGATCTGAACCCGGACAGCCTGACTCCACACACTGCTCCTAACTGCTGTCTTCTGCCGCTGCTCTAAATGAGACTGCCTGTTCACTATTGGGTAATTTTAAAACTTGTTACCCTGCCATGTATGGCCTCCACTATCTAGCCTACAACAATCTTTATTTACTTCATTCCATTAACTCCAGCCGCCCCTCCTACATCTTCCAAAGCCGGCAGCCTGCAGGCTTTGCACCGCTTCTCTCTGCACCTTTATGCCTTCTGAAACTGGAAAACAGGAGGCAGTTAGACAGACATGAGCAGAGCAAGGCCAGTAGGCCATTCAAGAAGGCCACTAGGGCGGGAAGCCCCACGTGCTTAACAATGGGCGGGAAGCCCCACGTGCTTAACAATGGGCAACGCTGGAAAAACAAGGGGCTCACCCCAGAGTAACCTTTCCTCCCCTGGCATACTGCAAGCTGGTCATGCAGTTCAGACCCTCCCTTTACCTTTTCCTTCCTGGCGTGTTGGTGGTCATGCAAGTTAGATGCTCCCCCCCAAATCTCCCTTTAGAGGAGGAATGAACAAGGGGACCAGAGAGTAGCCCTAAAGCATTAAGCCCTCAAGACAATGAGGTTCTGACCTGCATCAAATACATCTAGGCCTCAGTTGTGTTTCAGCTCCAGGCCCAGAAAAGCAGGAAAACCGAGCAAGCACCGCCATGGCTGCCTCAGGACCAGCTGCATTGACTAACGACTCCCGGCCCCCCCTGACCTGGTGCTGACCAATCAGTGGAGACCAAGACCCTGCAAGAGCACACCTGGAAAGCTGATGAATTTTCTATTGAGATCATCCCCTGGAACCGCCCCTCAAATCTCCATGCTTAAAAGCCCTTAGCCTGGAGGACCCAGCGTGCTCTCCCTCTTGCTCGCTCCCTCTCTGGAGCAGGCCTGCACCTTTCTCCGCTCCCTCTCCCTCTTCCAGCCCCAGGCACGTTACCTTAACCACTCTCTCTCCTAAGCTCCAAGGGCCCCTCTTCTTTTGCCTCTGTAACTTGTTTCCTGAGCCCGTTCGTTCTACAGCTCACTTGTGCTACCTCTGTGACTTTCTAAGTAAACTTTCTCTTATACTTTGAGTCTTGATGCTTTATTCCTTCTTAGCCAGAATTCAAGTACTATAACTAGATTGCAGAACTGTGGGCTGGTCTGACTCCATCTGTGTAACACCTGGTGCCATTTTCCCCGCGGCCAACAAGACCTAACTGAATAAGAGTGTGACCACAGAGAAAACCGGAGCATGAAAAGCAGAAGGCCTCCCAACTGCCAGAGTTCCATATATTGGAATTCTAAGGCTCTAGAATCCAAGTTAGATGAGCAATGTGATCTTTCAGACCATGTTATACGTGTTTATTTAGCCTCTCAATTGAAGAAAAAGGAAAATGAAATTTAGTGCCGAGCTGTGTGAACATGGTCTGACTCTTGGATAATTTATTTTTTGGGACAGATTCCATTTTCTCCTGCTGGCATGATTATCGGGAAAACATTTGTCCACTGAGAGTACGCTTGTGTCTTTTGCATGGGCTAACTCAGTGGTAGCATTTAATTTGTGTAATATTATTCACTCATCAGACCAAAAGACAGTACATGCTCAGAATTACTAAGTTTATTGAAATGTTATTACAAGAATCAGTCTTGAGAGGCAAAAAGAACATCAGTGCTTAGCTTGAGATTGTCTCATTATCTTCAAAGTGCAGATATCATTGGGATGATTAGTTCCCTGGATAAATTTAGGTTGGAAGAGCTGTGATTAGGTACTCTGTCAGAAATGCTGTGTTGCATTATGGTTTATTGTGTAACATAGTTGAAAGCAGAACAACATGCAGAGTGAAACTGGACAGGTGTACATTCACAGGGACTGGTTAATTCCACTGGAGAATGCTCTGAAGGAGACCGTCTCTTATCAGGTCTAGCCAACTGCTGTAATGGTAGAATGTGGCCCCTGGTGTCTGGAAATTCTGATTTTAAGATGAATCAACTTCTGGATATCTACATGAAATACCCTGATGTTTAAATGTTGTTTAGTGTGGTAGTTGGAATTATTATAATGATTCCCAATGGCCTTCTTCTCTGTATAACCCTTTGCCTCCCCCACTCCATTTATTTTTTATTTATTTGAGAGAGAAACATTGATTTGTTGTTCTATCTCTTTATGCATTTACTAGAGGTCTGGTGCACGAAATTCATGCACGGGGGGTGTGTGTCCCTCAGTCCAGCCTGCACCCTCTCCAATCTGGGACCCCTCGAGGGCTGTCCGACTGCCCATTTAGACCCGATCCTAATGGGATGGGGCCTAAACAGGCAGTGGGACATCCCTCTCACAATCCAGGACTGCTAGCTCCCAACTGCTCACCTGCCTGCCTTCCTGATTGCCCCTAACCACTTCTGCCTGCCAGCCTGATCACTCCCTAACCACTCCCCTGCCAGCCTGATTGATGCCTAACTGCTCCCCTGCCAGCCTGATTGCCCCTAACTGCCCTCCCCTTCAGGCCTGGTCACCCCTAACTGCCCTCCCCTGCAGGCCTGGTCCCCCCACAACTGCCCTCCCCTGCAGGCCTGGGTTCCCCCCCAACTGCCCTTCCCTGCAGGCCCGGTTGCCCCCAACTTCCCTCCTCTGCTGGCTTGGTCACCCCTAACTGCCCTCCCCTGCAGGCTTGATTGCCCCCAACTGCCCTTCCTTATAGGCCTGGTTCCTCCCAACTGCCCTCCCCTGCTGGCCATCTTGTGGTGGCCATCTTGTGTGCACATGGAGGCAGGATCTTTGACCACATAGGGGCAGCCATCTTGTGTGTTGGAGTGATGGTCAATTTGCATATTACTCTTTTATTAGATAGGATAGAGGCCTGGTGCATGGGTGGGGGCCAGCTGGTTTGCTCTGAAGGGTGTCCCAGATCAGGTTGGGGGTTCCTTTGGGGTGAGGGGTGGCTTGGGCTAGGGGCCTGTGGCAGTTTACAGGCTGGCCACACACACCCTCCGGCTACCCAAGCGAAGGCCCTGGGATCTGGGATTTATTTATCTTCTATGATTGAAACTTTGTAGCCTTGAGTGGAGGCCTGGGCCGGCCAGGGTGTGCGGAAAGCTTGGCTTCCTCCATTGCTGGAGAAACCCAAGCCTCCTGCTCACTCCGTGGCTGCAGCCATCTTGGTTGGGTTAATTTGCATACTCGCTCCTGATTGGCTGGTGGGCGTGACTTGTAGGTGTAGTGGAGTGATGGTTAATTTGCATATTGCTCTTTTATTAGATAAGATTGGTTGTTTCTTGTATAACCCCTGACTTGGGATTGAGCCCCCAACCTTGATGTATGGGTATGATGCTCTAACCAACTGAGCAACCTGGTCAGGGCTCCTTAGTCTTTTGAATGTGAATGGAATTAATTAACATGATGAGATATCACACCCATGACTGTTATGTTCAGTGGCCAAAAGTTGATTACCTAAATGGGCCTAATCTAATTAAGTAGGATCAGAAGGGGAAAACATGAGAAGGATGCCACAGACCTTTGCCGGCTTTGAAGTGACAGAAGGCCATACCCAAGGACCAAGCAACCTGTAGGATTTGAGTAGTCACAGGCTGACAGCCAGCAAGAAAATGGGGACTTCAGTCACACAATCACAAGGAACTGAATTCTTCCAACAAAGTAAATGGGCTTGGAAGTGAATTCTTCCTCAGAGCCCTCAAGTAAGAGCTCATCCTAGCCAACACTTATATTTTAGTCTTGTGAGAACCTGAGCAGAGAGCCCAATTGAGCCAGTCTGACTTATGGCATATAGACGGTGAGATAATAAATGGGTGTTGTTTTATGCCGCTATGTAGTTATTTGTTACCCAGCAATAGAAAACTAATACAGTAAGCAATTAAAATTATTTTTAAATTGTTAGTGGGCCAATTAGTACACATACATTTGCAACCTCTGGTATAGGTTGAAGTGAGCGACTGCAGATGAAGGGAGTCAGAGTTTCTTCATCTACTAAGAATCTAAGGTAACAAACTATACAATGTGCTTTGTATGGTCATCACATGAAGGCACTCAAAAGAAATGAAATGCATAAGCGCATTAATAGAGACAATTTACTGGTTCAGTGGGTATTTACTTTGTGCAATTTGAGGTCATTCAGGTAACTCAAGGAGGCAATTCTCTTAACATTTTTTTCCCAAAAATTGAGGATAAGTGTTTCCTTAAAACTATTGAATTGCCTGCTATCCCAAATCTACTTCCTTTATTCTTGACTGAGAATGTGTCTTTAAAATAGATGGCAAATATTTGCATTTCCAAAGGTCCCCTCAGCTTGAATAGCATGCAGTAAAAACAGGCAAGTTCAGACACTTCAAAAGAGGGAGTTTCCCTTTGGTAATCAAATGTTGGGAGTTCTCTTGCAGCCCTTACAAGGCTCTCTTTATTCAGCATCATTAATTGAACAGCTAGTATGTTTCAGATACTGTTATGAATAGAATAAGAATAAAGATGATTTTAAAAAAAAACAATAGCTAGCTAGCTGCTAGTACCTTATTATCTTCTTTTTAAACTTCTCTGTTACAGTTAGAAGTGAACATGTCTGGGTTTTATTAAAGATGCTACCAAGATTCCTAGTTGCCCTCCCTCACACCACAATTTGAAAACAAAAGACAGTTCGATTCATTCCGTTGCAAGTGGGGAAGCTGGGAAATGACAGGCCCTCCCACTGCTTCCAGAGCCCCTGTCCAGGAATGCTTACTGCATAAGAATTGATAAACTGGTTCTGAATACAGGAAGATCTAAGAGAACACCCTGCCTCCTTAGGCAGGGAAATGTGACCTGCTGCATGTCTTACCATTCGCATAAGTCACTCCTGCTCTGGGCAGGTTCAAGTAAGGGGTAGAACTTTCAAGAGCAGGCAAGGCCCCTGGAAAAATCTGGAGGAAGACTGGCTAGTAATATTCACATGAGATTTTTTTACAAATACAACATATTGGGGCTCTGGCTTAACTCCCTTGCCTCATGCCTCACCTCTCCTTTCCAGAGTACCAGAGAGTTAATTGTTTGTACAAGCCTTTCACCCACAGGGTGGAGATGCAGAGAGGGCTCTTTCACAGCTCTTTCTGGGTGAAATTTCTATTCCCTCTAGCCCAAGGCCAAAATTCAGGGAGATGAGAAAACGGTTCCCTTTCATTGGCACTTATTATGACTTTAGAACCAGCCATTTGTTTCCTCAACGATGTCATAAAATAATGGATGTTCAATAAATAAAACAAATGTCTTATGTTTAGAGGCCAAGAGGATTCTTAACAGCTGTTTGGAAATGCTAAAGCTTACATAAAAAATAACTATCACACTACACTGATGTTTCTTTTGGAATTTTCCAATTAGTGTCCCATACATATTCAGCAAAACACTCAATTAACTAACTTGTTACCCTTTCGATGAAAAGTAGTGTTTACTCTAGGATTCCATTTTTTCCTGATTAGGTGCTATTTTCTATATAAAGAGTTATTTAATAGATACTTTTGCATACATTCTAAAAATTGGTTGCACTATTTTGTAGCGATATTTCTATGATATTAACACATCATAACATATTAAAAGTTGTAATTATTTGGCCACACAACATTTTTTTTTCTTCAAATTAACATTTGGGATAACTTCCCAATGAAAGGTAATGATGCAAATTACTTGCAGCATTTTTGATATTTGTTCAAACCATTGGTATGTTCCATTTTTGCCTTTTTGATGTTGAGATCTGCAACTTGACCTTTGTTTGAAATTAATGGTCACACAGGAACTCTAAGTCAGATTCTAGCAGTTTCAATATTTGCTTGGCTGGAGAAATGTTTTCATCTGTTTGCACATGATCTATTTTCTAGTTCTCTGGAGGTCTTGTATATCTTTTGCAATTCATTCTGTGAGAAGGAAATTTCCAGAGCAGACTGCAAATCCATGGTGTCCTGCAGTAGTAACGCAGGATCGCTCTCATGTAGTTACCACACCAGATGGTCACCCAAAAACTTTCTTTTATTATTGTTCTATGATAATGGCATATGGAAATTTTATTTTCAAGTTGACATGATAACCTCTGTATCAATTATATTCTGTTTGATAGGTTAATTAATTCATTTTACTTAAACCCTAATGGTGTTTCAGGTTTTATTAATTTCAAATTTGAGTGTGGCCCCAGTATATTACATCTTTTTCTCACGCTAGTTAAAATTCTTGACTGATGCTGAAAATAGCGAACAGCTAAAAGCTACACTATGGAAAACAAACAAACAAACAAAAGGCTAATTATTGTCTTAAATTTGCCAGGTGACTACTTACAGTACTTACAGCATGTTCTCTGTAGTCAGCCCTGTGGCTTCTGCAGGTGAATTAAATTTCTAGTAGCAGACCTTAAAAAACACATATGTAGGCAAGGAAATATGATGTTTCAGGCCTTAGAAATAAAGTCACTTAAATTTCAAATATAAGAAAAAAGAAAGGAAGACATTTGAGAAACACCTTTACAAGTTTGGGGCTTCTAGGTGATCAGATTAACAATTACAATGTTTGGTGAACAGTAAATCTATAAGCAAAAGAGGTGGATAGCCCAGAGGGACCACATTTAATCAGATTAGTGTGCTTGTGGATATTTCTTTCTTACTCTACTATCTCCAGTCTATTAAAACACTTTATATTTATATATGTTACTATTGTTGATGAGTCTGCAGTAAAGTTTTGATCTTGATCTAGAAGTCATTTTAAATCTAGAGAAGATAATAATTTCCATTCAGGCAAAAGGACAATTTGAGTTGAGGCCATTTTTTATCCAAATGTAGGGATTTGCTTTGGGATTCAAGGTAAGAATCTATATATCATCTATCTATCTATCTATCTATCTATCTATCTATCTATCACCTATCTATCTATCTACCTATCTATCTACTTATCTACCTATCTATCATCTCATCTATAGATATACATACATAGATACTAAGATATATAGATAGGGATAGATATGTCTATAAAGGGCTTTTCCAGACAAAGAGTAGACACATTTACTAGAGTCCATGATTTTCACTCAGTGGTTGATATTAAGGAAAAAAGTTTGAAAAGTTAGATCAAGGTAATCTTTATCAAAGCTTGAGATCAAAGAAGGATAACAGATTCACTGAAATAGTTACAATGAACGATTGTAACCCAGCACTACTTGTGAAGGGAAGATGGTTTGGGTCTCTAAATCAAGTAGGTTGGAAAAGTTCCAAGTCAAAGCCCCAGGTTGGTGTTTGCACCTGGGAAGAAGGTCCATGTGTGAGCTGGTTGCCAAGTGAGGCTAGCGCTGTGCTGTCCGATTCGGTAGCAGACACTGTCAACCTGTGGCTACTCGGCACTTGATGGCTACAACGATTTAGAAAATCAAGTTTTCATTTTAAAGGTAATTATCTAAAATTTAAAAAACTAGTATTAAATTTATGTTAATTATGTTGAGGACAACTTGGTGAACCTGTTTTGTAACTATAAGTTTCTGAATTCTGAATAATCAAGTTGTTTTGGTGAAAATTTAGTATCTGAACTGAGAGGTGTTGTAAGTATAAAATACATGCTAGATTTCAAAGACTTAGTACAAAAATATAAAATATCTTATAAAAGTATTTTAGCTTAATTACATATTGAAATTATAATATTTTTGATATGTTGGCCTAATAAAGTAGACCATTATAATTAATTTCACCTGTTTCTTACTTTTATTCATATGGCTACTGAAAAATTAAACTTTGCACATGTAGCTCTCATTATATCTCCAGTGGAAGTGCTAAGATAGCCTAGAGTATGGAGCTTCACCACGAGGCAGGCCAGCTGCATTTCCCTTCCCGGGTCAACTACTGATATTGGAGCATCTCCTCTAGCTTCTTCTGTGTGGTGGCCAAATGGGAGGATTTATCTCAAACCACCATCAGCATGACTCTGCCTGTTCCTTGTGCTTGCTTTAACCTCAGAAGTTCAACTAATACAAGATATCTGGGCAACATTGCCCAGTCTTTGTGCCAGCTGAAGAGCTGGCCTAGTCTCCTATACTGTAGTCCAGTAACCCAGGGAAGGGCTGGACTAGGGAATGGACCAGAAAAACCATTTGCTTAGGAATTAGGCAACACACCCTCAAATAGATGCTGATTTAGGCAAATAAACCACCACAACAAAAGGGTCAATAGGGAATTTGACCCAGCTTCTACATGTTGAATACTGTTTTCTAAAACCAGCTCATACTCAGTTGCCACTATTCAGCACACCAAGTTAGGACCAAATTGGATTAAGAGGACTACAGAACATACTCATAAGCATTCACGTGACCTTGGATGGGCTTTGACTAGACTTCTAGACTTCCTATTCCCCAGAAGAATGGTTATCTGGGAACTGAGAGACACACATTATTTGTATCACAAATGTTTAGAATCACTCCAGTTACATCAGGTACATTTTATTATCTGTCACCATCCTTATTTCTATGCTAAGGATTCCTGTTTTAATCCCCGCCCCCACCTCTCTTCTAGGCTCTAGCTAGCACTACATTTCCAACTGCTGTTGTATTTTATCTGTTCCTCCAAAAACTTAAACATTTAAATTACATTATATATAACTAAGGCATCTTCAAAGGAGTTGAAAAGTAGAAAGAAAAAGAAAAGTTGGTAGAAACATCTAAAGGGGGAAACAACCCAATTGTAAGGCAGTACATTGTACTAGATGACCCAAGTCCTCAGGTTATCCACCTCCTTTCTCTGGTCACTAAATCACACTCTGTTTATTCATCTGGCTTCCCAGAGAGCTCAACACCTGTAACAGTGATTCCTCTCAAGTTTAATGCTTTTGTTTAATATAACCTAAAGTTCAGTTGCTGTGTTTATGGTCAGAAATATTTTTATTCAATATTTATTTATTGAGAATGCACTATATTCTAGGCCCTAAAACTGCAGCACGATAAGTGGGGCACATTTTATATACATATTTTCTCTAGAAAGCAAATAACTCAGATTTTTTTTTTTTTTTTTTTTTTTTTACCTAGGCTGAGGGAAAGTCTTGTCTAAGGTAATGCCATTTGAGAATGTGTAAGGGTCTTGGGAAAAAGGAAGTAAATTACTATAAAATAAATATTTGCTTCAAACCTGGTCTGGGACAAACATTGCTGGATATAACTAGTAATCTTCTATTTTTTAATAAATTAAAACTCTGAAAAAATGTTTAGCAATTTTCAATAACTGGTTAATTATTTATGGGATTACTCTTTGTCTTGGGAAACCAATCACTTACCCAAGAGGCTGGGGATCTTTAAACACACACACACACACACACACACACACACACACACACATTTTTTTTGTGTGTAATCTAAATTTTCTATAAATGTGTTTAGTAGAAAAGAAATCTTTACATTGATCTACATAGCAAGATTATAATTACACTTGGACACATGCTCATAGCTAATCTGGAAAACTATTTTTACTGTTTCAGCAATTCCTTCAGTTAGCATAGGTCCTAGAGTTAGCATCATGTCATAGAGAGAAGAATTAAATGGGGTCAGTAGACATGGTAAAGAAGGATGCCAAGGGATATAAGCAAGGTTCATATTGAGCAAGGAATTTTTGCCCTTCAATATTTGAAACTTATTCATAAAAACAAAATAGGAAAAAAGATGAGGGAGGTGATTGCATTTACACTTTATAAAGCTCAATCTTTCCATAGCAGTGCTATCCAATAGGAAGAGAAATAATGACTCACAAATATGAGCAACATATTTGGTTGTAAATATTCTAGTAGCCACATTAAAAAAGTGAAAAGAACCAGGTCATTTAATTTTAATACTATAGTTAATATAACTCACTATACTGAAAATATTTTCATTTTAATATGTAATCAATATAAAAATTATTTATTCTGTTGTTCATCAACTTCAACTCTACCATGCGAATCCAGAAATTAAGGTGATTAAAGAAAAGGTTTATTTATATATTTCTTGCAATTTTATGGAAAACAACTTGAGAAGTTTTATTTTCCTCTAATAAGATTCTGATTCAGCATGTGCTATGCTTAATTTCTATTAATGCATTTTCTTACTTAGGAACTCCTGGGTAACTAAGAGATAATGTATACTTCCTGTGGAGAAGAGATTTCCTAATGATTACTTATCCAAATCATTTTCACTGAACAAAAAATACTTAATTCAAGAACACAATATTTTACCTATTAGTTGATAATCCCCCCAAAAAGCAAAACACAATTGAACTTTCTTTTTAAATGTCCTAACTAAGCAAAGCATAGAATTAGACATTATTTAAGGTTGCTTATCCTACCTAATAAAGACAAAATATGCTAATTAACCATCACTCCATCACAAAGATGGCTGCACCCACAGCTGAGGCCGAGTTCCCATAAGGACCCTTAACAAGCAATCAGCAGGGACCTGAGGCTACAGTGTAGCCGCTACACCATCCCCTGCCCCCGTGGGGCTTGACAGGGGACCTCAGGCCACATCCCCCAACTGCAGGGCTTGGCAGGGGACCTCAAGGTGCTCTTCCCGTCCTGGTACTGGGATAGGGGACCTCAGGCTGCTCCCCCCGCCCCAGTGCCAGGCCAGGGGACCTCAGGTCATGCCCCCCACCAGGTGGGGCTTGACAGGGGACTTCAGGCCACGCCCCCCACCCTGCAGGGCTTGACAGGGGACCTCAAGGTGCTCTTCCTGTCCTGGTGCTGGGCTAGGGGACCTCAGGCTGCTTTCCCCACCCCAGCGCTAGGCCAGGGGACCTCAGGCCGCAGCCCCCACCTGGCAGGGCTTGACAGGGAACCTCAGGCCGCGTCCCCCTCCCAGTGGGGCTTGACAGGGGACCTCAAGTTGTGGTTCCCATCCTGGTGCTGGGCTAGGGGACCTTAGGCAGCTCCTCCCTCCCCAGCGCCAGGCTGGGGGACCTCAGACCGCACCCCTGTCTGGCGGGGCTTGACAGGGGACCTCAAGGT
Source organism: Plecotus auritus (assembly GCF_963455305.1). Lineage (NCBI taxonomy): Eukaryota > Metazoa > Chordata > Mammalia > Chiroptera > Vespertilionidae > Plecotus > Plecotus auritus. The sequence continues at coordinate 150,609,330 of NC_137772.1, forward strand.
GCACCCCCAGTGCTGGGTCAGGGGAACTCAGGTTGTGCCCCTGCCCAGCAGGGCTTGATGGGGGACCTGAAGCTGTGCTACCCTGCTGGTGGGGCTTGACGGGGGACCTGAGGCTGGGTCACCCTCCCGGTGCTGGGGCAGGGGACCTGAGGCTACACCCCCCTGCCTGGCAGGACTTGACGGGGGACCTCAGGCCATGCCCCCCACCCAGCGGAGCTTGACAGGGGATCTCAGGCCGTGTCCCCCACCTGGTGGGACTTCACAGAGGACCTCAAGGCACGCCCCCCACCCTGTCTGGGCTGGGGGACCTCAGGCCATGCCCCCCGTCCTGGCGCTGGGCCAGGGGACCTGAGGCTACGGCCCCTGCCTGGCAGGGCTTGACAAGGGTGGGACTGGCCAGGTCTGGTTCTAGCCCAATGTAGGGGAGCCGGCTGGGTCTGGACCTCATGTGATTTTGAGGTGCATGTGGGTGGGCAGAGACTTGACTCTGGGTCCTGTGGTGAGCCCCAGACTCTGACAGGAGGAAGGTTTTCATATACATTTTACTAATTTTCTTTCATCTCTGACACTTCTATTATAGAGAAAGGGCAAATAGCAATATTAAATTATTTCCTCTAATTAATCCCCTTTTAATGTGCACGAATTTCGCACACCGGGTCACTAGTTTCTTATAAAATTTGTTTATGTGAAAGTCCAAAAGAATGAAATAAAAGTATTTAAATTTCTTCAAATTCCAACACAATTCTCTGTGATTATAGATTCAACCAGTGTCTGAAAATATATCCTGTAGCTACTCTTCAGTGGACTTCTCACTGGTCACCTTTATAATAGAGACTTAGATACCCCAGAAGAAGCCATGGACGAAGATGCAAGAGCACTAACTATAAGTTTCCTATGTCTCAATGCTTCTGATGTCTAAGAAAACTGCCTGACACCTATTAGGTATATAATAAATTTTTGTTGAAAATAATCATAGCCAACACTTATAGAGCACTTAAGATGTAACACTTGTCTGAGTGCTTCACATATTTTAAAACATTCCATCCTAAATACAATCTTATGAGTAGATACTATAAATATCCCATTTCACAGATGAGAAAATTGGATGAAAGATATACTTTTAATAAGATTCTAATATTACCTTGAATATGCAGTTGACCCTTGAACAGCATGGGTTTGCTCAGTGCAGGTCCACTTATGTGTAGATTTTTTTCAATAAAAATACAGTCCTCCCTACATATCCCCAGGTTTCCCATGAGCAGACTCAACAAACAGTATTTTTGAACCTTGGGTGAGCATCTGAGGATGTGGAGGGCCGACTGTATGCACTGTTCTATGCCATTTTATATAAGGGACTTGGGCAACAGCAGAATTCAGTACGGGGGTCCTGGAACCAATCCCCCACAGACACAAAGGAGGACTTAAGAACTTATATGCATATATGCATAGCCAATGAACACAGACAATAGTGTGGTGAAGGCCTGGGCTGGAGCAGGAGCCAGGTGGAGGGGGGAAAGGGGAATAATTGGGAACATCTGTAATTCTCTCAACACTAAAAATAAATTTTAAAAAATTACATGCAGAATTACCACTGTGTGGGGTCAGTACCATAACCTCCTAGATGTTTAAGGTCAACTGTATTTACAAATTGAATCCTGATAAAGGCTATGAGGTCCTTTCTATGAGGTATGCAAAATAAATTCACACACATCCCTCTTGATGGCATATTACTAGTGCACATGACATTCAAAGCTTGACACTTCTTGGTGCATAATTATTCAAATTTTCTCCATATACAGACACCACACCTTTTTTCAATAAATAATTCCACTTTAATGGTAAAGTAATAATTTAGACAGATACAGGGTGCACATTTGCAAAAAAATATATGCAAGCTGGTTTACAAGCTAAAGGAACAATAAACCAATAGAAAATACATCATCCAGTTAAGTCCATTGACACTAAGTACTTATTGTTGGGGCTTTACAAAGACTACAAAACTTTTCAGATGATTTATTTCACTGTTTCTGCCTATTTACATGATATGTTACATCAAAAATGTACAAAATATAAAATGTATACAGACAAATGCTTCACAAACTAGTTTAAGTTGTAAACTAGGTGGACCTACTGGGATGTATTGCAGGAATTTGTTTATGATCATGTTTGGACTGTGTTTCTCAAAATGGCAGGGAAAGATTAGCAATTTTCTCAGGTCACGTATGATACGAGGATAACTAGTCACTCATCCAGCTACATATGTCGATGTTTCACAATGGATTTGATCCACGTTTGGGGCTTCAACACCAGGGTGACAACTCTCTGTGCATAATGCAGCTCTGATTTCCCTTAGGGCAATAGCACCGTGTGGAACCTACAGACTCAGTGACACTCTGAAAACTGCACAGATGGCTACTGTTGTTATTGTTCTAGAGCAGTGGTCGGCAAACTGCGGCTCGCGAGCCACATGAGGCTCGCAAGCCACGGTTTGCCGCTCTGTTGACTAATGAGTTTGCCGACCACTGACCTAGACTCTCGATTCCAATAATTACAGGCTGTTGTTGTTCCTTGTGATTAAGCCCCTAATCTAGAGCAACTGACTCACGGTGGTCGCAGAGAGTAGCACCGATTACACGTTCTGAAAGAAACACAGTTTCACACGCACAGAACAAGACTACACCATGGCCGAGCCCTTGGGTCTGATAGACTTAACACCTGTGCGCAGTGGTAACTTCTGCGATGACTCCAGTCCGCTTTCACGCACTCTCTTTAAAGCCTGCCATGACAGATGCACTGTGGGGCATGTTCACTTTTCCAAAAATGCACTGGCTTCATGTACAGTTTCGAAGCATGCTCACTCTAGCACTGACAGCTCCTGCATAGTCAGAACAACTGTAAATACAGGACAAACACACCAGGTAATAACAGCTTTGAGGGTTTGCATTCTGTTATTTGTTTGCAACGTACAGGAAATCTCAGGAAGTGAAACACCTCTTAACACCAACAGGATAAAATACAATTTTGTGTGTGTTCGTTTTGATTTGTGCAAGTTTTAAAAATTATTATTTACAATACCTACCCAGTAGACTGTGCAAATCTAACCTTTTACAGTATCCACGCCACCTCTTCCACAGTGGTGTCACTGCTCAGTGTTCTAGAATGCCGAATCTCTCATGTACACCAATAGCAATCGAAACAACATGCTGAGAAAACTAATCATAATAATAAAAAAAAAGAACAGGGGGGAAGCCAAATAGTTGTGCTCATGCTGTATCTAGTGCTTCCAGCTCTGCTGGGAAGGAATTCAAAATCTCCCGCCTCCGGAAACTCTCTCACCTGGAACCGGATGGAATTTAGCCACATGTCTTAGCTTTTAAATGATGGTTGGAGAGGGTCTCTGGGTTACATGGATACTTGAGGATAGGCAAAGCAATCTAGTCACAAGGAAAAAATACTGATCTTTCTCCTATCCATTTCTTAAAAAAAAACAAAAAGATCTCTAGAGATGAGGCTACTGTGTTAACTGCTGTTGCTTGGTTGCAAATGAAAGACAGTGGGAGTTACCAATGGTTTAGGATTTAAACTGTTAAACTGTTGTAGAAATCTGTTTTAAGGCAGCGAGACAGCACCATAGGAAATGTTCCTTCTTTCACTGAAAAGGCTCAAACAAATAAAGCCCTAAGCAAGCCTTTTGTCAGTGTTGACTAATAATTGGTATAAAACTCTTGTGAAGGGGGTGGGCAGGTGGCTTAAAAAGACCCCAGTGGTAAAAACAACCTTAGAAAACCTGTGACTCAGATACTGACAGTTGGCGGAGCACGTCACGAGGACATGAGCGCAGGAATTAGTTGGCACCTCTCCAGCTTGGCCACGGTAGTGCTTTCCTGGTGGTTGCACAATTCCGTTTGTGCTTACGGAGGACTGGCCTCTCGGCCTGGTTTTGGAATGGCTCGAGCGCACAACACACACACACTAATGGAGCCCTGTGACCAGCACCATGTGGCATGAAGGAGGTTGGATGGGTCAGAAGAAGGAACCCTGCTTGGGGAGGACAGCTTGCCAGAGGCAACGAAATGAAGGGATAAAAAAAGGTCTGTATTGTAAACGTTTAAAGAGGAAAAACACAAAGTCCAGTTTGGCTATCCCGTGTGCAATCTATTCAGATGCCCTATCATTAGGGTCTCTTCCAGTTGAGTAAGGGAGTCTTATATCACTCCACAGATATAAAAGGCCTAGAAATAAAAGAAGGTTAAGCTTCCATTTCAATTTAGCTTCTTGGCGGTTCAGACTTAGTTTTGCTGCCTCCTTGGAGACCACGACTCTGGGGCAGGACCCTTGGTAGGTGCTTTCATACTGGCAGTGGTTAAGTGAAAATACCTTACTTTTTAAACATTTTTAAAAAGCATAGCCTTTCCCCCCAACTTTTTTCACTCTCTAGAGGGTAGATTCAAGAGATGAATCCAAATTGTCTTCATGGTGGCTGGTGCTATCGCTGTCACAGCTTTGGGTACTGGAGTAATTGGCTGCTTCTTGGAGTTTCATTAGCATATTCATCTGAAGAAAAGAAAGAGAGACATGGGATGCAGGCAATGATGCATTGAGGAGACCAGCCCCATAAAATATGAGGCCCCGAGCCATACAGAGGAACCGTCTCATCCCATTCAAGTGAAACAGGAAAACGATTTTAGATTTACTTGTTGCCCCTGGCTCCTACACTATTTCTCCCAAATATAACCACAACACCAAACCATAAGGACAAAATAAAGCCTCGAGATCACTCTTTCATTTGGGGTTCTGAATGAATCCTGCTCCAGCAGGGAGGCTGGGAAGGAAACTGTATCACAGCTGGACATCTGGGCTCATGGCTGGAGAGTGTGCCAAGCTTCCCAGCTTTTTGGCTGGGAGAAGCAGAAAGCACTGAATGGCAACTGAAAGTCGTGAGTGCCCCTACACACACAGACGCACAGGCAGGCAGGCTCACACACGCAGTCCCGAGAGAAGGAGGGGGTGGCGTGGAGTGGAGCCAGCTGCTGCACACAGCACACCATCTGCTGTTTAGGACTGGCCTCTCGAGGAGGTGACTGAAGGAAGCAGACCATGAGTGTTTGAAGAGGGAGAAGGAAATAATCACTGTCAAGTTTCTGTTGTTGAATTTCTGGCTAAAATATGATTGATATATCACTGACAACAAAAACCACCTTCTGGAACAGTAGCGGCTGTCTCGAGTTTCCCGGCCATATAGGACAATGGCAATATTTGTTCCAGTAAAAGGGACATAAGCATGAAGGCACCCGGGGAGAAAGTCAGGTAGCATTTTCATGCATTACAAAATGAAAGGCAGCCACCTTGCTTGGCTTTCGATGGATCTTCAAATCCTTTGTTAGAGAGGGAAGTAAGAAGAAAGATTGTTTACAAGCGAATTGTAGAGAAGCAGTTCCATGAAGCAAAGAAAAATTGTCACATGTCTTCAGGAGGTAGTGGACTTGTTTTCTTATCAAGGGTTTCTATAAATTATAATAATCGCTATATTATTTAATGCATACTAATTTTATTAACTTATAAAATCATCAAAATTGTTATTTTTTTTTAACATAGAGAAATAGGCAATCTGATCCCATAGAGAGGAGAAAGCTAAAAAGGAATTCTGTAGTCTTCTGTTAGACCAGTGGTCGGCAAACTGCGGCTTGTGAGCCACATGCAGCTCTTTGGCCCCTTGAGTGTGGCTCTTCCACAAAATACCACGGCCTGGGCGAGTCTATTTTGAAGAAGTGGCGTTAGAAGAAGTTTAAGTTTAAAAAATTTGGCTCTCAAAAGAAATTTCAATCATTGTACTGTTGATATTTGGCTCTGTTGACTAATGAGTTTGCCGACCACTGTGTTAGGCTGTGACTGCTCTGTGCTCCATGTAAAATGTGTGTTCTGCAACAATGCCTTTCTGACAAAAAGGCAACAGTTATAACATATTTGATGTTATTTTAATATTCTTCAGGAAAATAGTTTTCAATATAATTTTTGGTCTAACTCTGAATTTACTAAATAAGCTACATAAAAATATGAAATCAAAGTAGTTGGTGATAACCTCTTGAACTCAGGAAGCCAAAAAAGCCAAAATGTCTTCATCAACACAGTTTTTCTCTCTCCCTCTCTCTCTGTCTCTTTCTCTGTCTCATACACACTCCCTGACCTTCCTGCACATCACATCCCCTCCCTCCTTTCCTTGGTCCATTCCTCCCCTGTTAGTAGATGGCTCGCTATGTGTTCAAGCACCTGGGGAAGATGATTTGTACAACAGATCTCTGTTTTTGAGCATCCTCCTAATTTACTAAGAATAGAAATGGTTAATGAGGTCTGTTTGAAGGGTTATAACGCTATCTTAGTTACAAATGTATGAAATCACTCCAATGCTTTAATTCCTCCTGCCCCCTTTGTTCTAATACCACTGATCCTATATAATAAAAGCCTAATATGCAAATTGTTTGATCCGGTGTTCGACCTGGAGTTTGACCACTTGCTATGATGTGCGCTGACCACCAGGGGTGGTGCAAAACATGGCGGGCATCGGCAACGCGACACTGGCAGCAGGCGGCAGTGGAGGTGCTGCTGGCTCCAATGGGACCTGATGAGAGTGAGACCATGGTAGGATGGTGGAGCAGGTGAGTGGGTGGCGCCAGGCCATGGTGGGGTGCCAGACAGGGCTGCGGGGCTGCAAAGCTGGGGGCACAAGCTGGGGCTGTGAGCCTGGGAGTGCAAGCTGGGTTCCGATCCCCAGGGCCACTCTGAGGGACCCCACCCATGCACGAATTCATGCACCAGGCCTCTAGTTTGTATATAGTTTCCTAAACTCATTGTTTTTATTATGCCATTCCACAATGTTTCACCTGCTGTATCCTTAATTTTGAATGTCCTCTGTCCAACCACATGATGAACTTCTATTCATCCCTGCAGACCTAGCTCAAGCATCTCCTCTTTGAAGCTTTCTCCTAGTCGAAACTTCCTCAATGAACTTACAACTTTATATAGCATGTACTTCTATCACTATTTTACTGTAATTTAGATAGATAGATGGACTGCGAGCTTCCTGAGATAAAAATGATAGCTTATTGATCCTCTGATCACCAAGGTTTAGCCCTGCATACATAAATTATTAACAATTGTAGAATGAATAAGCTTGTTGATAATTAATACACATTATATTTTAAAAATACAGTGAGCTATGCCTAAAACCTGCATCTTTCTTTGGATTTAAAAAAATACTTCTGACAGTAAATAGATTTCCCTCTAACATTTAATTTAAATTGGACTGCAAATATATTTTTACCTTACATTAATAATTATAGAAATACAGATAAATAAAAATACTTACTTTCCTACAAGAATGTACCCGATTCAAAGAATTATTTTTAGATGGAAGTCCTTTGCCTTTTAACATGTCATATGTCATAAACCCTTGTTTCTTTAGATACTTAGCAGATTAGGAATCAGGGTATTTTTTACCCCAACTTTCACTTAAAATGGGAGACCCTGGATCTCTTTTCCATATAGAAGACAAGAGCATTCAGAGCCAGAGAAAAGAGTATCTAATGAGTTAGTTGACCAAGACTGTGGAAATTGGGGAAGTCGAGGGCATCCCCTAAGGGTCCCATGCTCTACAGAGTAACTCTGAAAATAAACTTTAAAAACACTTCTCCTTATCTTAGACACAGTATATCAAAATGTAAGGGTAGAATGAAATTTATAAAAATTCATGTGAAATAACCCATATTTGTAACCTAGGGCTTATATTTACTCTATTAAATTTTAACCATTCTGTCAGCAGTTATTTAGTGTATGCTCACAATTATGCTAGATTCAAACCAATTCCACCATTGTATACCTATGTATAATCTAAAGGGTCAGGTCCCTTTTATATAAACGTGAGTCCAGGTCCTTACGTAGTATATAGTTTAGGTCAAAAGTTCTAATAGGAGAGCCCTGAACTCCAATAAAGTCTAGTATATACTTCTGTGACATTATGGAATTCTTTGAAATTATATGCAAAATTTTGTGTGTGTATGCATCTTATTGGGAAGATGATCTTGAAAATTTATCAGATTGTTCATCTGTAACACCCAAAACATTAATAATGATCAACTGAAATGATGATGATACATATGTATTGAGGTTGTTAGTGTAAGAGTTCTCCATAAATATCAAGTCATTTTATGTCTTCGGGTATATACTTATAGGTTATAATTTTAACAATTCCCTTTTTATTTGTTTTAAGTAATGTAATGATCTTTATTTCATTATGTTTTCTTTCTGTACTGGTATGCAAGTCCAATAATCTCTTTAGTCATAGAATGGTAAGCCAACAAACACATTAGATTTAATATCAATCTATAGAAAATCATCTAGAAAAAATAAATACATAAAAATAAAGTATTTTTCTAATAATACCATGTACTTAATATCTTCAGAGTATTCATACTTAGGAGTTTTACCAACTTTTGTTAAGCCATCCACAAGTGTAAATTGAATAACACAGTGAGAATAACATCCCTTTGATTTCTAAGTTAATTCTTTACTGAAGGCAACAGAAAACTAATTCTAAATTTAGTCAGACTAAATGATATATGTAAAACTAGAGGCCTGGTGCATGAATTCGTGCATGGGTGGGGTCCAGCCGGCTCTCCCTGATGGGGGCCCATCAGGACTGGCTGGTGGGAGGGGATGGGGAGAGTTGGCCGGCCTGCCCCACCCCCGATTGGGATGGGGGACCAATTGGGGGCTGGGCAAGCCAGGGGGGAGCTGTGGGAGGTTGGGGGTGTGGACGATTGGGGCCCCAATCTGGCCAGTGGGCAGTTGCAGTGCATATCATAGCGACTGGTCATTCTAGTCCAGCCGTGGGCAAACTACGGCCCACGGGCTGGATCCAGCCCGTTCGGCTGTGCTATCCAGCCCGCAGAGCCGAAAGAGCAGAGGGTTCTCTTGCTCTCCCCTCCGCTCCTTTACTTTGAATTTATATTAGTTCACACAAACACTCTATCCATGCTTTTGTTCCGGCCCTCCGGTCCAGTTTAAGAACCCATTGTGGCCCTCGAGTCAAAAAGTTTGCCCACCCCTGTTCTAGTCGTTTCGGTCATTCTGGCCACTTGGCTTTTATATATAGACTAGAGGTCTGATGCATGAAATTCATGCATGGGGGGGGGGGGGTGTCCCTCAACCTGGCCTGCACCCTCTCCAATCTGGAACCCCTCGGGGGATGTCTGACTGACAGTTTAGGCCCAATCCCACAAATGCTTCTGCCTGCCAGACTGATCACCCCCTAACTGCTCCCCTGCCAGCCTGATTGACATCTAACTGCTACCCTGCTGGCCTGATTGCCCCTAACTGCCCTCCCCTGCCGGCCTGGTTGCCCCCAACTGCCCTCCCTGCCGGCCTGATCTCACCCCCAACTGCCCTCCCCTGCTGGCCTGATTGCCCCTAACTGTCTCTGCCTCAGCCCTCACCACCATGGCTTTGTCCGGAAGGAAGGTGGACATCCGGAAGATGGCTGGTCGACCTGGTCTAATTAGCATATTACCCTTTTATTAGTATAGATAGATTATATAGGAATAGCATTGCTTAAATGTGGTGGGGAAGCCTTTTTCAGCAGGAGGAGATGTTCTTGGCAGACAAAAATACATTTAATGCCAAAATGGTCATTAAAAAATTGAACACCTTACACCAAACAGCTGTTGCCCTTAAAACCCCTCCTCAACCCCCACCTTAGGTTCTGCCTTCACACACAGTTCACCCAGATTAGGTTGATTGGTTGGTTTCTATGCCAGTCAGCGTCAAAAGCTCTGCCTCCTAGGCAGCCATTGGCTCCTCGCTTTCACCCAGATTTGGTTCTGATTGGTCGGTTTCTATGCCAGTCATCATCAAAATGTCTGCCTGGTAGGCAGCCATCTAGTGAGGGTGTTAGGTTTAATTTGCATATTACCTCTGTATTATATAGGATAAGATGGGGAAACTATGACTTACATTTACCTTTAAACTATTAATACTATACTAAATATATTTTATGGTAATTGAGTATGAGTGCTAGAGGCAAAACAGAAAGCTGTAACACCCCTAGTACAAAAAGTTACTGTTTTCCCCAGAAACAACATTCTAGTCACACAATTGTTCCAGAAACCCTTCCTCCCAAAGACCAGTGTTCCACAGAGGTTGGTTTAAGGACAACCTGCATTAGAATTACTTGAAGGGCTTGTTTCAAATGCAGATTTCTGGGTCCTACCCTAAATCTGGGGAATTAGAATAGTGAGGGTTAATGTCTAGGAATATGCATTTTATCCTATTAAAGTTTCTGGACAGAGGCCTTAAACTACTATTTTTAGAACAGTTTTATGGAGGTATAATTAACATAATAAATGCACATATTTAAAGTATACAGTTTGATAAGTGTATATATAAAAACCTCTGAAAGCATGAACACCACCAAGATAATGAACACATCAAACCACAAAGTTTCCTCGTGCTTTTTAAAAATATATATATATTTATTGATTCAGAGAGGAAAGAAGAGGAAGAGAGAGACAGAAATATCAAAGATGAGAAAGAATCATTGATCAGCTGCCTCCTGAACACCCCCTACTGGGGAGTGAGCCTGCAACCCAGACATGTGCCCTGACCAGGAATCGAACTGTGACCTCCTGGTTCATAGGTTGATGATCTGAGCAACAATGGCCAAACTCGTGCTTCTTTTTTATTACCTTTCTCCTGCCCCTTCCTCACCTCCCACTGCTTTTCAGGTGATCACTGATTTTTCTGTCACTATAGATTAGTTTGAATTTTCTAGGATTCCATGAAGAGAATCATATAACATGTGCTAATATCATCATCCTGCAAAATCTCATCATCCTGCTAACCTCATTGTCCTGCTAACCACATCACCCTGCTAACCCCATCATTCCGCTAACCCCATCGCCCCAATAATCTCATCGCCCTGCTAAATCTCATCGTTCTGCTAATCTCAACGTGATTGCTAAAGCTCAAAACGATTGCAGGTCTTTGGTGTCCAAGGCTGTCACCAAGAGTTGGGGGCAGAATGGGACAGGGTAACTGAAACACCACACAGCTCACCATTCACACTGAAATGCAGCCATTTCTCTTAAATAAATGCTGTCCGGAATGCTGTCCGCCTTTGTTTAATTCCCAGTGTTCTGAAAATACAGTTTCTTTTTCCGTGCTTTCACGTGGAGTTTTTGGAAAGGTATGTATATTTTTTTGCACCATTTTCACAAATGTCACTTGCTGCAGTCCTTTTAATAATTAAAAGTCATCTTTGAGTGGGCTTCACTCTGTCACTTTTTTTTCCCAATATACCCTCCTTACAGCAGGGATATTTTGTAGGACAATCCACAAGTGTCATCCATTGAATTTTAATATTTCCTCTAGGTAATGTTGCTAGGGTTAAAAAATGTGGGTCTCCTATGGAAAATCTATTTCCTATCTGGTATACTGGCGATGTTGTTCTGCACTTGGTAAGGAAAATTATCTATACTAATAAAAGGGTAATATGCTAATTAGACCGGACGTATTCTGGACGATCCTCTGGACATCCTTCCGGATAAAGCCGTGACTGCGAGAGCTGAGGCAAGCCGCCAAGGCTGGGAGGGCCCATTGCAGAGCCCCGGCCAGGTTGGCAGGGCCTCTCTCTGCACGGCATCGATCCCAGAGCCCCAGAAGGGTGGGCAGGGCCTCCCTCTGCTCTGACATTCATCCCAGAGCCCAGGCCTGGTGGGCAGGGGCTCCTAGTGGGTGGGGATGAATGGCAGAGCCCAGGCCAGGTGGGAAGGGCCTCCCTCTGCTCTGCCATTGATCCCAGAGCCCACCAGGCCTCCCTGTGGGTGGGATAAATGAGGGAGCAGAGTGAGGCCCTGCCCACCCGGCCTGGGCTCCTCCATTCATTCCCGCCCACAGGGAGGCCTTTCCCACCTGGCCTGGGCTCCACCATTAATCCTCTCCTGGGGCTCTGGGATCAATGGCGGAGCAGAGAGAGGCCTTGCCCAACCGGCCGGGGCTGTGGATGGGCCCCATTACCGCCCACGGGGAGGCCCTGTCCACCCTGCCCACCCTGCCAGGGCTTTGTGATCGATGCTGTGCAGAGAGAGGCCCTGCCAACCTGGCCAGGGCTCTGCGATGGGCCCTCCCAGCCTTGGCGGCTTGCCTCGGCTCTCGCAGCCATGGCTTTGTCCAGAAGGATGTCTGGAGGGTCGTACGGAATACGTCTAATTAGCATATTACCCTTTTATTAGTATAGATACTCTTCAGTTCTCCAATTGTACATTATATTATTTCCTTTTTGTTTCTTCATTTAAGAACAAAATTCATTTTTCTTTTAAATACCAAGTGAATTTAGTCATGCAATCTAAAAATTTAATTATCTTTTTGTAGAGTTTTACGCATAAAAAGAGACAATTATGATAAAGTTCATCCTGCTTTCAGCTTCTTGATCATTTTTAAGCATACACATTTGGTCTTTTGTTTGAAGCAATTCAGCCAATGAAAGTGGGCCAAAGGAAAAATATTTAAAACTGAGTATCAATTTCAGAACAATCCCAAATATTACCCAAGATAATTATTGTCTTTGATGTAAATGACTAAATAATAATGACCACACACTGTAATCAAGATTTTATAGGAAGAATCATACATCAGCCTCTTACCAGGGGATCCCCCTCTGTGTCAGTCTGTGGAATGTGCTTTGAGGTTGTGGCTTCCTTAGTGGAGATGCAACCCTCATACCCAACATCTTCTGGTCGCAACTGAAGTAATGCTGGGCCCTCCTGAGGCAGAGATGCTGAGTTCCATGGGTAAGTATCAAGCACCCACTTTGAGGGATCTTCCCAAGGTGCCCGTTTCCCATACATCTAAAAGGAGATCACATATTTAGCACATATGAAATGGATCTCAGAGGGAAGGCGGGGGTGGGTGGGGAGAGATTAACCAAAGAACTTTTATGCATATATGCATAACCCATGGAACAGACAATAGTGTGGTAAAGGCCTGGTGGGAGATGGGTACAGGGTGGAGGGAGGCAATAGGGAAAAAAAGGGGACATCTGTAATATATCCAACAATAAAGATAAATTTTAAAAACAGCAATAAAAAATTAAAAATAGTAAATAAAATGCATTTCTACTTAGTAAAAAAGGTGACTACTAATTGAGTGATTCCTTTGCACACTGAGTGTTAATGGGCCTTTCAAGGGAATTACTGTGCACATACAATTTGTCATACTTTAAAAATATAGCTGTCTACATAGCTCACTTTAAATTTGAAGGCTAGACAAAATTAAGCTAAATATGGGGGAGCGGTGATCAGCATTTGGGGGAGAGGGTGAGGGAGGTTTATTTTAACATGTTGAAATGACTACCCACATTTATCTTTTTTAAAAATATGTTTTTATTGATTTCAGAGAGAGGAAGGGAGAGGGAGAGAGAGAGAGAGGAACATTGATGAGAGAGAAACATCAAGCGGCTGCCTCCTACATGCCCCCTACTGGGGATTGAGCCTGCAACCCAGACTGGGAATGGAATTGGTGACCTCTTGGTTCATGGGTCAATGCTCAACCACTGAGCCACACCAGTCAGGCATACCACATTTATCTTTATTAATAATTTTACAAGCCAAAAAACAACCCTCAAAGTTGAGAAAGAAAAGTTCCAGTTATGGAAAATTGAATAAAGCTATGCTATACACTAAGCAGAGCTCTCTACTAAAGTGTACTTTATAGAGCTCTCTACTAAAGTGTACTACTTTGGAAAGGTGATTAATAAAAGAAAAGAGACTTCTTTTTCCCTGTTTAACTCAAAGTTACTGAGAGAATAAGAATACTTTCTCTCTGCCTTAGCTGGTTTGGTTCAGTGGATAGAGCGTCGGCCTCTGGACTGAAGGGCCCCAGGTTCAATTCCCAACAAGGGCACATGCCCGGGTTGTGGGTTTGATCCCCAATAGGAGGTGTGCAGGAGGCAGCCAATCGATAATCCTCTCTCATCATTGATGTTTCTATCTCTCTCCCTCTCACTTCCTCTCTGAAATCAATAAAAATGTTTAAAAAAGAATACTTTCTCTGATAACCATTTTTCTCAGATTAACTTCATCTAATAATCTTATTGTTTCCTATAAAAACTCTTTTTAGATGTTTACTTATGAGGTCACTAGTAAAAAAAGGAAAACAAAATGGGAAACAAAAGCATCACCTTTGTGAGGACATACATAGAGGAAAAAGTAAATAATAAAATGGTGATAAAACGTGGCTAAAGTACTGGCAGTGGAGTAGAAGAGAGAAGATGAATCTGAGATGTTAAAAACCCTACTGGGCAGGTCACACTGAAGAGACTGTAAAAATATATAAGGCCACATGGGGAGAGAAAGAAAAGTTGCAATTAAGAGGGCAGTAATGTGGGTATACCAGTTCTCTAATTTCCTTCCAATCCCCCCTGATGTGCTTTCTTAAGGCCAGGTGCATATTTGGTCCCACCTGGCATACTATGAGGTGTTCTTTGTGGCTTGGTGTAGCTCAATGAGACAAAAACAATATGGTAAGCAATGAAACCTTGGAATTGTCTTTTGGGTTTCTCCTGGACAAGATGTGTGCAGTGTGGCAGCCTTGCTTAAAAAAAAAAATAAAATAAAAAAGGAGCCAAGGTCCTGGTATCTGTCTATTTCCTTAGGATGTGATGGTGGAGGTAGCAATCATTAGATTTTTTTAAAAATAGTCCTCTTGTTTTGGAGCAGAAGTTCTTTTAGTTAAAAACTTAGTGTATAGAAGTTATAAAACATAGGTTGCTATATAACTTAAGCTAATTGAAGATAAATGTGTAATTCTTGGAAAGCAAATGTTATAAAAAGATTATGAAAGTCTAGAATCATTTAGGGCAGCAAAATAGGAGGTTTACCAATATAAAGGTAAACAAGCCTGATTCTATATTTTAGAATTTAACAGATTTAAAAATAATTGGGAAAAAAAGAGAAATTTAAATATTCAGAATGAAAAGAACTCATTGTTGACATTTCAAGAAACAGAACCACCAGAATAAAAACCAGGATCTGCTGCATCACTGATGTTTTTCCAACTAGAACATCTGGCAGAGTACTCCCCATATGGTTCTTCACCAAAGCATCAGCCTTCATTTAAAAAGATATTTTTCTATTCCTCTCAACTCAGAGTTTCATCTTTGCAATCAGGCTTAGTTTTTCCACCTCTTGCTCAAGGTTCTTTGCTGCAGTACTGAGATCTAAGGAAAGGGTTCATAGCATTCCTTTCCTTCCCGCTCCTCCAGAAGACATATAGGGACCACTGAGGAGTATCATCTGCCAGTGGACTTCGGGGTTAGTACAGCTTTCAGCAGCAAAGAGAACTGTCTACCCACCACGGGGTTTTCCTTTTTTATCTTTCCCATGTGCTGGACTTTTCTCCCAAACTCCTTTCATCACAGTTGATTCAGCATTCACACTGACCTACTGTTAAACATCCAGAACCACAGCAAGACACTTGAACATTTTTATCCCTTTTATAAAACTAATTTTGAAATATCTTTCAGTTTTAGTTGGGAAGCTGGTATTCCTTTCCTCCAAATGGAAGCTTTATAGAATTATAATTCTCAGGATAGTGTTTTATAAATAATATTGATTTAAATATATATATAAATATATATAAAATACATGCACTTTAAAGAAATGAGTTCTAAGAAATCTAATTGTTTTAAGGTTTTTGAATTATTGAAAAGCTTCTTTTTCTCTCTATGTCTTAGCAAACACATGAAACAAGAAGCATTTCATATGTAAAAACTTGGATAATAGCTCATTAATACTCAGAATATCTAGAGAACAAGCAACTCATTTAAATAGTAAGTTTTAAAATGATTACTTCTAGAATATTATAGGTAAATTTTCATGAAAATATGTTTCGGTATAAATGATGGAAAGTGAGAGACCCAATTTACATCTTAGGCAGCATTTTTTTAGAGGAATCTTGAGAAGTGATATTTTATTTCCGAAGAATTAAAACTTCAGGTATAGTTTTTACTTTACTTTATTAGAACCACTTTCTGGTTTATATTAGCTCATTTCCTTAAAATTATGAAATTATGTTATTTAAATCTGGAATAGAACCAATTGACAGCATTCTCTAGTATCTGAGGGGTCAGAACATCCCCATAATATTTGTCATGTGCATCAGAACCATCATGATAGTTCTAAATACTGCTATGCCATTCCAGTTAGGTGAGGAGGACATGAAGATCAAAGGAAGTAAAAGGAAAGAAAACAGATAACCAATCTTTTGGATAGTAGAACAAAGACAATACAGTATTGCAGATGACAAAGTATGGAAAGCTATGTCTTAATTCTAGTAACAGTTATAATAATCAAAATAATCATGCCTAAGCAAAAACCGCCTAAACCTTGGCTGAGTTATTGAAAAGAAGATTGGATTCTTCTATAATGAGTTAGGCAATTATGTGACACAAAACTTAACATTTCAACCTTGAGTTTTATAATCCTACAGTTTCATGAAATTTTAACTCCAATTTAAGGAAATAGCAAGACTAATGGAAAAGGGATAATATGTTTTGTTGAAGAAAGAAGGTTTTCTTGTTAGTAATATGTTTTGATCTTTTAGTTAAGAGTAAATAGAAGGGCTGGCTGCAGGGCCTTATGAGAGGAATAGCGGAGATGGTGCTAAACCAACTTCTCATAGAACTGCCTTAGGATTTAGAGCACTCTCTCAAAAACAGTACAGAATCTTGCAAGTGATGTTAATGGGCTTTAAACAATAAAGCATACTAACAACAGGGGAACCTATAAACAAAGACTACTTATTGTAAACTATATAAGAGAATAAATGATCAAGGTTCATGTAAACATGCCTGATTTATAAGATGTAGAGCTCTGCGATTATGGGCTATTTAATAAGAATAGTCTGAAAACAAACACCCATGGCAATAAATTTGGCCTTAAGTGTGTAGTTATTGAAATAATCGTGCTTTCTCTTTCTCCTAAATATTTATTCTCAGAACAGGCAAAAGTATTACATACTAGTTGCTCTTTAAAAGTTTATCACTATATTTATATTGCTCATGTCTTTAGTTTTCTGCATCAATACCCAGAGAAAGGAATGTTTTGCTTCTAAATTAATGATTTTTTTTTTCATAGTATTTCTTTGTATGGATATACCACAGTTTGTTTAACCACTTATCCACTAAAGGACACTTCCACTAAAGGACATTTGGGTTGTTGTCAGTTTTGGTGATAATGAATAATGCTGCTACAAACCTGTATAGATTTTTGTGTGAACAATACATTTTCATTTGCCCAGGAAAAATACCCAGAAATAAGTTGTTGGGTCATATGACAAATGTATGCTTAACTTTAGAGAAAACTGTCATACTATTTTCCAGGGTGGCTGAACTATTTTGCATCCCTACCAGCCATATGAAATTTTTTCAGTTGCTCCACATTCTCCCAGCATTTAATATTGACATTAAAAACATTTAGAGCCATTTCAATGGGTTTGTATTGGTATCTCACTGTGTTTTTTATTTTATTTCCATAACGACTACTGATGTTTAGTATCTTTTCCTGTGCTTAAATTAATGATGTTTTTTAAAACGGTAAATAAATTTAAGTACCTGAAGACCTTCTCTTACTGCCTCCAGAATATAAGGTACCAAAGAGTAGTTCCAGAGATCCATGAACCACACTCTAGAACCTTCTACATCCATGGGGCAAGAAAGGAAAAGTCGGGGACCTGAAAAGAAACAAATTAACAAAATATTATTGAGAATAATTATATTTAACAATCTAAACACATATTTAGACATGATATAGGGAGAAGTAATATATTTCTTGCAGGATTCTTAGAAAATTTTAATGTTGGCAAGCTTGATTAAAGTATATTTTACTAAAGACCAAATCTCCTTTGGACTCCCTTTTCTTTTTACATTAAAATCTTAATAAAAAACATAATATATTAGAGTTAGGAGAAACCTTAAAGGTTAAAATCTAGTCAACCTGCCCCATTTTACAAATAATGAAATGTGTTGAAAATGAATTTCCAAATATAAAATATGTCATTCATTTTTCTAATCTACACTGTCTTTACTGAGTATGTCTTTATGATCCATAACAATGGGAAATGGACTTTCATACATGTAACTTAAGAAGAAATATATAAAAAAAAAATTACGCCAACTATAGAGAAATAATTCAAACATTTTTGTCTTCATGAAAAATATAAAATACATGAATTACCTATAAAACACCTAAATTATCTCTAAAATCTTCTCTCACAACTATATTTGATTATGAGCCATTAGCTAAAATTTGTTTTCAGCATAAAAAGGTACTCTACACAGATACAATTTATTTCAAATGTTACCTGATTTTTAGAACATCTGTCTATATTAAACTTATTTGATCTCAGTAATATCTTAGTAAACCACAATTGTCAGGAAAATTGGAGATCCAAAACTTAGAAGAAGGCAAACTTTCAGAAGGGAAAGAAGGAAAACAAATCTGTGGAAGCTTGAAACACATAAGTTTCACTTGTTATTTTCTACCATCCAATCTGGTCATCTTCATCACGTACTCTTAGTTCCTAGCAAATGGCATATTGCAATTTTGCAACTCACCAATGGTAACATCAGAAGAACTATGTGTTTCCAAAAAACTGTTGAGATGATGCCATGTCTTAGGAATCCAATCTATAATTTTGACTAGGTCATTATTGCGGATGTTCCTTTCAATTTCTATCTCTATTAGTTTCCTTCGAAGATATCTGCCTAAGAAGCCTTTCACTGGTTCAGTGTGGTTTGCACATAGTACCCACCTATAAAAAGAAAATAAAAGAACATCAGAAATCTTTACATAATTACATTTTAAGTCCATAATAATTCTCTTTCCAATATAGAGCTCCTTTATCAATTGGTGGCCACATTTTAACAATCAAAGGGGCTAAGAGGTCTATTAGCATTAGAGCTATTATGTAACTAACTCTTCTGAGATAAAGAGAAGCTCCTGTGCCTCAGAAGTGAGTGGGAGTATCCACACGGAGCACTCTTCTGCGGAGAATCGCAAGTCCTAAAATAGGAACTCTCTTCACATTCCTCACACTCAGGAAAAGTGCGCTGTTAGCTAGTGACAAAGTGAGCAGGAAAAACATTTCTTTTCTTTTTTTAAAGAAACACTTCTGATTACAGGTTGAGGATCCTACAAAGTCTGCTTGAGGAAGAGTGTCATACAAAGTGAGAATTATTTTCACACCACAGGTCACCACAGGCAGGATCTGTCAATGCACAAATGGAAAAACAACCACAAAAACAAAGAGAGAAAGACAATGAAAAAAAACAACACCCTCCTAAAACCGAAAAACAAAGCATTCAATTTATCTTTACCTGAAATTGTGATGCAGCTCTAGATTTGGTGATGAAGAAACTCCCTGATTCATTGTTCCGATAATATATGGACTGGGAGGAAAAAGAAGAGTAGAATATGCAGATGTACTGAAGGTAAAATAGATTAATATATTAAATTGTCTTAGAAAACAATTTAGATAAATGTGATTATTCCATTTATAATTAGGCTTTAAAAGGGTGATTTTGTAATGTTGGGTTGCAAAACGAGAAGGATTATTGAACTGGACATTAGGATTTGGTGTTGTAATTTCAGCTCTTGAATTCTGGGAAAATCATTTTCCCTCTGAAACAGGAAATTTGGACTGAAAGTGCGAGGTGTCCCCCTGGGCAGGATGGCTTCCTGAGAGCTCTTTGTCCATTGGAGTCGAAGAATGAAACCATGGATGGAGGAAGGTATAGCAAAGGTGGGAATTTATTGAGAAACAAGCACAGACTCCCACGTGGGGAGCGGGAAAAAGTCCCACAGCACAGACTCCCATAGCACAGACCCCACGTGGGGAGAGGGAAAGGGTCCCACGGAGTCCCTTTTTCCACGGTTTATAAAGGCTGCAGTTTTTGTGCCTCCATATCCCCTCTGATTGGTCACTATTCCCTTTGATTTGGTCACTATAGCAACTCCTGAGCTCAAGCCTCTAGGGAAGCACTTGAGGTTCCTTCCTTCTTCTCCTTTATTGTTCTCCTATTTCCTCTGAGCTTTTCTTCCTGTTCTTTAAATGAGGGGCTTCCTTCCCTTTATTCTGTAAATGGGTACCTTTTTCAGCTCCCAACTTCCCTTATCTTTTAGAAATATACCTCCTGCCACTCCCAGCTCCCTTGTCTTATGGAAATGTACTCTTTTGCAGCTCTGTAGCCCTGTGCTTTTTCCATGGACCCCATAATTTTAAAATTTCCTAAACCTGCCTATTTCACCCCTAAAAACTCATTTCACCTCTCTGAGCCTAAGTTTACACATCTATAAAATAAAAAGATTAGACAGAAAAACCACACTGGTCTCATCCCACTCTAACACCTTATGATTCTCATGCTTATAATCAAATTCATTTATTTTCCTCTTTTATTATTTCACAGTTATTTTAAAGGTCCTTAATAGCATGAAAGAATTTGTATCTTTGTGTCAGTATTTATTAAGCAAATACTGACAGTATCTATATTAAAATATAGTATCTATATTAAACAATTAAAAAAACCTCTAGCAGAGATTAACTGGAATACTTGCACCATTAAAACTAATGCTTATGTTATTGCACTTATATGGCTTTTTTTAAAAAGAGGCCATGTAGTGAGTCTTAAGTGGGTTTTCAGATTTTTTTAGACTCTATTTCAACCTTTCCTTTCACTTTAATAGTTAAAAATTACACTCATTAATGGAGAGAGGTATATCTGAATGTACTAAATTTATTTCTATAGAAAGGTTGAATTTAAACTTTGTTATGGACTCGGAATGAAAGCAGAGCTCTAAAGACTCATTCTAGTTCTTCATTCTCCTGATTCAAACATTCTATCATTGACATAGTATCCCAGACCTCCTGCATATTTGTTGAAGCTAATATCATCAGGTAAATCATGTTCCCATAAACATGCCTGGGACATAGTTATTGAATGAATAAGTAGATTTTCTAAGAAATACATAGAGATTTTTTTAGAAATGTGTAATATTAATGAAGGCTTCTCAAATGAATGACACCTGTTATAGGTCTTAAGAGGTATAAAGACACAAGAAAGCACATTTGACCACATTTTTTTTATGTTTCATCATTCAAAATATTTCATAAGCATACCATTTGTTGTATTTGCAGTTGAGGAAACCATTGAAGATATCACTCAAAGAGCCCACATGATGGAGATTATCAAGAATTATTACAACTGGGAGCTCTACACCATTATTGTCAGCACTGCACTGTTCAGCCAGGCTAGCTAGATACTGCTGCAATTCCTTTATAAAAAATAAAGAAAACAAACATGTCAATGTTATATTTTATACCACTAGCAAGAATTTCATATTTTATGAATAGCAGACTTTGTCTTCATCCTGAATCTTTGATTAACACTCATAGCTTGTTCTATTGATATAAAACCTTATTCTACAAAGCCAGTACAGAACACCCAAAACAAATATACAACTGTAAACACCAAGGCATATTTCCCTGTTGTCTTCTCCCCTAATGAAAAGCAAAAAGAGAGTTCCTGATATGAGTTCTTAGGATAAACTACAAACATTGCGACTTTATCCCTGTTTTTGAAATGTCAATGATAAAAGTGGATTTTAGCAAACTTTATGATTACAAGTATAATTACAAAATGGCACCCTTAAATTTCCACATAGACTGTAAATGTTTTAATTCCAATTCATTTCAATGGGGTGCATCTGAAAGTGCTGCCCTGAGATTCAGATAAAAGTGTGGTTAATTATTTACTTATTTCTAATCTGCATGTGGCTGCTATAATTATAAATAAAGATAAAATTTATTATATTTCACCGGGTTGGTGGACATTAGCATTTGGCATTTCTTGAGCTTCTTGGTTCTTTTACAGGCATTATTTCTTTCTAATTGCTTTTAATCTAAGTAGGATAACCAGTTCACTGATTGACTGCTCTCACAGATGGGTAGGCCAGGAACATAATTAGGTTTCTTAGAATTATCCTAATCAGTAAGAACATTTCCATAATATTTGCATATTTACAATGACATTTTCAATTTGTAAGTCTTGCTCAGGGTTAAAAACAATTCCATGATCTCTATTTTTGGCAGCCAGGTAAATATGGGAACTGCTCACTCCAGAGGCAACTCACTGTCTGTAAGACCACTTTTAAAACTAAATGTAGAAAGGGATAAATGACAATAACCTGGGTTTTTGAGGCACTTAATAATATATTCAAGTTCAAATATAAAATTTATTAAAGAACTAGTATACTATTTATCTTATATTGAACCAATCACATAGACTATTGTCAAAATCAGAGATTGCAGTAAAAGATGTTTAAACTGGTGAATATTCTGGAGCATTTCATTTGCCTTATTTATTTCAATAATCTAGCTATAGTGAGTCATTCATTTATTTATAAAATATGCACTGTCTATTCCATTTTGAGTTTACTTCTGTGTATGGTGTAAGTTGGTGGTCTAGTTTCATTTTATTTTTTGCATGTACCTACCCAATTTTCCCAATACCATTTATTGAAGAGACTGTCTTTACTCCATTGTATGCTCTTGCCTCCTTTGTCAAATACTAATTAAACATAATGGCTTGGGTTGATTTCTGGGTTCTCTGTTCTGTTCTGTCAAACTATATGCCTGTTCTTGTGCCAGTACCAGGCTGTTTTGATTATAGTTGCTTTGTAGTATAACTTGATATCTGGTTTGTGATCCCTCTAACTTTGTTCTTCTTTCTAAAGATTGCTACAGCTGTTAGGGGTCTTTTTTGGTTCCATATACATTTTTGGAGTATTTGTTCTAGATCTGTGAAATATACCATTGGTACTTTAATAGAGATTACATTGAATCTGTACATTGCTTTGGGTAGTATGAACATTTTAATAATATTAATTCTTCCAATCCATGAACACGGTATATACTTCCACTTGCTTGTATCTTCTATCTCTTTTTTTCAAAGTCCTGTAGTTTTCTGAGTTACAGGTCTTTTACCTCCTTGGTTAAGTTTATTGCTAGGTATTTTAATTTTTTTGTTACAATGGTAAATGGGTTGGTTTTTTTTTGTTTGTTTTTTTGGTTTTTTTTAGTTTCTCTTTCTGAGAATTCATTATTGGAGTGTAAAAGAAGCCATTGATTTTTTGAGTGTTGATTTTGTATCCTGATACATTGCCAAATTCATTTATTAAATCTAGTAGTTTTGGTGGAGTCTTTAGGGTTTTCTATGTACAATATCATGTCATCTGCAAATAATGAGAGTTTTACTTCCTCCTTTCCAATTTGGATGCCTTTTATGTTCTCTTCTTGTCTGATCACTATGGCTAGGACTTCCAGTACTATGTTGAATAAGAGCAGTGAAAGCAAATATCCCTGTTTTGCTCTTGTTCTTAGGGGAAATGGATTTAGGTTTTGCCCATTGAGTATGATGTTGGCTGTAGGTTTGTTATATGGCTTTTATTATGTTGAGGTGTGATCCTTCTATTCCCACTTGGCTGAGAGTTTTTATCTAAAATGGATCACTTGTAGCTGCTGGAAAAGACTTTTTGGTGGCAGGATTACTGCTATTAATTCTTTATTTGTAACATCAAGTAATGTTTTGATGTTCAAAAATAGGAGAATTTTCCAAATAAAAGGAGAACAATCAAAGACAGAAACACAAAAATATGATACCCATGTAGGAAAGAACTAGTTGTAAATGTGTTGTATGTAAATAATGGTAAATAAATTAGAAAGGAGGAAGCACGATCTTGAATGATTAGTAAGGTTACTGGAATCTTCCAATTGGCAATGATAAGACATTGAATGTTTTGGAAATCTGAGTAATGTGGTCAAAATTGTAATTTCAAAATGTATTAAGTATACTGTAAAGGAGAAAAAGAAACCAGTCAAAAGAATACTGAATTACTGAATTTGTTGAAGCCAAAACATACTATGGGACTCAATATAGAAAGAGAAGTGTGGCAAGATTTTTGATCTAGTGCAGAAAGTAATGACAAAAAATTGCAGAATTTTAATGTGGTCAGATTTTAATTATGAAAAGATACTTTATTTTCCATGAGGCGAAAGGATAAAGATAGTAAGAGAGAGAAGGGAAAGTAAACTTAAGTTGTGAATAGGGCAGTGAGAAACAACTAGAATAGTCCAAGTGATAAAGAGTGTTAATTTGGGTGGGAGGGCAGTCGTAGTAGAGATGGATGGAAGAAGATGGATTTATGATATTTTTTTCAAAGTTGAGGTCGGCATTTCTAAATGTGTTTATTTAGTATGCTAATATTAACATATTTGTAATCTAATAGAAAGAGTGTGAACATGGTTAAAAATGGAGTCAACACAAGTTGAAACCAATGGAGTCACCCAGATGAGGACGGATGTGAGAGAGAACAGTATATATGGGAATATTTTTACTTACCAGTAGGTGAAGGAAGAGTAGTCAGTGAAAGAGACAAAGAAGGAGCCTTCTAAGTAGGAAGGAAACAAGGAAAAAAGGAAAATCAGAGGAATGTCTAGAAAGGAGAGGTGAACTATAGCAATTTGCTATACATAAAGAAAGGGGGAGAGAGAGAGAGAGAGAGAGAGAGAGAGAGAGAGAGAGAGAGAGAGAGAGAGAGAGAGGAGACAATGGGCATCAAATTTGGTAATTAAGAAATCACTGGGTGATTTTTGGAAAAGTAGGGCCATTAAATTTTATTCTGGTTCGCTATCATCTTGAGAAGGGTAATAGATTAGAAGATCCTGCTGGGAATCTAAAAAAAAGCTATGGACCAGTGGCAAGTAGAAATTAGCATACACAAATAATTTTATCATATAAATTAAGAGCTTTTCAGATCTTTTGTAAATCACTTCATGATTCTCACCATAGCTTAACTGGGGGCAAAGTCTTAGATTGAAGTACTGATGCATTAACATTAAAAGTCTCATGCCCAAGATCAAATCAGGCAGTATAAAACAGCTGTATCTACCAGATGGACATTAAGGATGAGATAAATCCCATACTTTGAAAATATACACAGAAAACAGCAATTATATAAGCCTGTTGATCATTGCTTTCTTTGGTTTTGATTCTAGGCACACTACTAGTAAAAATGAATCTGCCAAGTCCAGTTTTCTGATCTTTCCCTACCTAACACCCCAGGTGACTTCAGATAGCCACATATTCTTTCCTAAATCCATCTCTAGGTTTCTGGGCCCACTATATCAAATGTCACCAAGTATAATTGTTTATATGTACTGCTCTCAGTCAAAATATTCCAACTGGCAGCATGAAGGAAGGCTTGAAGAGTGAGAAGAGGGACAGAATGTAAAATACAGATGTACCAAAGCACAAAAATATTTTTTTTCTTTTGATGGTTTATTGTTAGCTATTTTGGAATCAGTAAGTGCTTTTTGGCTTCATCTCTTCAGTGCTGTCTACGGTCCAGTATAAAGCACAGCCACAATTACAAAGCTCCATTTTTCAGGGAATGGATTTATTATTTTATGCCTCATTCACACTTCACTTAATAAATCGACACTGTTAGCAGCTATCCCTCACACAACCTCACTTTCTCATCCCTAGTCCTTTATTACTATTCTCATTTACCACTCCCACAAAAACAAAACAGAAAAAAAAACAACCCGTATCCAGCATTACTAATAGCTCATTCTCATCTTACAAAAATAAAGAAAAAAACAACATTTGTTAGTTTGTATTTTGTACTTTCTTGGTGCTGAATATCACATGATTTGCCCATTTTTTTTTTTGTTTCGCGCCCCCCCCCCACCTTTTACTATTTTTGAGCATCATTAGCTGTATTTGAACACTCTTGGCAATGCTTTATTTTTCTTTATTTTGTAATAACAAAAGTTAAACTTACTTAATAATGGCATAAAATATTCTATTATGAAATAGTAGAAAATAAGATTGTTGGGAATATTAGATAAAAAAAAATTTAAAGGACACATATAATGTTGATAAGAATAGCTCCAAGCACTAAACATTTTTAAAACTGAGATAGAAAAGTACCTATATATAACAGGGGACTTGGGGTTAAGGCAAACTTTATAATTAATATTAATTAACCTAATTTGTTAGCATAATAAAACTCATCCTAATGAAGCCCAAATAAACCTGATTTAAAACTTGATTTTAAGTGATATCCAACTTCATCAAAATGCTTTGGTTTCCTGTAATAACTATAGTCTATTTTCTAACCATTTGTTTTCCCTTAAAGAAAGCAAGATTTAAAGAATTTTGTCAACTCAACATTGAGGGAAAAAGCACACTGAGGATGACTAAGAAATGTCAATCCCCTTATCATTTTGACTAAAAAGAAAAAAACATTCTGTTAAAAGGCTTTTAAGTAAAAATATGAGGATACCTAACATTCACAGTTGGCATTGAACAATGTTGGCTGGAACCCACAAACAACTGTATTCTTCTTGCTTCTTAGAGAAGAGTCTAATATTCTAGTTCCATGCCATGAATCTCTTTAATTGTAATGAGTATGGGTGATTCAACCACAATTTGAACAGTGCTGAGCTCCAAGGAAATATTTGGAATACATGTATTATATTAATTTAACTTTAATAGATCCCATCCTGCTTTATGACATCCTTGTTCTCCTTGAAAAATAAATATAAGACAATTTTGAACAAAGGTGTGCGTGTGTGTGTCTGTATATGGGTCTGTGTGTATTTGTTTATAAAAACCTTCATTGGGAGGCAAGGGCTTTATCCTATATAATAAAAGCATAATATGCAAATCGACCAAATGGCCAAAAAGCAGAATGGCTGAGCAGCGTAATGACCATCCAGACAATCCTCTGGACGACCATCTGGGACCACACTATGACACCCACTGGTGCCAGGCCAGCCAAGGTGGGTACGACGTGATTTGTTGGGGCCTGGCCATTGTCCCATGATTGCCCCACAGAGGGAGGCCCAGGCCACTGACCAGCAGGCTGCAGCAGTTGGCTGGGGCCTCCCTCTGGGAGGGAAGCTCAGGTCCCAAGTGCCAGTGGGTGGAGGGAAGCTCAGGTGCTGGCGGCTGGGGGGAAGGAAGGCCTACTCTTGCATGAATTTTCTGCATTGGGCCTCTAGTGTAATTAATAACAGGCAACACTTACACTGCACTTGTTACTTGTACTGTTCTCTCTCTCACACAGTGTAGAAAATAATATATATAAATATATATTTTATATATATATGTGTGTGTGTGTGTATATATATATATATATATATATATATATATATATATATATATATATTTATACACACACTAGAGGCCTGGTGCACAAATATATATATATATACTAGAGGCCTGGTGCACGAAACTTGTGCATGGGGTGGGGTGGTGTCCATCAGCCCAGCCTGCACCCTCTCCAATCTGGGACCCTCGGGGGATGTCCGACTGCCGGTTTAGTCCCGATCATTGGGACTAAACCGGCAGTCGGACATCCCTCTCGCAATCCAGGACTTCTGGCTCCTAACCACTCTGCCTGCCTGCCTGATCGCCCCTAACTGCTCACCTGCCTGCCTGATTGCCCCTAACCACTCTGCCTGCCTCATCACCCCTAACCACTTGCCTGCCTGCCTGATTGCCCCTAACCACTTGCCTGCCTGCCTGATTGCCCCTAACTGTTTGCCTGTCTGCCTGATCACTCTTAACCACTCTGCCTGCCTGTCTGATCGCCCTTAATCACTCACCTGCCTGCCTCATCACCCTTAACTGCTCACCTGCCTGCCTGATCACTCCTAACCGCCTCTGCCTTGGCCCCACCACGGTGGCTTCGTCTGGAAGGTCATTCAGCTGTCCAGTCAAATTAGCATATTATGCTTTTATTATTATAGATGACTATCCAGCTATTTGAGCACCATTTATGGAAGAGGCTATCTTTAATCTATTGAATATTCTTGGCTCCCTTGTCATATAAGCTGACAGTATATGCTTGGGTCTATTTCGGGGCTCTCCATTCTGTTCTATTGCTCTATATGTCCTTTTTTTTTTTTTTTTGCCAGTACTATAACTTTTGATGACTATCATTATGTGGTATAGCTTGAAATCAGGAAGTATAATAATATTTCCTGTTTTATTATTCTTTTTCAGGATTTCTTTGGCTATTTGAGGTCTTTTGTGGTTCCATATAAATTTTAGGTGTATTTTTTTCTACTTCTGTAAAAAATACCATTGGACTCTTGTTAGGGATTGCACCGATGGCTTTTGGTAATATTGATATTTTATCAATATAAAGTCTTCCAATCCATGAACACAGAATATCTTTCCAGTTATTTGTAACTTCTTTGATTTCTTTCATTATTGTCTTATAGTCTTCAGAATAGCAATTTTTCATCTTACTTTAAATTTCTTTCTAAGTATTTTATTGTGTGTGTGTGTATTTATTTATTTGTTTAGGCTTAAAATGACAGAAATTTATTGGCTTATAGATCTGGAGGCTAGAAATCCAAATCAAAGTGTTGGCAGGTCCATGCTCCCTCTGAAACCTGAAAGAGAGTCCTCCTTTGTCTCCTTCTAGCTTCTGGGAAAACTTCCTAAAATGTTGACAGGAATCTTTGATATTTCATGGTGTGCAGCTGGATAACTCCTGTCTCTGCCTTTGTCTTCACATGGATTCTCTCTTTGTGTCTCTGTGTCTAATGGCTTCCTTCTTTTTTTCAAAAGAATTATTTTTTAACATTTTAAATGTTTAGTTTAAGCATAATTTTACATTGTTTCAGGTGTATAGCATAGAGTATTTTATTGTTTTTGATGCTGTTATAAATCAAATTGATGTCTATTTCTTTTTCAGAAAAATTCATTGTTAGTGTATAGAAATGCAACAGATTTTTGCATGTTAGCTTTGTAGCTTGCAAATTTACTAAATTCATTGATTAGATATAATAATTTTTCAGCTGAGTCTTTAGGATTCTTTCTCTATGAAATCATGTCATCTGCAAATAGAGAAAAATTTACTTCTTCTTTTCCAATTTTGATAACTCTTATTTCTTTATCTTGCCTAATTGCTCTAGCTATGACTTCCAGTTCTTTATTGAATAGTAGTGGTGAGAGTGGGCACCCTTGTCTTGTTCCTGATTTTAGAGAAAAAAACTCAACCTTTCATTCTGAGTATGATGTTAGCTGTGAACTTGTCATATATGGCCTTTATTTTGTTGAGATGAGTTCCTTAGATGCCTAATAAACTAGTATTAAGAGTTTTTACCATGCTGAATTTTATCAAATGCTTTTTCTACATCTTTTAAAATGACCATGTGATTTTTTTCTTTCACTTTGTTAATAAGTTGTATCACATGATTGATTTTCATATGTTGAACTATTCTTGGATCCCAGGGATAAGCACCACTTGATCATGATGAATGATCCCATTAATGAACTGCTGGATTAGGTTTAGTGTCCTATTCTGGTTGTGGTATCAGGATAATTAATGTTGGACTCATAAAATGAGTTTGGGAGTATTCTCTCCTCATTGTTTTTTAAAAGAGTTTGAGAAGGATCATTGTTAATTCATCTTTAAATGTGTGGTATAACTAACTAGCAAAGCCATCTGGTTCTGGGCTTTTCTTCATTTGAAGATGTTTGATTACTGACCCAATCTTCTTATTAGTCGATCTACTTGGATTTTATAATTCTTCCAGATTCATCCTTGGTAAGTTGTATATTTCTAAAAATGTTTCCACTTCTTCCAGTTTGTTAGCATGTAGTTGTCCATACCATTAGGAACTTTTTGTTCATTACGCTACATGTATGGTTTATTTCAAGAATCCACTGAGTTTTGGATGCTTTGGGAATCATGTTTACTCCTGAAAATGTGCAGGCCTGAGGTTTCTGAGAGTTTGGGTCAGTTTAGATCATCTAACCAGGTTATCTGAAAAATAACATGGCCCTTATCATATGGATTCCCTCAGGGACTGGTCATAACAAATATAGTTTTCTAAGAGAACCTTAGGTTGAATTAATTGAGAATGTAATGAATATTATTATAGGCAAAGCCTAGTGTTAGGCATAAACTATTTCCTTTTTAGGATGTCTCATTTTACTCAGAATATGTGAAAGTACTAACTAAGCCTTATAGCCTCTTGTGCCTATTAAAAGTTGAGAGTGTTCAAGCTGACTATTATGGTACATGAGCTTTCAGTTGATGCTAACAGGGAATACTGTTCAGTTTTCTAAGTTTCCTAAGCTGAAATCCTATAGAAATATGATGTAAGCAATTGCTGCTCCCAGGATTTCTGCCTGGGATATTCTAATTATACCCAAATCCCCATTATGACTATACTTCAGTTAATTCCTACTTACGTATTAAGACCCCAGACCCAAGTATTGACTTTTTATAAAGCTCTGATTCCTCCAGGAATTGTTATTTTTACCCCTTGCATCTATACCACTTTGCATAGATCTCTTTCTACTCATACTTCCTCAGAGAAATCAGATAATAGGAAATCTGTCATTTCCTTCTGTATATTCCCAATGTTTGTGATAACTTAATGGTATTGAATAGCAGTTTTGTTCAAAGTCATGAAGCAGGGTTTAGTCAACTACTACATACTACTTTTAGTCAAAGAGATGGATACATTTCCATGTACAATATGGAACTTTTACTAATCTTAATGCTTAATTGCTTAAGACACTCTGGATAAATAGCAGCAGTTTTCATAGGAAGTTGTTGACTTACCTTACTTGAATTGTGGTCCACATTAAAAGTGGCAATTGCATCCTCTGTCTTTTTCCTCCCAGATTTGGTTATTACATATTCAGCAAGTTTGTTTGCTAAATAGGTCTTTCCAGTACCACTAGGTCCTGAGAGTATAATTCTGTGATGCTCCATCAACAAGTTAAAGTACCTTTGGGTAATTGGTTTAGGAATTAGTGTATCAAAAACAAAACTGTCCAAACTGTTTTCTTCTACCCCTGAAGGAAGAAACAAAGGGAACAGCTTGCCTTATTGTTCTTACACAAGCTAGAATTTAAAATATAGTGTCAACTGCCAACAAAGCTTTGTTATTCATAGCAAAGGAGTCCTTGCAAAACACTTTCCTTGATACTTGTATCCCACGAACATATGCTGCCATTTTAAGACAGAAAACATCAGTAGTAAGGCAGAATGAACATGCAAAAGAAAGCAAGCCCTTTCCTTTGTTCAGGCTTCCTTCCACTGTCTACTTCATGCTTCCCGCTTAAGTTTCCAGAAAGAAATGGAAGCATTACTATAAATTCTATTCTAAAACCTCCTTCCCTTTGAAGGTGGTAGTTTTGTTAAGAATAAATGTAAAGACTAAAATACAAAATACGTATGTGTGTATGTTCTTCCCTTTCTCTTCCTGTTTCTCCTCTGTATTTTCATTTAGCTCTCATTACACACCCCAGCTGTACAGCCACGTAAGCTTTTGGAAAACACAAATTGTGATATTTAGCAAGGACTTAAGTAGAGAAACAGTATCTCCTTTTTACTTACTCAATTACCTTAATCATAAAATCAAATATTGACACATTTCTATTAATTCTATTAATTCATAGTTTATATAGATGTACCCTGAGTTTTTAACATGTATGAAAAAGAAATTATGGAGAAAAGCATAATTTAGATATTCTATTTGCCTATAATTAATCACATTATCCAAAGCAAAGAAAACAATTCCTCACTCTTGATTATGAACTTCCATTCTCTATCCCCAGGGGTATTTATTGGGTACACATATTTTAAAATCAGAAATGTAGTGATGAATACATTACTTTAGAGCATATAATACATGTTTTGAATCTTCCCAATGTGAAAGATGGTAATAGAAGAAACCTAGAAACTTGAAATTCCCTAAATCACATTCCTTTTTTTGTAAGTCCTGGAGAATTTTTAAAATTACAGTCCAAGTTTCACATTCTCAAATCCAAAGGATTTTATTTACATGGATTTTTAGTGTTTTAAGTAGGATTTCTGTGTTTAAAATGTAAATACAGTTCATTTCATACCAAAACTATCAAAGTAGTTAACATAGTTTTCAATATGAAAATATGAAGGAAAACTGGAAAAAAAAAAGCAATGTTGGTAAAAAAAAAAATACAATGTGCTTTTCCTTTCCTTTTGATTTTTACCTTTCAGGTTCACAGTGATGATGTTATTATCTCCAACAAGGTATCCACAAGGCAGCAACTCAGGCACTTCTAGACTATGGGATCTAATTAAATCCCCTATGCAGTAGCTAGCAATGCAGTCAGAGCTCAGACCAAGGCTAGCAGATGTATCAATTCGAAACACATATTCCTAAATGGTACACACAAAAACAGGAAAGTCAAAACTGAGGTTCGACTCATCTACAAAAAAAAAAAAAAATACAAAACTCATGGGGATATGAAACTATCTGTCAAGAATTTTAGAAATGGGTAATATAAAAACTAGGTTAGATAGAAAGTTTTCCTTGATATTTGAAATGAAGGAGAGTAAAAGCAAATATATCTAAGCTATTAAAGCTAAGGGACATATCCAAAATGAAACACATCTGAAAATTAATATCAAGATATTTTGCACAATTTACCTTAAAGAGACGTCTAATTACACCATCTAAGACATCCCACTTGGTTTTTCCACTAACACCAATGGATCCTATCAAATACGCCTGAGACTTCTGGTCCTAAATAAGAACAAAATAAAACAAGATAAAAACCCAACTGTGTGTCTTGTCTTATTACTACATTTTCTATTAAATGTATTGATGTAGTGATGGGTAAGACTAATATATTTATTAAGCCTATGGATTTTATAGTAACAGATACACACAGTGGATTATGTAAAATAAAATACACCCCAACAAACTAAGCAACCAACCAAAGAAAGAAAGAAACTGCAATAGCAACAAAAACAAATAGGAGATTAGATGAAACGATATGGTCAAGGAAAACGGATTCATGACCTGTTCAGTAGAAGGGAAAGGGCCAGGAGAGAATAGTCTTCCGTTTTAATGCAGAGGGTGCATTCCTGGAGAGAAGCAGCTTGGTAGGAAGGAAATGGTGATAGAGATGGAACAGAACTATATCATATGAGTCCTAGAACTTCATCTTACTATTTTTGTGATTTTATCTTTGTTAAGCTTTTTTAAAAGTTATTCACTTAGATATCTTTAAAATGTAATCTAGCTTTAAAAATAAATTTTCCATGGTAGTATTGCATTCAATACTTACAAAACAGGTCCCATTTTGAATTTATCAGAATATTCATGATTTCAAAGGACTTGCAGGGGATGTATAGGACTCATTTTGGCAAGCAAAGAATCCCTTTACAATATAAACAATGGTCCCAAATTTATCATTTTTGTGGGATGGGATTTCGAGAAATTTCTACATATATTGGAAAAGTAAGCAATTCAAGGTTTATAGTCTAATTGGATCCTCTTTCATGACAAATGGTTATGTGAAATAGTGATCATGACACCAGTAGATAGAATTAAATAGCATATAGATTACAATCTTGGGTCTAGTCACCAACTGCATACTCCCTAAGATGTGGTCAAATAATAACTGAGTCAGGTATTAGAAGACATGGATTCTACAACATACAACATCTACCACATAATTAATAAATATGACCACAGGTGAATCACTTAGTCAGCTCAGAGCTCCAATTTCTTCATCAGTAACATTTAACTCTATGAGGGTGATTATCACCATTATTTAGATATAAGCTGATTAAGAAGCCAATACCTTTAACATAAAAAGTGGAGAAATTCACAGCAAAACCACTGTGATTTTTTTTTCTTTTTTACTACTATTATGGATCAAATGTTGGCGTTCTTCTCCACACAGCCCCAAAATTTATGTTAAAACCATAACCCCCAATGTGATAGTATCTGGAGATGGAAACTTTAGGAGGTAATTAGAGTTAGATTAGGCCATTGAAGTAGGCCTTTCATGACGGAATTAATGGTCTTATAAATAGGGGAAGAGATCTCTCTCTCCTCTAGTACACATACTGAAGAAAGGCCATGTGAGGACACTGGGAGAAGGTGGAGGTGTACAACTTGAGGAGCGAGCCCTCATCAGGAATTGAATCAACCGGCACCTTGATTTTGGACTGCAAAACTGTGAGAAAGTAAATTCTGCTGTTGAAGTCACCCAATCTCTATTATTTTGTTACAGCAGTCCAAGAAGACTAAGACAACTACTTTCAATTTTCAAAGACACTGTCTTTTAGAATTCTTCTGAAAAAGAAAACTTGTTTTCCAGTGTTATTGTAACCCAGTCAAAATGGACACGGATACAATCCTATATAACAGAGAGTTAACATGCTAATTAGACCAGACGGCGGAACCATCTTCTGGAACGACCTGCCTGAATGACCAGAGAGTGGGGGTTGCGGGGGGCAAGGCCAGCAAGCCTGCACTGCCAGGCGAGCCATGGCAGTCCCGGCACCCCCTCTTCCACAGAGGCGGTGGGAGAAGGGGCTGTGCCATCTTGGTCCTTGCACAGAGCCTTCCGCAGAGGTGGCTGCAGGGGAGCGGACCTAAGCCATAGCCGGACATCCCCTGAGGGCTCCCGGGCTGCCAGAGGGATGTCTGACTGCCAGCTTAGGCCCGATCCCCTGGGGAGCAGGCTTAAGCTGGCAGGTGGACCTCCCCTGAGGGGTCCCAGACTGCGAGAGGGTACAGGCCAGGTGAGGGACCCCCGAGTGCATAAATTTTTCATGCACCAGGCCTCTAGTGCTTTTAACTTAGAGGCAGTTTAAAATTCACTGAGATTATTATAGTCTTTCACTGTAAGACCCACTTCAGAAAATCAGGCCCATATCTGCAGCTAAAGCAGAAAGTTTATTCTTGGGATGTTTGATCAGTATAAAAATTCTCACTTTCTTTAAAAATTTAAATAGTTCCATTATTTAAAAATTCTGAAGCACTTTTTGTTTTACTGTTTGATCAAAAAGGACTAGATTCTTACAAATTTGTATTCTTGGCCACTCAAATACATTTTCAGCTTGAAATATTATTTTTAGTTTTAAGAACAGGCTAGAGTCAGAATGACATTGTCAATTTGTAGTCAATATTTGATTCCAGAAAAAATAAAATATTTGCCTTATCAGCTAAGGCCTTGCTTCAAAATGTTACATACAAGTAGTACCAATAGAACTTATCATACTGAGTTCAGTAGAATATGTCTTTCCAGTGTCTAGGATACTTATATACTTACTAGAGGCCTGGTGCATGGATTCGTGCACTGGTGGGGTCCCTCAGCCTGGCCTGTGCCCTCTCACCAGCCAGGCATCAGGCCAAAACCAGCAGTCTGACATCCCCCAAGAGATGTAGTAGTGCACGAAGTGGCAGGCAGCTGGGGAGGAGCCTGAGCCTGGGCTGGGTGCTCTCACTCATCCTGGCCCCACTGCTCCTGCTGCCACCACCACTCGTTAAGCTCACTGAGAGGCACTCCCGCTGTGGGAGCACATTGACCACCAGGGGGCAGCTCCTGCATTGAGCGTCTCCCCCCTGGTGGTCAGTGCTACCGGTCAAACTGCTGACCAGTCGAATGGTCAACCGGTCACTTAGGGTTTTATATATATAGATAGTCTCTTTGCAGAAAGGCCAAATTGATAGCTATAGCAACATGTTACTGAACATCATAAAGATCACCTGTATTCTAAAAGTGAAACCTGATGGATATTTTAGAATATTTCATTTTATTTGAATGTTTATGACAAAGAAAGCAACTTTTTTTTTTAAGTTCTAGAAATGAGGGTCTCTGACAATCAGTGAGGATTCAGTGAGTGGACGTGACATACTGAGACATAGGTTTACCTATACGATGGTGTCATTTCTTTCCAGTCCTTAATTTTTCTGCTTCTATACATATTAAGGTAATGCCAAGACAAACACTGCTAATAATATGTTAATCAGAACCAATATTCAAATACAAAATACAGTTGATTCATGGTCATTCTCAGCCTTTAGAAATAAAGGACTTAAGATTAAAGAAATACCTTTGCATGACCGTAGCCCTTGCTTATGGAGACTATAATTTTCACACTGCGTCCATCTTTATGTCCACTTGCATCACCAGCATCATCTAGCAAAATATCTACCAAATTAAAAACACAGAGACACACATAATGTAAAATCACGTTAGCTCAATTTGTCTGTTACCATGGTTTTCTCCCTCAGTTAGTTTTATGGGACTAGTTAGCTTTTCTGTTTCCCAAATTAGCCTGATTGGCTTAAAAATCTTAGCCCTTAAGAAGCTGAATTACTGTGGTTGGGTTAAAGTTTTTAGTCTAAGATTTTATTTCAGCTTCCAAATATCTTCACCCAAGTGCTGGGCCATGGCCTTTAGATGAGGAAATGAGGGGTTTCCTTTTCCATTACACACTGGTCCGAGGAACCGGCATAATATTCAGTTACCATTATAACTGTGACAAACTGAAAAGCAATCTGATTTTTCAATCCAATATAAAGTATCCAAGCTCAATATCCATACAATTTATGAATGCAAAGGTTCAGAGATTGACTGTCAGCTGAAATTATTTTCAAGCATTTGGCACGTATCCAGCTATCACTGCTTACCTTGCATCTATAATTATGATACTGTGATTGAATTTCAACTATGGCATTATACTTACCTTCAAAAATATATTAATTATCACTCCCCTGTACTCTTTATGCTTATCATTTCAAAACCAGCATATTATTTTTAGTAATCAGCTAAGAGTTACAGAAACATGATAATGCTAGCTAACCTTTAAAGCGCCAGTCCTTAAATACGATTAAAGATAATTTTCAAAATATATGAGATTAATGTCTAATTTGGAGAATTATTAAGGCAAACTATCCCAAATATATGTTTTCCTTTGACAATGATGTTATTATAGAGCCATATTTAATATGAAGATAGTCTTCTGTGGACGAAGAAAACTCAGTTATGTGCTGAAGAGCACATGTGTCTGGTGACAGGAGGATTCAACTGCTCTGACGGTAATTTTATAGAAACAAGGGCTGCCATCGTACCACCATAGAATCAATAATTTAATAAAATAGCTTCTGAAAATGGAATGGTTCCATTATCTCAATAATGAGGAATATGCAACTTTGCAAAGGAAGGAGAAAAAAAAAATCCCTTAAGACCATAATAAAAAAGTAGCATTCAGAATTTGAAGAATATGAAGAGTTTTGCTGGAATTTTTTTATTTTTTTAAATTTTTATTGGAGAGAGAGAGAGACAGAGAGAGAGAGAGAGAGAGAGAGATTTGTTGTTCCACTTACTTATGCATTCATTGGTTGATTCTTGTATGTGCCTAGATGGGGGATCGAACTGGAAACCATTAGAGCATTTCGGCAGAATGCTCTAACCAACTGAGCTACCCAGACAGGGCTAGAAGTTTTTTAATCATCAAAGACTATCTCCCTTACTGGAATTTAATTATTTTACCAGATTACCATTCTCATAGTCTCTCACTTTTTCACCTATCCCACTAAAAAAATAAAACTCTTCCTTAAGTGTCATCTTAATTCTCTTGCTCCTTTTCTCAGAAGTTTACAGTGGCTCACTAATAGCTGTTCACACCTAAATTTCTCATAATTCATGACCAAATTAACTTTTTAGTACTTTGCTCAATTATTTATAAATGTTGATAAATATGCAAAAATATTGATTACACATAAAATATATCAGAAACTGTGCTGGGGACTGGAAATAAATACCAAGGTGAGAATGTATACTACAAAAGTATGCAAGATAATTTCATAATGTGCTAAGTG
Source organism: Plecotus auritus (assembly GCF_963455305.1). Lineage (NCBI taxonomy): Eukaryota > Metazoa > Chordata > Mammalia > Chiroptera > Vespertilionidae > Plecotus > Plecotus auritus. Next base: position 150,647,139 of record NC_137772.1, read on the forward strand.
CAAGAAATGAAAGGCATAGGGTAGTGAAATAGAGTAAGCGAAGGGAGCTTTCTCTAGACAGAAAGGTAATCTTGGAAGGCTTCCTGGCAGAGGAGGTGTTTAAGGCTAAGATCAGGAGGCTGAGAAGTGCTATGCAAATGAAGACCTAGGAAAAGAGGTCCAGTCAACAAAAACAAATTCAAAAGTCTTGATGAATGAGCTAGATGTTTTCAAGGAATGGATAAATATTTGGGATGGCAGGAATGTAAAGACTAAGGAGTGGGGAATGCATGAAAGGATGTAAGGGCCAGCTCATGTATGACCTAATAGTCCATAATAAGGAGTTTCATCTGATTTCTGATCTATTTGTCTGCTCCAGTTTGCCTTAGAGCAGTGGTCAGCAAACTGTGGCTCATGAGCCGCGGTTTGCCACTCTGTTGACTAATGAGTTTGCCGACCACTGCCTTAGAGGATGTTATTCATTTTATATCATGCTTACTCTTAAAAAATAGACTTAAAATATAAAATGTCTCAGCAGTAGGGTAAATATTTGTCAAAAAGTGACTAATTATTCTTGGCTCTCACATATGTGGCTATTTAAAGCATATTGGTTAAAATCTCAGGCACTAGATTCATCCAAACTTGGGTTCAAATATTAGCTCTGCCACTTACTAGGTGCGTGATCTTCAACAAATTATTATAGTCACTTTCCTAAGTCTTCATTTCCTTATCTGTACAATGGGGTTCAAATAGCATCTGTTTCATAGGGTTACTGAGAGCATAAGAGATAATACTTTTAAAGCCCTTTATTCTCAGTATTTAATAATTTTTAAAAAATTGATTTCAGAAAGAGGAAAAGAGAGGGAGAGATAGATAGAAAAAACAATGATGAGAGCGAATCATCAACTGGCTGCCTCCTATTGGGGATTGAGTCCCAATCCGGGCATGTGCCCTGACCAGGAATCAAACTGTGACATCCTGATTCATGAGTCAATGCTCAACCACTGAGCCACACCGGCCAGGAGTATAAATTTAGCTGTTCTATTATTACTTTTCTCCATGTGTTTTTTCTAACTATTTCTATTGATGCTAAGAGGAGCATATCATGATTCCTATTCCCAGTATATGTTAGGCTGACCACTTGAAGAAAGAACTCTGAGAAAAAACAAAATTCATCAAGGTTAAGGGTCCTCTGTAGTTTATTTTTATGGAAAATTAGTTATGGTCCTCTGTAAACATTTTGAGGGAAGAATAAAAAGATCTGTCATTCTGATTATAATAAAGTGAAATTTTGAAAAAAATAACAAAAAGCCTTTGAAACTTCTGTCTTTACTGGATGTATGGAACCTGTGGTATGTTTCAAGAACTGGGCATTTGTCAATGATATATCTACATCCTTCTATATCCTTCTATATCTACATCCTTCTTTTTAAAAAAAAAAATTAATAATGAACCTTAGAAAGTTTTCTGCTAAAATGTCCCAGCCTAGACACATTTCTGATATCCAATGTTGAACTCACTAAGCAAGAGTGAAGGCAACATCAACGAACACAGAAATTCCAAATTTGGTTTCTTTAATTTTATATTTACTCTTTATGAGTTCTAAACATTCCTGGACATGAATTTTAGTTTCATTCTTATATGGCTGTTCTTTCTAAATTAACTTTAATACTAACCTTGCCTTCTTCAAACCTGATCATATTTCCCTAGGAAAAACAAAAACAAAAACTATGTAGTAGGTGGTGAACTCCTACCATTAAACCACCCTGTAAGGAACCAGCCCTGCCTTTCCTTGGGAGTCCAGCCCTGGACACACACAGGCACGGACTGCCATTAGGTGTGGGTCCTGCTTCACTTCCCTGTCAGGTTCATCACCAACAAGCCAACATATAGGATATTCTCAGAATTCTCTGATTTTATATATTTGAAGTTCTTATTCTTTCTTTTTAAGCATCTTTCAAAGAGTGTGGATGAACCTCAGAGACAATTCATATGTTCAAGTTATTACCATATTTCCATAGTTTTATTTTACCTGTTAATTTGCCAGCTCATTTATTATGATTTCTCTCTGTTTTGTCTTGGCTACTAGGATTTGTTTTACATGATGCTTATTTTCAGAATTGTTTTTCTTTCCCCAGTCCCCGCCAAAGGTTATTATAAACACTGTTTTCCTGAATTTCAGGGAGTTCCTACTTGCTTTTTATGAGAAGAAAGCAAGTATGCATTGAGACCATTCAGGGCAGATCTATTAGTAGAATTTTTTTAAATTCTGATATTTTAAAAGGAAGAGATGCAGTTGATTAAAAATGTCATCAATATTAGCATGCGGTGTCTCTGGTTCTCTTCTTCATTTTTGTCATCATCTTCTTCTATATTTTAGTGTAATTTGGGGCAACTCCTGAAGTTTCTCAGTTCTATAAATCCAAAGTTACCCAGGAACATGTATATTATTGATTGTCAAGCGTCACCTGGTGGCTATACTTTGCAATTACCACAGATACACACGTAAATCTTTCCTGAACTAAACCTTATGTGCATAAAATAATTCAATGTCACAGGAACAGTTATATTTTATAACTGACTAGATCATCAGCTATTAAGGCAACCTTGTGTCACATCTTTCTATTTGCAACTGAATGAAACCATACCCTTGTTCCATCATTAGTACCACTGAATATAATAACAGAACATTTAATAGAGCTGAAGATTAAGTGATTAGCATCACTATGTTCTCTCAGCAACATCACGCAAAGTCTTCTAGTCAAATGTAGGAACAGATCCTGATGCCCTTGCAAATGGGCTCTGTACATTCCAAGCACTATAAAATCGCGTGGGGTTATTAGTGTTATATTCATGAGCACTAATGATCATCAAGTTCCTTTATCCTATTACAAATGAGAAAATGGAGAAAATACTTCTCAAAAAGTGATATATAAACCGTATCTCTAAGTCTTTCACTCTTTCCCAGGGAATGTACTTTTAAAACACTAATGAAGTAGAATAGATTTACAAGAGAAAAATAGGACTACTTCTGAGAATTAGAGTGCTTACATTTTAAGAGGGTATGAGTGAGAGTAGTGGTGGGTAAGGTTCTCCAAATTCCAGTATCCGCCACCCCCCCACACCATCACCACCCTGCCCCGGTTGAGTCATAGGAGCACTTTGATTCAGGCAGGTGTGTGCACACAGTCACCTGAGGTAACAGACTCTGTGATGTTCAGATTGTTTAGAGAAAGTCCCAGCGACTGCCGTGAGGATGAGGAGGACGTGCTACTTGAGGATTCTGAGGATGGCCGAGCAGGCTTAGCCGTGTTACCAGTTTCTGCCTTCAGCCGGTCATTTTCAGCCTTCAGTATTTCAATTTCATTCTTTTGTGAAGATGGGAAACATGAAAAAAATTGAACAGGTTTGATTGAGAAAATGGTGTCATCTGTTTTATCAGAGTTAGTTAGATTGTTTACTAAATAAAGCATGCAGTCATATCCTATATAATAAAAGGCTAATATGCAAATTGACCGAACAGCTGAATGACCAGTCGCTATGACACGCACTGACCACCAGGGGGCAGATGCTCAATGCAGCAGCTGCCCCCTGGTGGTCAGTGCACTCCCACAGGGGGAGCACTGCTCAGCCAGAAGCCGGGCTCAGGGCTGACGAGCGCAGAAGCAGTGGCGGGAGCCTCTCTGGCCTCCACAGCAGCACTAAGGACCCCTCAGGGGATGTCCCACTGTGGGGAGCGAGCCTAAGCTGTCAGTCGGACATCCCCGAGGGCTCCTGGACTGTGAGAGGGTGTGGGCATGGATTTCATGCACTGGGCAACTAGTGTTAAATAAACAAATATAAATTATGAAAACAGACTTTCCCCAAAAAAAGGAAAAGTAATATTTTCTTGTCTCTCACATTTATATATTTACAAATATAGACATACTAACCATTAGAATTTCAATAATTATTTTTTGAATATATCAGATGTTTTTAGGATATGGCCTCATTTGAGTTGAGAATACTATAACTGAAGACTTCATAACATTTCCCTTCTTTTATTTTTATCTCTTTTTTACATTTCTCATTTTAAAAGTACTGTTAAAATCTCATAGCAGATGACGTTTGTAACATTCTGAATTCACAGAGTTGAAAATCAAAGCAAAATAATGCAAATAAGGTGATTTCAAATTACTTCAGAATCCTAGCTAACATCTGAAAAAGTTTTTGTTCCTTCAAAATGGGGCATGAGGCTCTCTAAAACAACAAAAGCCTTTTGATGAATATACACAGCGGCAGATGAATCTGCTCAGCAATGAGCTTTCTCCCTCAGTCATCTGCGGTAGCAAGTGATTACTGGTTCACAATAATAAAATGAAAACTTAGTCTGAGCACAGACTGAGTCTGAATTTAGCCCTCAGATGCTTAAAAAAAAACACCAAAAAAAATCAAAAACACAAAAGCTTTGCTTTTACAGATGGCATTCAACATCACTTTTACTTTCAGATTTAGAAAGCTTGAGTTATATTTCTGAGGTTTTCTCATTACTTTTGTTTTTCAGTAGAAAATAGGTAACGGTATTTGAAAGTCAGATTTCAAAAGAGCAGAAAAAAATCCAACATAAAGGCAAATCATGGAAAAGTGAAGAAGGATTATAGCTGTCGCTAAAATCTTAGCTGCCAAGTGCATCCAATCACCTGTAAGTGTACTGAATGGTCTGTGTGTGCAACTGACCAGTTTGTTTTCCCACTTCCAACATCCGAGATTTCTTCGTTTGGTATTAAGAAATAAGTTACAAAGATTGAATAAACAGTACATTTCCATGAAAAGGTGTGTGGTGAGATTTATTTTTGTAAATAACTGAGAGAAGGAAGTAAGCAGTATTGTCCATCCCTCCATGTGTTCCTTGCGTCAGCACTGACCTGCATCCGGTTCATGGCCTCCCGGATCTGATCGAGGTGATGAGCCGAGCTGAGTGCCTCCAGCCGAATGTCTGTTAATTTTAATTCCTTTTCTCTGAGCTCACTCTTCAGCTGCAGAATTATCTCTGCCTCAGCCTCAGTGCATTCACAGATGCTGAAAAAGGAAACAAACACAAATTGGTGGTTGGGGGAAGCTAGCAATGCTTCTCTTGAAGACTGAACTGTAATATTAACCAGCAGGGACAGAAATTATTTGCTGCTGGCAAAACCTAGAGAAAAGGAGAAAGAGTTTTACACACAGTAATACAGTCACAGGTTCACAATTGGAAATAGGAACTATCTTTTTCTTTAACCTTCTCTTCCTATTTTCTGAAGTATGAAAACAGTCTATTATTACTGTATATAAAATGACCCTCAAAAGCCTCTTGTTGCTGAAATTTATAGGCTGCAGAGTTGTAGTGATATTACATTTCATTCTACCCTTTTCCAAGGGACTGAACTCTCTATTTGCAACATATGAAATATTCTTTTTTAAAGAAAAGTTATTATGTTCTTAAAATGTTGATTTCTTGTTTTATGAAATTGTACAAAGAATAACCTTATTTGTCATAATACCATCTTCAAGTTACCATGAAAATTCAATATACATATTGTAGGAAATAAATCAGAGAGATTAGTTTTGAACATGGAAATAATGGATCAGTGTTATATAATCCTCCTGCTAGGCTCAGCTGACTCAGGGGATCACAGCTAATGAAGCTAAATCACAGATTTCAGCCCATAAAAGCAGGCTAGTCGAGGGCTGCTGAAAGGTCATATACATTACATCCTCATTGTTGTTCTGTTATTGTTTTGTGGACACCTTTGTAGAAAATATGTCAAAAGAATTTGTTTTGCAGCTGACACCATTGTCATTTAAAATGTGAGAACTAGGTCACTGATCATAAAATCTTAGTGTGTTCTTCCTTCCTCTGTGAGTTATGAAATTTTTTAGGATGCACAAGTGTCTTACATGGTCCTTAGTGGCCCTGTTCTGTATGACAATTCTAGGCTAGTCATTGTCATGGGCATACAAGGAAATCTGATTTAAATGATTTATAAAACAAAGAGGCGCATCAGAGCACGTTTCTATAGTCTGCATCCTATCTTGTAAATTCAACTGGTGGGCTACGATAAAAACGCTAGGCTGGATTATCTCATACAATTAAAGAAAATGGATTGCGGTTTGGCTTTAGGAAACGAATTTTTGCTTCAAAACCAGAAAGACAGAGGAGGTTTCGATTGTTGAAACGCATGCGAGTGGTTTTAGAAAAAGCAAAAGCAAACACCCTCTAGGTTAGATCCTGGCTCTTTGCAGTTTTCATGCATCACACTCCATTTTACCGGGATCTATGCTTGTAGATGACAGGGCCATTTCGACGTTTCTTTGGTGGCCAGACAAGGGGTGACCTGCATTTAACGCACAGTTAGACAGATCCACGGACAGGTGCAAGTGAAAAGAAGTGAGAATAATAACTTAGGAAAGTGGAGAATGAGATCAAGAAACACTCAAATTCTAATAGATGAAAAGATTGAAACCAACGCTGTCTGACATTCTAAGGAAGCTCTGAGAAAGGCTGGTAAGGAGATGCGGTAGCAGCACAACCTGATGACCTTTAGAACACAAGTGTGGGCTAGGCCTGAAGTTGTTGGCAAAAAACGTTCAGCATTCTGCAGAGGGAGGGACTTACGCTGAGGCAGACTGTGAGGGCTTCATGGATGAAGACCCACTGTCACCAGTGCTATGGGGCAACTTGGGGGATGCTGGAAGAGATGAGTCCGTGAGCTCTTCAATGTCTGAATGTGACGAAGGAGGCTTGGTGGACTTTTTCTTCCCAAAGGCTTGTTTGAATGAGCTTCTCAGCTGAAAAAAGGACAGAAATTACCTTTCTTGTCTATTTGCACTTGGAGAATTTTGCTTTGGGGCGTTAGTTTGCAGGTGCCATCCTAGCCACTGCCTGGGGTCAGTATGTAAAAGCAGAGTATTAACAGTTGCAGCACAGTATCTCTAAAAAAAAAGATACCATGTTTTGTGTTTTTGTTTTATTCTTGTATTAATCCAGCGTAGCGCAAACATGGAAGGCTTTTAAATAGTGCAGGGTCAAGGGCATGGCTGTCAGAGCACTCATTTAAAACTAAGTACCTTGAAGGGATTTCATTCCCAATGCTTCTCTCTTCAAGGCAATTTGTTTTAAATGGCCACTTTAGCGCTACAATCAAGTCATGTCCTGCTGACAGTATAAACTTAAAAAGCAAAATTAAATCAAATTCACCTAACACTTCATTAACTGTGGTTTTCTATTCAAATTTTCAATTCCCATACTATTTAAAACCAGAATCGGTATCCCCTACAGCTCTATTCAGAAAATGGTTTTACTTCTTCTTTTTAAAATTTGAGATTAAAGTGAAAAGACACAAAGAAAAGACATACAAGGTAATCTGCTTTTAAAGGGTATAAAAGCCTACTGCCAAAATAAATAGCATTCATGCCAAGGTAGGGTGTTTTATATAGATGCATGCCAAATTGCCCACAGTTTATATTCACCTCACTTCCTCTAGAGTTCACCTTGCAGAAACATGAAAGAGTGTGTAATTACAAATCAAGGGAATGAAGGCTGATCAGTATTTTAAAATATTACCTGCATAAACATTTTTTAAAACAAAAAAAAAGATATTTCTCTCATTATTCATAGAAGACACTCCAGGAAAATCTTCTGAGAGTTATATTTTAGATTCCATCAAGAGTTGTACTTATTTAAAATCTGCTTTGTTTCATGGCATTAAGCGAAATCCTTTACTTCATTGTTTTTAAACATTTTTGCAATGATAGCATCTTCCCCTCAGTTATCTTAAGAAATTGCTTAATATTATCATAAATAATATATCTTGCAAACTAGTTCTGTTAAAGTGCATTTCCATATTCCTGCTATATTCTCCTGCTAAAAAATAAAGCAGACATTAATGTAGTTGATTTCTTACACGGGGAAACTTTATTCAAATGAAAAACCCTATTGATGTGAGGAGTGGGAAGACTTTCATGGTCTTTTCTTTCCCTTTTATTAACTCCATTTCTTCTCTTTCTCCATCACCATCATCATCACTACCACCTTCATACCATCATCATCAATGTCATCACCATCACCATCATCATCACCACCATAATCGTCATCAATGCCATCACTACCACCATTACCATCATCATCATCATCACCACTATAATCATCATCATCTTTTTCTTCTCCGTCTGCACAATAAATCCCTACACTAAGTCATCTATTTACAAATGTTATTTTTCTTTACAACTTTACAGTATTACTCATCCTATTTTTACAGATGAGAATATTTAGGCCCCACAAAAGGTGAAGTAATCAGCCTGAGATAAAAAAAAAAAAAGAAAAAGTGGCAGAGCAGGAATTCAAACCCAAGTTTAGTCCCAAATCTAAAACATGCTCTTCAGCACCATGCCACTCTAACCTTGGTGACAAGTGCAGCATTTGAGGTGCCAGTCACTGAATGAGACGCTTTATAAACTACTGCACATCGCTAAAGCCCAAAAGGATAAAAAGCCTGATTCACTGTGCAACAATGAGCCTCAGAGTTCCTTGAGTGAGGAGAGCTTACCCAGTTTTTCTTTTTCTTTTTCTTGGAGTCAGCATCATTACCACTGCCAATGCTGGAATGACTGGTGGCACTGTTGATACTAGAAACGCTTTCAGAGGAATGCTGTCTTCTGATGCGGAGATCTAGCAACAGATAGAGAGGATCACTTTGCTCATAAAGAGTTAATAATTAAGAACAAATTAGAATTTAGGTTTTCTGAGAGGTATTCTGCTAATAAAAGTCAACATAGCTTTGTAAGATCATTTCAATGCAGTTTGGTTTTATAAGTTTAATAGAGTGCAACCATACTTGCTTTAATTAACTGGCTTATCTGATTTAGATTCAATAGGCATCTCATATAAGTCTCCAGCACTGGTGGTTTAATGAGTGCTGAGTTTTGTCCGAAAATGAAATGCTGTGCTAGTGATTCTACTCAATACCTGGATCAAACTGCACTTCCAAAACAATTTATTTCAAATGATTAGTTTCATGGAGTCAGTGGAAACTCATAATAGCATGGGAATTAATTTTGTCTTTTTAGTATTTGCACTTTGAATAAAGTTACTGAAGTCAAATATATTAACTGTCCATTTCATAGAATCATACCATGTTAGAGCCAAAACAAATCTTGGCAGTCATCTAAGCACTTCATCTCACAGGTGCGGAACTGAAGTGCAAGGTAGTTAAGTGACTGGACAAAGTGGAAGGGACGATGAGAGGAAGAGCCTTAAGAGAGGAGAGAATGTGTAGACTGCATTCGTGAATTACACAGAAAACATTCCATCTTACTCCCAGCCCCTGCTGATGACTTGGAACAATAGTAACAGTAAGAATAACAACAGGTAATTATAAAGCTAGCTTTTATTCTGTACTTACTCTGCTCTCGGAACATCTAATTTCAATCTTTACGTAAACCACTGAAGTGAATTGAATCAGTTAATGTAATTTTCTCTTAGTCACTCAGCTGAAAACCAGAGAAGCCAACCAGAGACCTGGACTGATTCTAATGTCTGGTGAGCTAACTGGCATGTACTTCTAAAAAGCATGTGCTACTTCTCGAGTTACATATTTTAAGGAGGGTAGCATTTTATATTTAATCTCTTTTTGAAGATATTGACTTACTCCATACAATCAGCTTATAAGATTTATTTATAGTTATTAAAATTAAAAATTTATCTACTTACAGTGACTTGATATTAATTGTTAGTGGAGTCATAAAGAGTTTAAAAATTATTTTTAAGGTCAAATCTGCTTTTAGTCTATTTCTATTACTCTATTTAATTGGCATCAACAAAGATTAATCAAGCAAAAAAATATCAATGGAACTTATAAGATATTGCAAATTATTATATGGCTTTCAAAAATTTTCCATAGAAATTATAGTATAAAATCAAAGCTTTCCAGTTGACTGATTTATTAGTAAAATGATCCATGCCAATGAAACTGTAACTGGTTACTTTAAAAACATATAATAAATAAGTATATATGTGGGTATATAATATATGTAAACATGTCTCCATCCTTACACTTATATACATCTATATCAATAAGTGCTTTAATTTTTCCATTAATATAATAACATGCTGACAAATTTTATACAGGGGGAAAAACTAGAGCAACTTTTCAGAATCCCTTGAGTTTGATCTCTTAAAAGTATTTCTAAAAATAATGATAACATTTACTGTTTTTGCATACCAAAAATATTATCAAAGCAAAAAGCTAAACCAAGGTATATAGATGTGTGCCATTTTGATTCAATAATAAGAACATGATATCTCTGAACTAATATGAAGGTTAGATGAGTAATCAATAGAAAAATGTGTGTAGGTATTTATTTGTGTTGTAAATTTCTTCTGCAGTTGTCTATAAGCTTTTCTGAACAAGATGTAGTTTTGCCTTAATAAATCACTTTCACAAAGAGAGAAGATGTATTAAGCATGAAAGTATCCAAAGTTTTTATTATATCCAGATAATAAATTGTATTTGACTTTTATTAATCCCCAATTTTAAAAAGATAGGTAAATTCTTGTAATCATAGTCTTAGAGGTATTAGCTATGTTCAACTGTGACTGTATTTCCAATAAAGATTAACAAAGGCATACTTTCAATACTATCATAGAATGAAGGTAATGCATTTTACTTTTCTCTAACAATTCCTTTCTTGGGCTTATCAGTATTTGATTCAGTACATGGAACATCACAGAACTAGGTAAAGAATAGTTGACCAAATGAATACAAGAATCTGAATGAATGGAGAAGCTTACTTTCAAAGTATATATTTCAGGTATGTGTTCGTTCCAGTATTCATTTTCCACTTCCCACCCTTTGCACCACCACTATCCCAGTTCAAATCACAACCATCACTTACCTGCTTGACAGCAAGAATACCTGTCCAACTTATGCACCTTCAAGCCATTCTTTTTTTCCCTTTATTTTAAGATATTACATATGTGTCCTTATCCCCCTAATGTCCCCCCACCCCCCGCACTCATGCCCTCACCCCCCTGGTGTCTGTGTCCATTGGTTAGGCTTATATGGATGCATACAAGTCCTTTGGTTAATGTCTTAGCCCCCCCTCCCCTAACTTCCCTTGAGGTTTGATGGTCTGATAGATGCTTCTCTGTCTCTGGATCTGTTTTTGTTCATCAGTTTATGTTGTTCATTATATTCCACAAATTAGTGAGATCATGTGATATTTATCTTTCTCTGACTGGCTTATTTCGCTTAGCATAATGCTCTCCACTTCCATCCATGCTGTTGCAAATGGTAAGAATTCCTTTTTTTTTTTTTTTTTACCGCAGCGTACCATTCTACAAACAGTAGCTGGGAAATCTTTTTAAAAGAAAAACTTCATCATCACTCCCTCACTTAAGACTTTTCAATAGATTCCCATTTTAATAGGAATAAAAGTAATTTAAATTCCTAAATATGGCCTAAAAGTCCCTCAGCAATCTGGTCAGTACTTATTCTCCAACCTGGTTCTATTTACCTTACACCTTTGCTCATTACCTTCATTGTATTAATTTCATAAAGGCACTAAAATCTATTTTCTGTCTCAAGACCTTTCTTGAATATTCCTCTCTTATTTTAAAATATGACTTGTACTTATTCTTTGGATCTCTCACTGGTTTCTAATTAGAGAAGTCTTTCCTGACTATGCCACCTGCGGGAGGTTTCCTGGTGCCCTCACTCTCGCTGACACCTATCCTCATCTATTTTAGAACTTATAACTACTTGGGCATGCACATTAGCTACACCAGTGATCACAATGATTGTTTACTTTCTGCCCTCCTACAGATCAAAAATTGATGGAGACAAAGGCTATGTCTATTTTGTTTACCATTTTATATTCAGGGCTTTGTACAGCGTGTATCGCATGTGATAGGCAATCAATAAGTACTCACTGAATAAATTTATTCTTATTAGTCATTCAACACAACTATGTTTGCCTGACATTTAATTATTTACTGTTGACTGCAATTTAATACATGTTTTGTCAAATTGTATTTGGTATATCTTAAGGAAATACTATTCCATGTTTATGCACAGAGGTAGTGACTTAAAAAGCAACAGCAGGTTTTGAAAAATATAAATACAAATTTCCATTACCTTTACCTTTCAGCCTTATAGCAATTATTTAGTTATCAAGTCATAATTGTTATAAATAATATACATAAATTACCTTTTGTTAGAATGGATTGTGAGCCCTTGAGTACACTGGTGCTATCTCTCTCTCTCTCTCTCTCTCTCTCTCTCTCTCTCTCTCTCTCTCTCCTTGCATCTTTGTATTTCAAGATCAGAGTGCCTAATACACAGCAGATGCTCAGATAATGTTTGTGTGAATAAATAAATAAATTTATTCTATTACAGACTGCTATTATTTATCAGGCTTTGTTAATAAATGTGATGCACAAATACAGAGAAAGTATAAGGTTAACATAACTTTATAAATTACTATGTGATTTTACCATAGTTTGATCTGTCTGTAAAAGTGCTGCCTCATTCCAAATACATAACTTAAGATTACATGTTAAATTTTTTCCTGACATAAAGATTTTAAAGGTCTCAAAAACCTTTATTACTTAAGAAGACAGATGTATAGCCTATATAATCACCTTAATAACCCAATAAAATATACATAATAAGTCCAATTTACTGTGTAGTTTCTCCATATAGTAAGTCACAATTTGTGTTCATTGATTTTAATATTGAATTTTAATACCCTATATACCTATATTGAACCCTTTATAACTATTTGTATAACTATTTGTTTTTGTCAGCTTTAAATCTTGTCAAATTATTTTTAAATATTTTTTGACCAATTTGTATCACTTGTATTTACTTTAGGCACCCTTTCCCCATTTTTGAGCCAAGAAATTCCTATTTTTTTAATTCTGGTAGGAACATTAAGCTACCTGTTGCCTAAGATAAAAGGAATCCTCCCAGAAAGTTTTACTTCAGTGACTTTACTGTGTTGAAGAAAGGATTAAGCTTTTTAAAATCCATTCTGGACCTATTTAGGACACGAAGATTTAGAACATAAGCTGCTTTGTTATAGCTCTAAGATAAGCTTTAAATATGCAGTAATTTTTCCATGCAGCATGTAATCAACTCCCACACATGCAAAGTTGCTAAATTCTTAACAGAAGTAGTCTCTAGAGAACTAGTATGTCTCACTTTATATAACTGTTTTCCTAAAATTTAAATTATGTTTAAAAATTATATTATTTTCTATAAAATTTGAATAAGCACCTTTCATAGGCTAGGCATCATCACAGCCACTAGGATTAAGAAAACATACCACCCTACCATAGAGCAGGAGAGGCAGTACATTAAGTAAATCAAGGCATCAAAGTCTAATGCACATTTTGATGGGGGAAGTACAGCTATAGCCAGAAACCCATCACAACAGGACCTCATCCAGTTTAAGGATCAAGGAGGCATATTTAGGCTAATTCTTGCAAGGTCTCAAAAATTTTTTATGCTGCACAAACAGGGTAGAAAGTTCCAAGCAGAATAAACAGAATATATAAAGAACTTTTGAAGAACTGGAAGATGTTCAGGCTAGGTGAAATATGAAATATGCAATATGACAAAAAAGCAAGGTCTAGAACAGTGTCTAGCACATGATTGGTAATCAATAAATATTTGTTGACTAAATGTAGCTGAAAAAGAGATTGTGTCAAGCTAAGGAGTTTGTATTTCATCCTAAAGGCAATATGAGATACATGTATGGAGACAACTGCTCTAGTTGCAGTGTGAAGAGTGAGGTAAAGTGGTGTAAGATGAAGAGCAGGAAGGATTTAGGAGTTTCTGGCCATGGATCAGGGAGGAGATGAGGGATGTTGATAGTAGGATCAGGGAAAGGGGAACAGATCTAAGAGATAGTCAAGGGGTAGAATCAATTTGGCAATTTCTTGAGTGAGGAGAGGAGGATTTATATGTGACATACAGATTTCTGGCTATAAGAAGGGTGCCATTTACTGAGGCAAGGAACACTGATGGCAAAGCAGGTGTGAGAGAGAAGATGACAATTTAAAATTTGGAGATGTCGAGTTAAAGCTGACACAGAGACATCCAAAGATAACCAAATGGAGTTCCCTCTTTGGCAGCTGTATATACAGATCTGTAACTCAAGAGATGAGCCTAGATTGAAGAGATAGATTTGACACTTGGCAACACATAAATGACAAAGCTAGAGCACTAGATGATTTTGTATAAAATTTTAGATAGGATGGAGAGAATCATAATGTAAAAAAATCATGATGGACCAGGTCCTAAGAAATGCTAACATTTAACAAATGGATACAAATGAGTTAACCTACAAAAGGAACTTTAAAAGAGATTTCAAAGAAGCAGAAGAAAAAACTAGAAATGTGGACGTCATGAACATTAGAAAAAAATGAATATTTCAAGTAGGAAGGAACAGGCATTAATAACAAATGCTGTTACCATGTTAAATGCAATAAGAATTTTAAGTGTTTTATTGAATTTAATGTCATATAAGTCATTATTGATCCTGAAGGGAACAGTTTTGGTGGAGTGGTGAGAAGAGAAGCAACATTCCAGTGGTCTAAGTGTGACTGGTTGCTGAAGACATTGAAAAATTCCATAAAAAATTCCCAGAATTAATCTGGAAATGGGAAGAGAGGTGACAGGCATTCAGAATTTAGGTAAAGAGGTGAGAATACTGAATGCTATTGAAAAGAGCTGAAATGTGCATTAGTGGGATTTATGTAAAAAAAGAATAAGATATTAACATAGAGCATTTTTCTTCAGTATAGGCAATATTTCCATCAGGTTTTCATCAGGGGTGGTGGCAGCGAAAATGACTGCATCATTGCTTAGAATTGTTGACACATAGTAATAATGAAAAACAGACCAACTTTCAGTCATTGTCTTACTGTTTTAAAAAAAAGTGTACATTTTTACTGTCCTTACCCCCCAGATGAGTTGCTCCCCCTAACCCCACTACTTTGTACTTTGATTTTATTTTTTTATATAGATCTAGGTTTTCTTACTCCTTACTGGGTTTATTTTGCTTGAGGTCAGATATAAATGCATTAACCAATCACACATCCTTACCTTCACCAAATCAAGTGAAGAGAAATGTGTATATAACTATAGAAGCCAATTCTTTAAGATCAGTTTAAAAATTTTGACAATGAAAGCCACTCTTAAATTCTGAGATTCTGACTATATTAATAGCAAATATTCATTATAAAAAAAAGTCACTGAGTAAAAGCAGCTTTTATCCAATTAGTAAATAAAATAAAGTACAAATGTATTGGATACAAAATGGCAATCTTTCTAAATATACCTTTGGGAGGGTGATCTGGACCATTTAGTGCTCCCTGGATGGCAGCCTGGGCAGCAGAATTCTGGGCCTTCAGCATTTCAATGGTTTCTCTTAGTTCTATGAGTTCAGACTCCTGTGAAACAAACAGATTAGAAGCTTTAATCCCTAGAAAGAAAAGTAAACTGTCCCTGTTGTTCAAAATTCACCATCCAATGGGTTTGATTTATGTAGTGCTAATGCCCCGGGAGATATGGATATTTGGCTCACCTTGTCAAGTTGTATCTGACAACTTATTACTTAGTTAAATGTAAAGGAGAATTAAATTTTTTTTTTCTTAGTTGAGGCCCGGTGCATGAAATTTGTGCACGGGGAGGGGGGGAGTGTCCCGTCAGCCCAGCCTGCACCCACTCCAATCCGAGACCCCTTGGGGGATGTCCAACTGACAGTCAGACATCCCTCTCACAATCCTGGACTGCTGGCTCCTAATCGCTCACCTGCCTGCCTGCCTGGTCACCCCTAACTGCCCCCTCCCCCTCCGCTTGCCCGATTGCCCCTTACTGCCTCTGCATGCCAGCCTGATCACCCCAAACTGCCCCCCCCTGCCGGCCTGGTTGCCCCCAACTGCCGCCTCCCTGCCAGACTGGTTGCCCCCTACTGCCCACCTCTGCCGGCCTGGTCACCTCCTACTGCCCCCCCCACTGGCCTAGTCACCCCTCACTGCCCCCCCTGCCAGCCTAATCACCCCCAACTGCCCCCCCCCCCGCTGACCTAGTCACCTCTAACTTCCCCCCCTGCCGGCCTGGTTGCCCCCAACTGCATGCCCCCTCACCGGCCTGATCAACCCTAACTGCCCCCCCTGCTGGCCTGGTTGCCTCTTACTGGCCCCCCTGCCAGCCTGGTCACCCCCAACTGCCCCCTTCTGCCAGCCTGGTTGCCCCAAGTGCCCACCCCTGCTGGCCTGGTCATCCCCAACTTCCCCCCCTGCTGGCCTGGTTGCCCCACGCAGCCTGCTTCTTCAGTCATTTGATCATCCCTCACTAACGCCCCTGGCAGCCTGATTGTAGGCAGCCATCTTGTGAGGGTGTGATGGTCAATTTGCATATTACCACTTTATTATATAGGATAAATATGATCTGAATAGTCCTTATTCTTTTCAAAGGGTGGCACCCAGAGCTGAGCAGTACAACATGAAGCATGATATCACATTGCTTACTTTATACCAAACTTATTCATGCAATCTGTGGTCAAATTGCAAAGTTAAATATTAGTATGTTCTGGTGACCATATTGCATTTACTGTCAACTGGAAATCCCACGTTTTTGTCTAATAAGTGATTTTAGATTTTTGCCTCCTGTATTTAGCACTTGGGGGATGGATTCTTTATATTCAAGTATAAAACATAGAACTCAACCATAACTCACTCCTATTAAATGCAATCTTATTAAATTCTTCTGGCATATTCAAGGTCATTTTAAATTTTGATACTTTTCATCCAATAAAATTTCTAGTATGGAGACCGAATTTCACCAAGCCAAAAAACATAGGAATTTTTAAAAAGTGAATAAAACATATGTATTAGTCCTTAAAAATAGTGAAATTACAAAAAAGTTTAAAAATCAAAATTTTAGAAAACATCTATATTTTATTGAACTTAGGTAATTTTAAGGTGTGTCCCAAGGGAAATTCCTAGATAAATTTAACCTATCATATTTGTTTAAGTAAATTTATTTTACCTGATTTGATACACCATGAAAAAGATAACAAAGAAAAAAAAAAGAAAGAGTGCTTTTTCAGTATAGACCATATTTCTATCAGGAGCTCAAAAACAAGAAGTATCCTTCTTGGTAGAGATGGCAATACTAAAAATTAGAATTCCTGTCAGCCTCTTAGAGAGAGAATTCCTTGATGGTATATTTGTCATTCATCATTTTCTCTAGCATCTCTGGCAGAATCAGGCTTGGGTTCTTCATCCCAAGGTAAATAGTTTATCCCTACTCAAGTCTTCCCAGAATATAAAAAAAAGTAGGATTATGACAACTGCCTTTGAAGGAAACTGCTACGTACATGGGAATGTCCAGTGATGATTCTAACCTTACACACTTACAAAAACATAGACAATGCTAATTAAATGAGATCCAGGTTTGGAATAGATACCTGGTGCCTCTTATATCTATTTTCATTAGATATCTGACATATTCCTACCCGATGACAGATTTTTTTAAAGCAAACCCTTTTATAGACCTCTAATAGCTTAAAAGTCAAAGAATATCATAATGAAAATTCAATACAACCTCCTGGATTTGTAGAGAGATCTTCAAACACTTGACTGTAATTTCATTTGTATTTGTTTATAAAAAAGAAAAAGATCATGTTTGTGGAAAATTTCCAATGTCATAAACAAAATTCAGATCCAATTTATCATATTTCTCAGTCTCTCCAAATTCTGTCTATATTCTGTCCTTGCCCAACAAGTAACAGAATGTTTACCAAATTTAATTTACTTTTCTTTAAAATAAATCTTCCAAGAGATAAAATGTTTACTTAAAATTCATTCTGCATTCAGAAATTTATTCACAAAAAGATATATATGTTGCATATTTAATGAATCACATAACTCAAATAGTAATGTTATAACCATGCATTAAATATGAATAGAAATCAGATTTCATTCTTGAATTTAGAACCAGTAGTGATTGTATTGTGAATTAAAAATCTGCTAGAACAGTGGTCAGCAAACCGCGGCTTGCGAGCCACATGTGGCTCTTTGGCCCCTTGAGTGTGGCTCTTCCACAAAATACCACAGCCTGGGCAAGTCTATTTTGAAGAAGTGGCGTTAGAAGAAGTTTAAGTTTAAAAGATTTGGCTCTCAAAAGAAATTTCAATCATTGTACTGTTGATATTTGTCTCTGTTGACTAATGAGTTTGACGACCACTGTGCTAGAACATTGGTTTTAGGTTTAAAGAGGAAAAATAGAAATGGGATCTTATGCAAATGTCTAAAAATTTTTGCTTAATTTTATGAGTTAGCTGTCAGTGTTTTGAAAAGATTAGAAGTAGAATGTTCCGGAAATGTTGCTTTTTTAGAAAATTGTGTTTAATATGAGATAGAAGAATTGTCACTTTCTAATATTAAGTATCTTATTTTCTTGATTTTTAAAATATATATTTACTAGTGGCCCGGTGCACGAAATTCATGCATGGGGCGGGGAGGGGGACAAGGGGGTTGTTCTTCAGCCCGGCCTGCACCCTCTCCAATCTGGGACCCCTCGAAGGATGTCCTACTGCCAGTTTACAGGGATCAGGCCTAAACTGGCAGTCAGACATTCCTCTCACATTCCGGACTACTGGCTCCAGCTGCTCACCTGCCTGCCTGCCTGCCTGATTGCCCCTAACCACTCTGCTTGCCTGCCTACTTGCCCCCAACTGCCCCTCGCTGCTGGCCTGCTTGCCCCCAAATGCCCTCCCCCCTGCCAGCCTGATCACCCCCAACTGCCCTCTGTGCCAGCCTGCTCACACCCACTGACCCCCCCACTGGCCTGCTCACCCCCAACTGTCCCCCTGCTGGCCTGCTCACTCCAAACTGCCCCCCCCCGCTGTCCTGATCACCTCCAACTGACCCCCACTGACAGCCTGTTTACCCCAAACTGGACCCCTGCTGGTCTGCTTACCCCCAATGGCCTCTGCCATCCCATCCTGGCCTATCACCCCCCAAGGTCCCAGCCCGTCCTTTTTTTCTTTTTCTTTTTTTTTTTCAGCACCTCCTTGAGCAGAGGCCAGGGCCGGCTGGAAGCAAGTATCTAGGATTTATTTATCTTCTATAATTGAAACTTTGTAGCCTTGAGCAGAGGCCAGGGCGGGCGGGAAGCTTGGCTTCCTCCATTGCCGGAGCAACCCAAGCCTCCTGCTTGCTCCAGCTCCATGGCCGGCTGCCATTTTGGTTGGGTTAATTTGCATATTTGCTCCTGATTGGCTGGTGGGCGTGGCTTGTGGGCATAGCAGAGTGATGGTTAATTTGCATGTTTCTCTTTTATTAGTGTAGATGTTGAGAGTATTAAGGTGTCCACCCTTTCCTCCATTTCCCTCCTCCACCCCATCCCACCCTGCCTGAGGCCTTCACCACCCTATTGTCTGTGTCCATGGATAATGTATATATGCATACAAATTTTTTGGTTAATCTCTTCCTGCATTCTTCTTCTCTTCCTTCTGAGTTTTGTCCATCTGTTCCATGTTTCCATGCCTCTGCTTCTATATTATTCATCAGTTTATTTTGTTCATTAGGTTCCTTGTTTATTTTTAGATTCAATTGTTGATAGATATGTATTTATTGCCATTTTATTGTTCATATTTTTATCTTTTTCCCCCCTCCTTCTTCTTAAAGAACACCCTTTAACATTTCATGTAATGCTGGTTTGGTGGTGATGAACACCGTTAGCTTTTTCTTGTCTGTGAAGCTCTTTATCTGACCTTCTTTTCTAAATGATAGCTTTGCTGGATAGAGTATCTTGTTTAAAATAACACATATTAGTAGACTAGTTGTTATGCAGTGTGACACAATAAACCGAAAGGAAGAATAACTAGGTAAGTAATATTCTTTATATAACTTGGAAAAATCACATCTATGAAAATATTAGTTTACCAAATTCATATTAGTAAATTTTTAGGATAGCTTTATAAGTATAAACAAGCACCTATTTCATCCTCTTTTATTAAAAATATAATGAAGTTCTACATTGAAAATCTTTTCCAGCCTGAACTAGTTATCTCTCCATATGTGCAAAAATTCCTTCCTTCTTTCTTATGTCAGTAGAGACCCATTTAGACTTCACTCCAACTAGAACCATATTTCTCTCTCCATATGACTTCCCATCTTTGCTTTAAATATACTTCCTCACTCTTAAAGGCCAAGTGGTATTTTAAAACCTGAGAATCAAAAAAAATTTTTCATTTATCTACAATGAGCCATTCAAGATAATGATGCCCCAAACACCCACTGACTATGTAAGACTCCAGTTTTGCATTAGGGTGTCTTGTGTAAAAGAAGCTGGATAGAGTCAGTGCCTCTTCTATTTTGTATGTATCTCTGAGGCTAAATTATGAAAGCCAGACTTGAAATGCTTCAAAGAAATGATCAAACATTATCCTATCTAATAAAGAGGGAATATGCAAATTGACTGTCACACCATCACAAAGATGGCGGTGCCCACAGCCACAAGATGGCAGCACCCAGTCCCCTCAGCCCTGCTAGTGTCCCCCAGTTCTTTCAGCCCTGCCGGGGTCGGGGGGCAGCAAACGCACGGTGTGGCTGGACCCGCCCTCAGCCCCCCTGCTGCCCAGGGCCGACCCAAGGCACAGGCAAGCCTTGGATGGGAGCTGCCCAGCCAATGTCCCAGGCTCAGGCAAGCCTCAGATGGCAGCTGCCCAGCTGCCCTGGGCTACCTGAGGAGGCTCAGGTAACCAGGGCCAGCTGAGGATTGTGCTGCTAGCAGTGGCAGCAGCGGAGGTGTGATGGGGGCATCGCCTTCCCCTGATTGCCAGGTTGCCTTCTATCCCTGAGGGCTCCCAGACTATGAGAGGGGGCAGGCTGGGCTGAGGGACTGCCCCTCCAGTGTATGAATTTTCATGCACTGGGGCTCTAGTGTTATAATACTAGCCTTGCTTAGTGTTCTTTCCCACCTAATGTCCTTACTATACCTGACCTCTTTGCAAATCTCTCCTGGTCACAGGCCTTGTTGAGTATCCCCCAAGCTTGGCAACAAATCTCATCAACCAACTTGACCTTCTAGGCTAGGCTCTTAAAAATTTCTACTAAACCTGTCTTTTGCTTCCTCACATTGACACTCAGTTATTATCACACTATCAAGCTGTAGTTCTTTTGAATATATCACATTCCCCCACCCCTTTATATATGGCTTAAAATCATGAATTTTTATACTGAAAGAACCTGGCTAGCCCTGGTTCTAACTAAATAAATAAAGTTCACCAAATCTTAATAAAGTAACTTGAATCAATAAATAGCTTATGGATTCAAATCATTCTATGTCATAAAGGGCTAGTGAATGACCCTAGCAATAAAATTTTAAAAATACTTCAAGATAAAAAAATATATATTTTAACCTGAACTTGTAGGAATTAACATCAAGACCCATTTTAACTACTAAATTTTTAGCGTCCACATGATCTATTTCCAAAGACTTGGCTTTGGATTTTTGCATTTTTAAGGTTTAAGTTTCTATTTATCTAGTCGCCCTGAAAAAGTGGTTTCACAGAGATAAAAGAACAATCCCTAGATGTTATAGTTAGCATAAGGATCAATATCTGAGCTCCATCACTCTGACCTTCAAACAAGACTAACATAGCTCACCTTAATATATGTTCTAGTTATTCCTGGCACTACAGCTATAGGAAACTGATCTGAAAGTCTTCTGATTATGAGGACAGCTTTAGTAATATTGCAAGGATTTAGCAGTAGTTATGTAAAAACATAGATTTGTATATCATGAAAATATAGATTCACAGAATTTGTGCCATTTTGTTGACTTATATTTCAACCTTTCTCATCTGGCATTCTATAAGAAAACAGAGCTCTAAACAATAATTTGACTGCCATTTTTCCAAATATGACAAAAATGGTACATAGCTATACCCATCCAGATACAGAGAAATCATTCCATCTCATACAATAGACACCTCAGGGCATTTGGTATTACTTCTCTGAGAGAATCTTAGAATTTGTAATCCAGGTAAAATTCTTGATCAAACTATGTCATTATAACAATATGTTGAGCCTTACTTTTAGGGCAATTCCTAGAGATAATTTCACGCTCCAGCTAGCATTACTGACAAACTAGAGGCCTGGTGCATGAAATTCATGCACGGGGGTGTGTGTCCCTCAGCCCAGCCTGCACCCTCTCCAATCTGGGACCCCTCGAGGGATGTCCAGTAGGATTGGGCCTAAATGGGCAGTCGGACATCCCTCTCACAATCCAGGACTGCTGGCTCCCAACTGCTCACCTGCCTGCCTTCCTGATTGCTCCTAACCACTTCTGCCTGCCAGCCTGATCACCCCCTAACCACTCCCCTGCCAGCCTCATTGATGCCCAACTGCTCTCCTGCCAGCCTGTTTGCCCCTAACTGCCCTCCCCTGCAGGCCTGGTCACCCCTAACTCCCCTCCCCTGCAGTCCTGGTCACCACTAACTGCCCTCCCCTGCAGGCTTGATTGCCCCCAACTGCCCTCCCTTGCAGACCTGGTCCCTCCCAACTGCCCTCTCCTGCTGGCCATCTTGTGGTGGCCATCTTGTGTCCACATGGGGGCAGCCATCTTTGATCACATGGGGGCAGCCATCTTCTGTGTTGGAGTGATGGTCAATTTGCATATTACTCTTTTATTAGAAGCCTGGTGCATGGGTGGGGGCTGGCTGGTTTGCCCTGAAGGGTGTCCCGTAACAGGGTGGGGGTTCCCTTGGGGCATGGGGTGGCCTGGGCGAGGGGCCTGTGGTGTTTGAAGGCTGGCCACACTTCCCGGTGACCCAAGCGGAGGCCCTGGTATCTGGGATTTATTTATCTTTTATAATTGAAACTTTGTAGCCTTGAGTGGAGACCAAGGCAGGCCAGGGCTGTGGGAGCTTGGCTTCCTCCATCGCCGGGGGCAACTCAAGCCTCCTGCCCTCTCCAGCACCGTGGCTGCCACCATTTTTGTTGGGATTTATTTACCTTCTATAATTGAAACTTTGTAGCCTGGAGTGCAGGCCTGGGACGGCCAGGGTGTGCGGAAAGCTTGGCTTCCTCCATTGCCGGGGAAACCCAAGCCTCCTGCTTGCTCCATGGCCACAGCCATCTTGGTTGGGTTAATTTGCATGTCCACTCCTGGTTGGCTGGTGGGCGTGGCTTGTGGGTGTAGTGGAGTGATGGTTAATTTGCATATTACTCTTTTACTAGATAGGATACCTTACTATTGGACTTGCAATTATATAACATGTGGTCTTTCGGTGGCTACAGGGAATGTTGTTAAACTATTGGGAAATACTGCTAGGTTGATTTTCACTAACTTTTATCATGTTAGTCCACTGTCAAAAACCTTTGAATTGCTCCTTATTTCCAAAAGACCAGGTTCTTCTTTTCTTAGCCTTAGTTCCACATTTCCCTCCACATTCCTACTTTTTTCCTTAATGTCTCCAATAATTTTTCTCTTGGCTGCTCATGCTCATCGTGCTCCTTCCTCTACGACATCCAGTCCTCCATTTTCTCGAGTTAATTTTTTTTCATCCTCCCAGAACCTGACAAGGCTCCTTTGCCACTTCTGCTCTGAAACCTGCATGAAGGTGCAAAGGTCCCCGTGAGAATGCTTAGGTTTCTGTGCTGTTGTATTCTAACTGTCCCCCAAACATTCTGCCTCCTGAATTATTCATGCATGTGCTTTTCTTTCTTACCAGGATATAAGTCTCTAAAAGCAGTGTTCAGGCACATAACAGGAAAAGCAAGAAAAATCAGTCTGATCTGGCTTTTGGAAACAAGGAATGATTTTATTGAAGGGAGTGATTTAGGTCCATACAGAGATCTAAAATTTTGATATAGTTTTCAGACTATTAATGACATCTGATTGTGAAAATCATACTTTAAAGCCATAATAAGCCAGAAGACTTGGCCGTGAGTCCTAATTTAATCTCTCAATTAAGTATGGAACCAAGAGCATGTAACCACCTTGGCCTTTTGTTTTTAAATTGATTTGAAAGAGAGAGAGAGGGGATGGGAGAAGGAGAGAGAAAGAAACTTCAATTTGTTGTTCCACTTATTTATGCATTCATTGGTTGATTCATGTATGTGTCCTGACTGAGGATAGAACCAGAAACCTTGGCATATTGGGCAATACTCTAACCAACTGAGCTACCTGGTCAGGACCGACCTTTTTTTATTTATATATTAGCATCCTATTAGCATCCTACCTTGTTTCCCAATGTACTCATTCTCACTTTTAAATTTTTCAGTGGTGCTTATCTTCACCTAAAATCCTATGTTTCATCTATAGTTTTATTTAGTGTGTTACCTACTAGAATAAAAATCTATTTACATTATAACCAGTGATAAAATGGGATGTAAACAGTGTATGTACACACACACACACACACACACACACACACACACACACACACACTGAATTCTTAGAAGCTAGAACAGTTCCTCATATAGAGTAGAAATTTAGTACAACTTGGGTGAATGACTAAATGGACATTGAACAAACCATGGAACACCAGGAGCTCTGCTCTGAATTCTCTAATCTTTTCCTCAGGATTGTTGGGTCACCAGAGAGCAATAGACCCTTTTATCTCAGCTCCCTGAAGAAATGGTTTCACTGAAATGTGATTAAATGTTACGCGCTCAGCTTTTAGAGAAATGCCTATTTGAACAGCGATTTTGTCTTTTGTTACTCCATGACCTCAATTTGAGAAACTTTACAATACATTTGTTCTTGAATTCAGTGCCACAAAGTTTATCTCCTTGATCTAAATTATATTCTGCTCAGAGAATGAGAACTAAACATGCCTAGCAGTCTTGCTTTGTGTCTTAGTGTTCCTGACGTTCATTTCAGTTCAGTGCTTGGGGCAATAATTATACAGGCTCGGGCATCTTGTTAGATACATCCCTCCACTGAATTTCACTAGATTCTGTCACAGCATATTGCAATGAATTTTATAAGAATCTCAAAACCACTTGGAAACAGGCAAGTTATAAATCTCAGATTACTAACATGGTTATTAACATGTGTGTGTACAGCTTTCAATTAAAGAAGAGCCATCAGTTAAAAAAATGGCAAGGGTAATTTCACACATTATTTTATCTTCTGAGAAAATGTAATAGATTTAGCAATATTACTTTAAGTATAATGGGTGCATAAATTAAACAATTCCTTATTTTGCGGAGATGTATTTTAAAATATCCAGGCGTTAGTCATAGGCATTATAAATGAACAGACCAACATTATTTTTCCCAATTTCTATGAGATATTAGAAATATCCTATCTAATAAAAGAGTAATATGCAAATTGGCTGTACCTCTGCTACACCCACAAGCCACGCCCACAAGCCAAACAGAAGCGAGTATGCAAATTAACCCAACCAAGATGGCTGCGGCCATGGAGCAAACAGGAGGCTTGGGTTTCCCCGGCAATGGAGGAAGCCAAGCTTTCTGCCTGTCCTGGCCTGCCCTGCCTCCTCTCAAGGCTACAAAGTTTCAATTATAGAAGATAAATAAATCCCAACAAAAATGGGTGTGACCACAGAGCGAGCAGGAGGCTTGGGTTTCCCCGGAGATGGAGGAAGCCAAACTTCCTGGCCTGCCCTGGCCTCTGGTCAAGGCTACAAAGTTTAAATTATAGAAGATAAATAAATCCCAGATACCTGGGCCTCCACTTGGGTCGCTAGGCCACCTGCAAACCACCACAGGCCCCTCGCCCAGGCCGTCCCATGACCCAAGGGAACCCCCACCCTGATCCAGGACACCCTTCAGGGCAAACCAGCCAGTCCCCACCCGTGCATCAGGCCTCTATCCTATCTAATAAAAGAATAATATGCAGATTGATCATCACTCCAACACACAAGATGGCTGCCCCCATGTGGTCAAAGATGGCTGCCCCATGTGGACAGAAGATGGCCACCATAAGATGGCCAGCAGGGAAGGGCAGTTGGGAGGGACCAAGGCTTCAGGGGAGGGCAGTTAGGGGTGACCAGGTCTGCAGGGGAGGGTGGTTGGGGGGGACCAGGCCTGAAGGGGAGGACAGTTAGGAGTGACCAGGACTGCAGGGGAGGGCAATTAGGGGCAATCAGGCTGGCAGGGGAACAGTTAGGCATCAATAAGGCTGGCAGGGGAGTGGTTAGGGGGTGATCATGCTGGCAGGCAGAAGTGGTTAGGGGCAATCACGAAGGCAGGAAGGCGAGCAGTTGGGAGCCAGCAATCCTGGATTGTGAGAGGGATGTCCGACTGCAGTTGGACATCCCTCGAGGAGTCCCAGATTGGAGAGGGTGCAGGCTGGGCTGAGAGACAGCCCCCCCCCCCGAAACCGGTGCACGAATTTCATGCACTGGGCCTCTAGTTTACAAATAAAAAAGAGTTTAAGAAAATATGGGGGCAAAAATATATTAATTTGAACTTATTCAAGATTTCCAGCAATATGCCTGGCATATGGCCAATGGTGAGTTTGTTTCTCTTACATTTTTAAAAGGAAAAAAAAAAAGCAGAGAAATGTAAAAGAAGGTAACCTTTATTGATTATCCACTGCATGTGACATTATCATAGTATCTCACTTATTCCTCCTAACTCTTCATCTAAGTAGTTGTTTAAGCCCCAATTTAAAATGATGACTGTGAGGGTCAGAAAAAGAAGATTCCACAGCTAATTTAACTGAAGAGATCCCCCTGAGATTCACACCCAAGCCTAGTGGGCTCTGAGGTTTCCATTCTTTCCCATTCAGCTGTCCTAAAAGGCCCTTGTAATTATGTTTACTGACTTCTTAGGTTACACAGTGAAGAGGTAAATGGTAACCCCCATCCAAAAAAAGACTAAGATACGATTGATGTGTTCAAAAGGACTTTGTTATCTTCCCTTGCAGAACAGGTTTGACAGTGATGGACAGTGTTCTCTTTCATGGGCAGGAGAAAGCTATGAAATAGGAGAAAGGAAGATAAGGGCATATAGAATACAGTTTGCTAATTATAGCAGGCAATTATAGGGCTATTTGATTTTCTCTTTTGGTTTAATTGGGCTCTTCATTCCGTTTGTTTGTGTGTGTGTGTGTTTTAACTTTACTATATCACACTTTATAAGACTAAAGACAAAATAGAAGGCATCCCTGTAGCTAGATATAGTGATTCTGGAAATATCCAAAACCTCTTAGATTATGAATCCCTTTGAGCATTAGATGAAAACTGTAGACATCTGCTTACATTATACACACATGCAGTTTTAAAAAACACTTTCATACCACTTGAGAAACTTCACGTGTCCCTGATACCCATCCAGACTCAGGTTAGGGCCACCACGCTAATGGCAGAGGTAAGTTATTGGGCATCGCATGGAAAGTGTCCAGGCTGTTTCTAGGAAGCATGTAAATGTTCATCCTTCTGCTTTTGTGAACAAAATTCTATCCTGTGTTTCTTCCTTTTTAGTATTCCTTTTTCTAATTCATAAAATACTTCATGTTTATTTTTTTAAGTTTTTGGTATAATTTAATTTTACTTAAAAGACAGCATCCCCAGGTGCCAACTAGTCATTTTTACTAAAAAATTACACAGGATTGTCCCTTGTCCCATAGGAGCTGTAACTTAAAGCCCTTACCTTGTAGAATCCTAACACCTGTTCCAGGCCTTCTTCATGCGTATCTCAGCCAAAGGCCTTCTGATTGGCATTTGTGAAAATTCTTGTCAGAGTGCAATTTTATCAACTGTATAACAAATTGTGCCTAAAATAGTCTAACTCTCCTCCTCTACATTTATTTCTCTTTTTTAATAGCTGGCATTATTTTAATAGTTACAGTTAGAGGTAAAACAGTAGATCGCCTAGAACTGCAGGTGTGTGCATATGTGTGTGTGTTCCAATATGGATTAATCTGAATCATAAATCCTTAAGTGAAAATATGAAAAGGCATTACCTTGTCATTGCTCCAATTTATCACAGGATGGATGTTCTGCAGTATTTTTTTTTTAAGGAGCAGCATCTCAGGTAATAGGTTTAAACATCCTATGCAACTTGCCGTCTTATTTTAAGCCCCAGTGGCAATTCCTGGACATACCTTTTGTTCCGCTGTCATGGTAAGACTTTGCAGTCGACCAGTCATATTCCCTAAACTCTTTTCAAAAGCTGCCACGAGGTGAGCCTGTGAACAAAATGGAAGGAACACATGTTCAATGTCAGAACCCTATGTGGATGGATGAAAATGCTTCACTCTACAACATGCTTAATTTCAGGCATTCTGACTCTTGAAGCACCATCATAGTTAGCTTCCAATGGCGACTCTCCATTAACACAAATCTTCACCTATCATTTTAACATCTTCAGCTTAAAACCAGGGTTTCAGTCTCTTGACATTTCACGTGAGTTCACCTTCTTGAAGGCATTTTGCAAATAATGACATCTTCTAGCTCGCCCATCATGGAGGATTTGACACATAAAATACCGAATAAAGTTCTGAGTTGCCAAGGTTTTAGACCGAAAGCCCAGGCAGAGGTCAATGGACAAATTGCCTTCACTTTTGTACCTGAATGATGACCTTTGAAGATATTGTTAGCTCCTCGATTATAATGACACTCTCCTTCCAGTGTCAGGCATCTGCCGACAGCTATAACATTATCTTTCCTTTGTCTGCTTCCAAAGAATTGAATCGAAAAGAGTTGTCTTGACTTTCCAAATTCTTTTCAATAAAAGGGTTTTTATTTCTACTTTATTCCTTTCAACTAAGGAAGAGTAGGTAGGCCAGCTAGAAATAACAATCAGCTCTATTTTATTTAACATTAAGTTTTGGTGGCTTTGCGGTTTTATTTTAAATCTCAGAGAATTACACCTATTGCAGTAGATAACCAGAAGTTGTATGATTCAGTGTTTGACAATCTTATTATAGCTCTAAAATAGGCCAGTTTTTATTCACACGCCATTTTGCAACAGCTTGACCCACAAAATGTTAAGCATGAGGAGGTGCTGCAATCTTACACTGCGGCATGAGGCAGAACTCCAGGTATATTATCTCAAACTGATCAGTTTTATAGTGTGTCCACTTAAAGGGATACAACCTACATCTATAATAAACTATGTGTGTGAGGACATTTGGCAATCCTTGCCTAAGATTAATTTTTTGAGGGAAGGAAGTGAGAGGACTCGCAACACTTCACCTTGTAACTCCAGCGGAGCTGAAAAGCTGAGGTACCTACTATCAAGTAGATCCCGGGAGTTCTAAGAATTAGGGCACTACAAGTTTATTCCAGTATTAGTAAGAGCTAGACGTTTATTCCATTATTGGCACCAGCTAGAATGCACAAGTCCCTTCCATTAGCATCATGATACAAAGGTGTCTTTGTTCCGAGCTCTAAATTTAACCTGGGCAGCCTTTCCTTTCCTGATGCTGTAATATAGAGAGAGATAACTTGGAGAGGGCATGCCTATTCATCTTCAAACCATCAGTACGATTCTTTATTCTTTTCTGATCCCCTCCTCCCATTTCCCCCCTTCCCCTTCTCTCAAACCCACACATCCCGAGAATTATACTAAAAGTTTGTTAGCAGACTTAATGGGATAAATAACACTTTTTTTTTAAAAAAAAATTGACTTCAGGCAGAGGAGGGGAAAGAGACAGAGGGAGAAAAACATCAATGTGAAAGAGAAACATCCACCGGTTGCCTCTCACATGCACCCCAACCATTATCAAACCGGACACATTTTGGTGTATGGGACTATGCTCCAACCAGCTGAGCCACACAGGCCAGGGCAGGGTAAAAAATACTTTTAAAAAAAAAGGAGTATTATCTTATAGTTTAAAATGTTTTCAATGACAAGGAACGTCATTACATCAGACTTATTACCCTCAGAAATTTACATAAGGCCATGTCCCACTTTTTTCTATACTTAACCTTTTTTAAAATGTAAAGATATGTAAAAAAGTGAACAAAATGAAGATGTGAAGCTCACTGGTTTATCACATAGTAAACATTCATGCACTCACTAGCCCAGTCAAGAGATAGGACAGCTGAAAGTGCTAGAAGTCCTCCCCTGCCCCTCCCCCATTCCCGTCCCCTCTCCTTTCCCCAGAGATAACTGTTGTAACATTTGTAGTAATTATTTCTTGCTTCTCTTTATAGTGTTACTACACAAGCTTATATCCCTAAAACTGTGTTTTAGCTTTGCCTATTTTGAAAACACTCAAGTAGAATCAAAAGGCAGCATTTTTGTGTGTGACTGTTTTCCTTAACATTGCGTTTTTCAGATTCATCCATGTGGTGTGTAGGAGCTAGATTATGCTGAAAGCATTGCTCTGTGTAATTTATAATACATTTGTCCATAATAACCATTTGTGCTGATTTCAGCTTAAACTATTAGAAATAATCTATGACCCTGCAATGGGTTACTGCATCATAACTAATATTGCTTGTTTTATTTTAAAATATTGAAAATTCTGGCAGAATACCTTTGTTAACATTTACTAAAAGAAATGCAAGTTTCTACTTACTATTGCTAAGTTTTAATTCTCCTGAAGAATTATAAGTTTGAATTGTTGGACTTGTGAGTCCTTACATATATAAACTTGAAGTAAATTCCTTTACTTTGTGCATATTTTTTTCAGTTCAACAGGTGTTAAAAATATGACAAAGAAAGCAAGGCCATGAAGAATATGCTGTACAAATATATTGCTTATATTTTGGAGCCGTGAGTAAATAAATATAAAACATTCACCATGAGAATGTCAGTTTTCAGTCTTTGGAAAATTGCTCTTCATTAATTATTCACAAGAAAACTGGTTACAAAAGAACATTTTGAGTCACATTGTTCTCAATGAAAAATATGTTAAAAGTATGTTAGTGAAATATTGCTTTAAATTTATATTGTGTTGGCTTAGTGTATCAGGTCAATTTTGTTACTTTGAATGTATAAAATATTAAATTTCTCACTAATTGGATTAATTAAGAGGGAGTACATGAAGTAAATAAGGGAAACCATTTCTACCAGGGATGATTTTTTTTCCACCTGAATAGAGAGAATATAGAAAATAAAACTGATTAAACTATAGGACAATCTATTTTGTCTGAAAAACTTTATAAAATGATGACTTCTTAAAAAATTGTGGATTTTTAGGAGGGTTGTTAATCATAGTTTACTTGTTTCTGGCTTTTCTTTTAGCAGTTGCATAATTTTCAAGCCAGAGTAAAATTTTCTCAATATGATGATGAATGTGTCCCAACTCATGTTTGGTGGAGTCTGTCAAGGTAATAAATTAGACAAGACTAAATATTAGTTAAGGGAAGATATTAACACCTACTATCTTTAGTTTGGAAAACACACAACTTAATCAGAATAGACATGTAAAGAGAATTATTGTGCTACCAAATAATGAGAAGAAATATTATGAAAAATGCTTGCATTTCATTTGTTCATTTAGAATTCAGTGATAGTCTGTCAACCAAATAAAAGTACTTTACACACATATTAATATGAGGATGAATGGATAGATACATATGACTTTACATTTGAAAATCCATTGTTAGATGAGCTGAAAATGACTCTGAAACTATCATAAATAAGGTTTCACATTGCTTTTACTATATATAATTGGCCCTTCACTGTCTGTCATAGTGTATATGTGCAAACTAGTTTTCTCTTAAAGGAGATGTAGGAAAGCAAGAGTAACTGGCAGGATATACAAAAATATTAAATAGAGCAAAGAAATAGGACACAATTCCAAAACAAAATAATACCCAAGAGATTTCTGTGTAAAAGACTTACATGTTGAAAGGCAAAAGAAAGTACATTCAGTGATGTCTGTGAAAAATGGTAGTAATAAGTAGCATTAGTGCTCACTTCCAAATTCTCTAAGGGCTGAGATGTGTAAAGACATGATATTAAAACACAAACAGATGCATCCCACCTGACTTGGCTGCACGAAGGTGTGGGCGAGAGGCGAGAAGGCCCCTGGCTGACTGTACGATGTGACCACACATCCGCAGTTGCCTTTGCTTCTGGGGCTCCTGTTTTCTTTCTGTTCCTTGATGGGGTATTGGTTTAGGGAAGGCCAGGCAATAGCGCTTGTCAACAAGCCCTCTCTGCCTTTTAAAGACATCCTAGTAGATTAGCTTTACAAAGAGTCTTGCCAGGGCTTTATGCAGCTCTGTTCAAAGAACTTCTCAAGTGGGCGGGAAAGTCAGTGCACATTCTACTGAATGGAGGTTAGACTCTGCCAGTCAAAGGAGAGGTGAGCTCATAGGATACCTTTCTGCCTGACCACCACCCCTTTTAACAAAGGGGTAAAAAGCATTTTAGTAAAGGAGCAGTTTCAAGTAGAGGAGTAAGTTTCAAGTTTAAATGTTAAAACAGGGATTATTATGTGGATTCCATATAAATGTAGTCATACCAGGTCCAAACAGGTGATACATCAATTATAAAACATACCCCAAAAATTAAGGTAAAAAAGTTTACTTGTAGTCTGAATAAACTAATAAATAAAAGGCTTACACCTACTTCCAAATAGGAACTTCACAAGATTTAAAAAAAAAAAAGACTGGGACTTAAGTTGAAGAAATTCTATACAGGAATATTTTATTCAGTTTATGATTAATTCCTGGGCATGTATGTTAAAATATATGTATATATTATTTACATCAATGGATATTAACTCAGGGGCAACAAAGTAAAACACTCTGAATGAAATACAAATGTAGCAGTTTTGCTTAGAACTGATAAAAATTATTAGGTATTAACTTAATCCTCTCATAATTCATTATGGACTATGGAATCTAAAATGACATCTTAATAAAGCAAACATAAATTTCAACATGATTTATAGTAAAAAGGTAACCTGTGAATAACTGAAATTTCTAAATGTATAAAGATAATATCATTAAAAATACAAATTGACATAAATATGCAAACTCCATTCTTTTTCATTATAATGATCCATTAAAATGTTCAAAATAGAATTGACATTAAAGTTATTTTATAAATATTTACATATGCATCCATTTATACAAGTTCTTGGCTACTAAAATGTTTACCCTTAAAGTGATTTTTTTAATAAACTTCTTGTAGAGTAGAAGATAATGAATATCTTCATTACCTTAATTTTTTCACTTTCATCTTTTGTCATTGCAGCAATCAAAGTATATGATGGCAAAAAGCTTTAACAATCCACATCACCACAAAATAAAGAAGTAGTAAATGGTGAAATAAGGTTGAAATACATAAGAAACTGAAAACTAGACATCTCTTTCAAAAACTGTGGTAGTTCCTTTGTGTTTTATTTTATTTTTTAATTTGAAATACTTATAGGTTCACAAGAAGTGCAAAGAGAGTATTGAGAGGACCCATGTACCCTTTACCCAGTTTCCCACAGTGGGTTACATCTTACATAATTATGGTGTGATATCAAAACCAGGAATTCAATATTGGTACAAATATGTAGATTCACATAAGTAATGATTACTTCATTGAAATACTTTTACAGTTACAGCCACCCACCTCTCAGGGAGAAAGGTGACCACCATCCCTAATCCTTGACAACCATTAAGTTGCTGTTCATTTGTGCCTTTCTAGAATGTTATACAGATGGAGTTACATATCATGTGACCTTTTGAAAGGGTGCTTTTCCACTCAGCTTAGAGTTAACTTGGAGATATCCACCCAAGTGTGGGTAGCAATGGTTCATTTCTTTTTACTGCTGAGCAGTAGTCCATGGTATGGATACATCAGTTTGTTTATCCATTGACCTATTAAGAGACATTTTGGTTGTTTCTATTTTTTTCACTATTAAAAAATAAAGCTTCTATGCACAGTTGTTTTTTGTTTGTTTGTTTGTTTGTTTTAGTAGATCTAAGGTGATTTGAGAAGATTTCTAAAATGCATTATAAAGTAAAAAAAAGATCACGCAAAATAGGATATATTTTAAGCTCACATTTATGTGCAAAATGCACTTCTGGTGATAACATAGATAAACATTAGGGAAGCTGGAAATATTTGCACTTTTTCTCTAAGACTAGACTTTTCAAACAAAATCATCTATTTGGCACCACTTCCTCTAATTCTGTTTATTACTTTTAAAAACAATTATCACCTCCCAGGGAGAGACTACAGATATTATTTTCCCTTATTACTTCTTCCTCCATGCCAGTTAATGCCACAGGTACACTGGATACCTGCTTATACACCCTATGTATATCTGTGCTTTATACATGAAATGGTGAGTTTACTTTTCCACCACAGGAATCAATTTTTACCATTTGATGGTAATACCAACACCCAGCTGAGAATACATACTCCACAGTCATGAAAACATGGTGAAAATAGTGTGATATGCATGATTTGAGCAGAAGTGGCTGACATTGTTTTAAAATGTTTGCTCCCTTTTGGAACAATGGTGAAGATTTGATCCCCCAAGAACATCCCCCCATGTTAGAATTAGGTTCCGTGTGTGTGTGTGTGTGTGTGTGTGTGTGTGTGTGTGTAGTAAGCCTTTGCAAGAGGGTTTTGTATATTTGTTAGTGGGTATATCTATAATAATAAAAGCATAATATGCTAATTAGACCAGATGGCATAACAGCTGAACGACTGTCCAGACCACCTTCCGGACGAAGCCAGGGCTGCAAGGGCCGAGCCCCTTGCATGAACCGTGTATTGGGCCTCTAGTAAAAAAATAATGTTGAAAGGAAACACAAGAAAACAATAACCATGAACGGGATGAGAATCTCAGAAGGAAAAACAAATAATGCCTTTTTATTTAAAATTTTTTTAATTTTAGTTTTTTGTGTTTTCTTTTGTTTTAAAGAATACTTTACTGATTTTTAGAGAGAGAGGAAGATAGAGGGGAGAGAGATAGAAACATCAATGTGAGAGAGCAACATCGATCAGCTGCCTCCTGCACACCCCCCACCGGGAATGGAGCTGCCTGCAACCTGGGCAGGTGCCCTGACTAGGAGCTGAACCAGCAATCTCCTGGTACACTGGAAGATGCCCAACCAACTGAGCTACACCAGCCAGGGCTAGTTTTTCTTTTTAATAAAATAAGCATGTATTACTTTTTAAAAATATGTTTTTTATCCTTACCTGAGGATATATTTATTGATTTTAGAGAAAAGGGAAGAATGAGAGGGAGACACACACACACAGAGAGCGAGAGCGAGAGTGAGAGTGAGAGTGAGAGCGAGAGAGAGAGAGAGAGAGAGACTGATGTGAAAAACATTGATTGGTTGCCTCCTGTAAGAGCCCTGACCAGGTATCAAACCCACAACCTTTCCATGTACAGAACAGTGCTCCAATCTACTGAGCAACATGCCAGAAAAAGCATGTATTGCTTTTTAAATGGAAATAGCTTAAAAATTACTGTGTAGCCCTAGCTGGTTTGGCTCAGTGGATAGAGCATTGGCCTGGGGACCGAAGGGTCCCAGGTTTGATTCCAGTCAAGGGCACATGCCTGAGTTGCAGGCCCAGTCCAACGTGCAGGAGGCAGCCAATCAATGATTCCCTCTCATCATTGATGTTTCTATCTCTCTCTTCCTCTCCCTTCCTCTCTGAAATAAATAAAAATATATATTAAAAAAAATTACTGTGTAAAAGCCCAAATTCCACAATGTATAGCAGCCACTTATTATTGCAATATCTGAGTATATAAGTCTACATAAGAGAGATTCAAAAATAAAATAAAACCCTGAGAATTCATTAAAGATATCTGGAAGTATCTTGACTATCCAATGCACGGGGTCTATCATGAAGCCTTCCTTGTTGGAGATAAACAGAACCCAGAGTATTTTGGCATTTTCATTGTAATATGTCCTCTGGGTACAAATTAAGGTACCTAGACAGGAGTGTTTTATACCACTATACTGTTTATTGTATAAAATTTACAACCGCTATTGAGCTATTTAAGAGTTATACTTAGACA
Organism: Plecotus auritus; assembly: GCF_963455305.1. NCBI lineage: Eukaryota > Metazoa > Chordata > Mammalia > Chiroptera > Vespertilionidae > Plecotus > Plecotus auritus. The sequence continues at coordinate 150,683,078 of NC_137772.1, forward strand.
CAAAATATAGGTTGAATAATACTGTTCTCTATCAATGTTGCCTAAACAATTTTCTAAAATGTACTATCATTTTTATGAATCTCCTAACAACATCCATAAAAAATAAATATAGTCAATCAATCCAAAATTTAGATTCCCCGAAAGATGAAAAGATAAAATCAATTCAAATACAATGCTAAAATGAATACATTGTGAGTGAGATGATTTACTTATATACTGTGAAAGTTTTATTACACCATAATTTTCCATTTAAAAAATCTCACTTATTCAAGTCATACCCAGGGGGGCTACACCTGCTCAGTCTTGCTCTGTCAGGCTTTGCCTAGGAGATAGAAAACTCAGTGGAGAGCATAGAGAAGTGAGGCAGGCAACGGGCCCAGAGCTCTACAATGGAACTGAGCAGATTAATGTTGACTGAAGGTGGCAGGACATATGGCAAAATAGCGGGAGCTTGCTTACCCCTCACTGTTGTTTCTAACACCATTGTTCCTTAGGATGAGGCACAATGCGACAGGCTGTTTATTACTCTAAATCTATGTACTCCCCGGCACATTGGAAGAACTTCAGTAAATGTTAATATAATTAATGGTCTTCACTGTCATCATTTTCGCTGTTCTCTGCTGCTTAAACTATGAGAAGGCTGCCCAGGTTGGTGAGAGAAATATATCTCATTTACAATATAGCTAAGATACCCAAAATTAGACCTAAGTTAACTTTTTTTAGAAGGAAGTGAATGCTTAACTAATTGTCTAAAAATGGTACTGAAGGAGGCAGGGCGTATGCATTTTTTATCTTCCAACGTTAATCTCTATCAATCCCTAATAATATTGTGGCTTGAGAAAGTCTTATGTATGGGGAGTGATAAAAATAAGAAACAAAAAAAGAAATAACCTTTGTTGCTGTTACTAATACTTCCAATCTTATAAGAAACAAAAAGCCATTTCAACTACAGTATGAATCCTTATCAATTCGGGTTTATATTTTATTACTCAGGGTACAGGAAAGTTTGACTTTATACGAGTCCCACAGCTTAGTGACTTAAGTCTGTATAATTTTTGACATTTAAGTGTGCAAATCTGTTACTAAAATTATCCTATTTACTATCTAAAAGTCTGCTTTAATGTATCACAAAATCAAAAGTGACTTACATTTGCTGAAAGCTGAGATGTGAGGGTAGCCACTTTTTCTTGAGATGCAACCAGCTCTCTCCGCAGTTTATGAATTTGCTGAATGTAATTAAAAAAATCAATTCAATATGCCAGCAGATTTTGACATAAAACTAAAATTTAATCCAAGCAAGCAAAGCAAATATTACAGTTAGCTCCTTCTACCCCAACTGTATCAGTAGCAATTTCTGAAAAATTAAAGAAATGTGAATACTGGCTGCACAGTAGCAATCAAAAGCCAAAGATCAGAAGAGGGATAAGTGCCTATGTCAAAGCAGGGACTCTGATCTGCCAAGTAAGGCGTGCTTACTTGTTCCATTTGCCATCCCTGCCTGACTCAAGAATCAGTTTACTCTTTATTGATTCTTTACAGAAATTTGTAGTAATAAAATTCAGGTAGTAAAATCTGTTCTTTCAAAAATTAAAGATACATATACATATTTTGGGATCTTTTGAGTGAAAAGCACTCCGTGTTATTTTTCTATCAGTTTTTTTTTTTTTTGCATGTTTATTTTAACTTTATGTTTGGCGACTTCTCAGAGATGTAGAAATCCTGCAGTCACTGAAAGCTGGTTCTAATTCAATATTTAATGATCCCATATTTGAAAATGACAGGAGTTTTAATGGCTAACACTCATCCCAAATCTTGATTGTAATGCCCTTTATTCAGTAAGTTACTAAAAAAGGCTTTATAAATTATCCATAGTTTAAAAATAAGGGGAAAATCAGTAATACTGTGCAAATTTCACATAATAAAAGGCTAATATGCAAATTGACCAAACGGTGGAATGACTGGTCGCTATGACACACACTGACCACCAGGGGGCAGACACTCAATGCAAGAGCTGCCCCTTGGTGGTCTGCCAGAAACTGGGCTCATGGCTGGTGAGAGCAGTGGTGGTGGCGGTAGCCTCTCCCGCCTCTGTGGCAGCGCTAAGGAGTCCGACTGCCAACTTAGGCCTGATCCCCATGGGGAGCAGGCCTAAGCCATCAGTTGGACATCTCCCAAGGGCTCCTGGACTGCGAGAGGGCACAGGCCGGGCTGAGGCACCCCCCACCTGCAGTGCATGAATTTCGTGCATTGGGCCTCTAGTAACTAAATAAAACAACAAAATAAACATGCAAAAATGTTTTCCATTTCAGTTAAGTTAACCCTTGAATAAAACTGAACCAGAAAACTAGAAGAATATATGAAATTATATTTAAAATTTTAATTTAAGCACTTTCAAAGTTTAACCTGCATGTCTCACGTTGCCATGAAATATAAAGTGATTCATAAAAGTAAAGCATTTATAAGTAAACAAGTAAACTTCTGGTCTCAAGGGATTTTAGTTATTTAAATGCCAAATAGTCTGATGCTTCCCATTTTTACAAAAACAAGTCTTCTTTGGTTGTATTTGAACTTTTGGAATATTGCCTCAGTTTGAAAGAGAATTCTTGACACAGTTCATTACTTGTCTTTTTCCTTTTTTGCCCCTCCACATTCTATTTTGGTGGAGAAGAAATGGTGGTCAATATTGAGAGACTAAAAAAGAAGTGAGCTGGAAGCTGGAAGCAGAGATAGAGGACTTTTTATAATTTCGGAAAATGCGATTCCTTTCCACTCCTGTTTTTTAAAAAGAGAAACATCCCAGCCCCAATTAATTTTTGAATTACACTCCTATGATGATGACCAAATAGTCTCAGAAATCAAAGAATCCATATTGTTCTTAAACCAAATTCAAAGAAGCTTTCTCAGATTAACAGTCTCTATTACATGACAAGTACTGTAAATTATTTTTTTAACAACCATGTCTCATTCTGGGACATGAATGATAAAAGGGGAGTTGGATAATTACTAATAAGGCAAGTAGATGTGGCATTTTTATACTTCAATAGCTATATTATGATCAATGTTAGAAGCCTTCTATGTCCATAAAATGCAAATAAAATGTTTTTGTTTTGTTTTTTAAAAAAAAACAACATAATCACTTTTCTGGTCTAGCAATTACAAAGATCAAATTGGCACAATCAATACTTTTTCAGTATTTTGAAGCACATCACAAATTTTACATTAAAGGCTAATAAAATATGACTTCAAAGGAAAGAGTTTCTTTGTAGAGACTGTTGCCAAGACATGTATTTTCTCTGTGGTCTGATTGCCTCAGTGTAAAGCAATCAAATAGACATTACTGTACCTTGAATAAAGGCCTAATTAAAGTCCTCCTGCTCTTCTTGGCCAACACAACTCTTATACAAAGAGACAGAAAAAGAATATTCTCTCCAGGTTGAATTCTGATTTGTATGTGATTGCAAGGAAGTGTGACTCCTGAAATGTATGTGATTAGAACAATATACCACAGTAGATAGAAAGTGGTGACTACAGGCAGCAAAGTCCTGGCACCAACGAGATAGGCGGGGATGCTGGCAACCTGCATTGTGGAGGTCTGCAGCTCAAGATTCAATAGTTTCCTCAATCCTATGCAGTTAGTTTTATAGGCTGTGGGGGAAAAGAGACTAATAAAATAGAAAGACTGCACACTCATTCATCCATCAAATATTTTATGAGTGCTTGCTACTAGACACAATTTATTAGCTAAGACTCCAATCTATAATGTGAGAGGAGAGTTTGCTTCTAAACACTGCCTTTCATTTTCTTTTATGAGGAAATATCCAAGACCTTTTATCAACTACTTCATTTATTTGTATCCATAACTGGAGGGGTATGCTATTGTAACAGAGCCCTCTAGTGGGAGAAAACCTCATTTCAGCATAAATGTATACCATCGTAGTAAAAAATAAAAACGCTACAAGTTTTTTACCTCTGAATGAGCCTTTTCTTCAGCCTGAAAAAGAGAAATGCAAAAAAAAAAATATTATAAATAATGTCAATTCACTTCACATGTAAGAGTAAAATAATTATACTTTGTATTTAAAATATTATGATCTAACAAGAATATAGTAAAATGCATATTAAAACAGTAAGAACAGGGACCTTTAGAATTACAAGTGAATATTTCTTTATATATAAGCCATGTAGTATTTTAAAATATAGTTTATTTGACTTATGGGTATATAATATGCCTTAAAAGCAAAGGATAAATTTGAGATAGTATTGCTCTAAGATCCAGACCAAAAACAAAATAGTTGTCAAATTATACTCTAAAAAAATAGGTTAAAAATGTTGGATTTTTAAAATTCAGATTATAGGATGCAGACTCCATGAAATTGTAGGGATCTGCAGCCAAGTTTTAGGAGTTCTAATTTTATTCTGTGATTTACAGATCATAAATAACACCCAATAAAGCTGCAGGAAAAATATTGACCTCTACTGATAATCACAGAAATCAGGTCTTTAGTTTCTATTTTCTTTTAGTTTTCCTAATCACTATTAATTATGTTTATTAAGTCAGAAAAACACTAAGATGTCCAGGGTTAAGTTGGTGATCAAAGTGGCTGAGGAACATCAGTTTATGCAGATGATGCAAAGGAAGATTGCAGTAGAAACTGGCGGTGTGGGTGTGTTTGGCTTTAGTTGCAGAAGACTCCCAGCTCTGCTTTTTTTCTTTGTGCTGGGCTGCAAAATGCCAGAGTATGGATTCTGTGCGCCTTTACATTTGGGAAGCTCTCTCATTCTGGAAAAAGCTGGAGAATGCATAATATCGCTGAACAGTACAAGAGCTTATTGCTTTGAGCAGATCCAAAGCTGAAAAACAAGCTCTTATCTCTTTTTTGGGGGTATTGCCTGATTAATTGATGCAGATAATACCTGAACCACTTTTTATATCTTCTTTTCCTCCAGAAAACATAAAGCACGACAAAGTATTTTAAACATCGAAATATTTCTATGTAAAAGCATCTTTTGAGTTTTGTCTTTCCTATATTGTCTCTACTCTTAAAAATGTATAGTTAGTAATATAGTGGTTAAATAAAAGAATGGTTAAATAGTAGAATCTTAAAAGCCTTTATAATAAAATTGTTTTAAAAATAAATGCTAACATAAAGCTTGAATATTTACATCTCAACTTTAATTTTTTAAGTAAAAACATTTTTAAATTTAATAATGTCAAGGTTTCATATAAGTTTGGTTTCTGAATCATAACTAGGGAGGGAATTTTAAAATAAACATTTCATAAAATCAAGAAAAAGCTGCAGGGTGTTTGCCATAAGATATATAACACAATTAACTATGGCTATTTGGTTTCCCTAGAACTTTGCATATTTATTGCCAGTTTATTCTGCCCAAATCCTGCTTCAACGCTTGCAAAGACTATAGAAAACTGATACTCAATAAATAACTTGTGTATTTCAAACCACCAATGTATTCTATATTTTATAAATAGTCAAGAAATGGTCACTTTTTTCATTAAACATGCCCAGGATAAGTTACATATACTAGTTATAAGGGTAATTATTACACATTAATTCTTTATATACTGTATATAATGACTTCTCTCATTGCTGACTTTTCAGAATTATCTTTTGCTGTAATATTCACCTTCTTTCCTACACCTGGCTGTTAATACTGGTTAGGTGTTACTATAAAGTTGAAGCAATGAACCAGAATATTATTTTTTTTCAGTGGGTTAGGCATGACATGCTATTACTTTCTATTTTAAACAATGATTTTAAAGCAAGCCCAATGTACTGAAGGATGGTAAACATTATAAAATACCTTACCTAAAAAAATATATGACATTATTCATTATTCTGTAAGCCATTGTTTGGCCATTCATTCATCTGTTTAAATTTACAAATTAAAAAAATATATTTACTTTAGTATTAGCTGTGTCTTAGTAAAAAATGCAAAAGGGATCTAAATAAACTAAACATGGCCCTTGCTCTTATTATACCAACACGAAATCAGACTCCAAGAACAAATCAGGTTCAATAAAGTTTTTAAGATACAGTATAACCATTCAGAAAACATCTATTGCAAAAATAGGAAAGTGTAAATGCATTACAGGTTCAGGCATATGAAGAATAAAAAGGGTTCTGAGACCTAAAAATAAAATTGCATACCTTCTTAGGCTATCTTCTATTTTCTCACTTTCCATAAGAACATGGATAATGAGGAGTTTTTAATTTCCTATGAGAAATCCATAGCACAATAATAACACCCAAACTCAACTTCAGGAAGAAAAGAAGAGGAGGTGGAGACTGAGTCTGGCCTGAAAGCACATACCAATATCTAAAGTGGGCGATGCCAGGGGAATGTAGCCCTGGAGGAATTTCATCTCAGTGTTTTTAGATATTTTGGTTATTTTTAAAAATAAATTTAAATTTTTTTTATTTTTAAGCTCCGATTTCACAGTGTTGGTTTGGATTAAAAAACAAGCATACGAAGGTAATAACTTGGCAGATCAGACTGGGCCTGTTATTTGTAAAGAGTTTGCAACCCCCCAGAATCTTTTGATTCAGGAATTCTAGAAGGTGATTTACACACTTTATAACAAGATACATATGAAAAATTTTCCCAGCTATAATTGGTAGAGGTTTTAATAGAGCTACGTGTGAAGAAAGAATTCTTCCAATGGGATTTGTTAGATTGGTGATTTTACAGGTAAAGTTTCTTTCCAACAAGCCATTTTTGTTAGTGTGTTTTAATATTTTAAAGCAAAATATGTAATTCCATAAATTGCATAAATGAGAGCATTGCAGTAAACATGGTTTATACCCATGTTTAATAGGAGCAGTATTTTACCTAATAGAGATAGTGCCTAATGTTCTTGCAAAAAAGGAAACTTTTTCTTCCTGAACATTCATTCTTTTTTTTTCTACTCCCCCCCCCACCATTTATTGAATTTATTGGAATGACACTGGTTAACAAATTATATGTGTTTCAGGTGCACAATTCTACAACACATCATCTATATTAAACACTAATTATTTTACGAAGGAACACCATGTACAGTTGTGTTAGTTGTGCAGGGCATACTTCAAATGATACTATATTGGGACACAGACAAAGTCTCTTCAAATTCAAGAAGATAGAAATCATATCAAGCATCTTCTCAGATCAGAATGGCATAAAACTAGAAATCAACTACAATAAAAAACAATAAAAACATCAAACACCTGGAGGCTAAATAGCATGCTATTAAACAATGACTGGGTTACCAAAGAGATCAAAGAAGAAATAAAAAGCATCATGGCAACAAATGACAATGAAAACACTACAAACCAAAATCTATGGGACACTGTGAAAGCAGTCTTGAAGGGGAAGTTCATAGCTCTACAAGCCTATCTCAAAAAACAAGAAACAATGGTAATAAATTATCTAACCTTACAACTCAAAGAGTTAGAAAGAGAGCAACAAGAAAAGCCCAGCGTAAGCAGAAGGAAGGGTATAACAAATGATACTATTACATGGATTATGATATAAATGGTGCTTTCTAGAACCACACAATTAACAACATTTTGTGATTTATGGTATACAATGTCCCTGGTCTTCTCTACTTATTTCAGAAAAACCATGGGTGGCTCTGTCTACTGTTTTCCAACTTTATTTTATAGTTATAGTCCAAAGAAATTTAGCAACTTGCCTGATGCCACATAATAATTACTCATATAGACAGGCAAGAATGCAAATCAACAGAATCTTTACCCAGAGTCCTTAAGAAGGCATAGAAATAATGACAAATTGCCTTTTCAGTTCCTATTTGAAAAGCACTTCCACAGATATTTTATCATTGTCAGTTAAATCTCAATGCATGGTAAGGAGGGTAGAGATAATAACTCCTCATGATCTTTAATTTTTCTGTTTATTAATTCTCCAAATATGCATTGTTTTATTACAGGTTATTTATTAATTGAAGTATATAATTTACATAATTTCTAATACAACTATTTAAATTTACTAATTTCCTAATAATATCACCTTCTCATGTGGCTTGATCACCTAACCATGTGGCTTTTCACACTTAACACCAGGACCCAATTTATCTCTAAATGTTGGCCAATAAATATGTGTATATAGTCTCTTTATTTTCATCTCTGTTCACATTTCATATTGTACTCTTAATACTTCTCATTTATGTTTACTAACTTAAATGAGAAGCATTTTTTAAATGTACTTCCTTTGTTCACAATAAACCTGCAATATCCAATATAGTAGCTACTTGACATATATGCTTTTTTAAGTTTAATTAAATTTAAAAAATTGACTCTCCTGTCACAAGAGACACACTTCAAATATCCAATAGTTATGTATGGCTACTCTATGATACAGTGCAGTTATAGAACAGTTTATTACCACAGAAGATCTACTGGACTCTGGTATATACTAATTAGCCATCTGTTTTATTCTACCCATGCTCTTTTTATTTTTGAGTTTTTCTTATGTTTCATAAAGGTAGTTTTATCCAAATTTTGCTACAAAATATTTAAAATTTGTGTATATTTAAAATCTATATATATAAAAGGCTAACATGCAAAGTGTCCCCACAGGAGTTCAGCCAGGAGACTGGGAGTTCTATCACTCACTATGATGTGCACTGACCACCAGGGGGTGGCGTGGAACAAAGAAAGGCCCCAGCTGGCAGCCGGAAGGCCCCAATCGGGCCTGATCACTGGCCAGGCCTAGGAACCCTACCCACGCACAAATTTCATGTACTGGGCCTCTAGTATGATTATAATGATGCTGCATCTTTTCATGTTAGATAGAGACTTTAGTTGCAATGGCTTCAGTTAGAATACATCTCCCTGTTAAGTAGTAGCATTGGCTCAATTGGAGGGATACTAGCTCTTAACATATTTCTCTTAGGCATTTTTTCCCAATACATTTTCACATTTCTCACTTCTTTATCTATTTGCTTAACTCAGTAGATTATCTAAACACTAATAGTGATTTCTTCAGTTACAGAATCTATTGGCAATTTTAATCATTAAAAGGAGATATGATAAGAAAAATATTGTCTCTGCTGGTGATAGTCTAATTTTGAGTAACTATGTAAAGCAATAAATATTAAGATGAATTTACAAAAAGAGGGATATAACATTTGAACCTAACAAAAATGAGTGAAAAAAAAATCAGTATTTCCCTTAATGTTTAATTGCTCAGTTAACAGCCAAGGCTGTGAACTTTTTATGAACCTTTCAATGCTGGATTAATAATTATTCATACTACTCAAGTCTCAGTGAAATTCAGTAAGCTAAATATACCTCACTCTTACCTAGGCATGAAAGAACCCTCCTATAAAAATAAAATCCTAAAGACTATTTTTTAAAAAAATATTAAATTATGTTAAGTAGACAGAAAACTCACCTTGATAAAAATAAAATATAATTTCACATATTGGGGAAATGACTTGACAAATTGGCATTTCTGTCTTAAGAAATAAAGTTTTAAAAATTATATTCTATTTCAGAAGATTATAAAAAATATCTAAGCTTTTGAAGCCTTTACCCTTTGGTATAATATTTTTTAAAAGATAAACTTTAAAAATACTATTAAAAAATACCGTAGAACAATGCAATGATCAGTCACAGCTCAGGGAACCAAACAAGGAAAACGATTCAATATTATAAAATTATGGTAGACCATACTACACGATTTCAGGGACTCCAAGTTATACCCCAACAGGTTTTGTGAAATTCAGTTTTCCTTCCATAAATGGATTATAATGAGCACACAAAAGTCAAGTGGAAGCTCAGGGAAGTGGACCACAGAAGAGCTATTACAGTACTTGCCAGTTTATCGGGTATGCAGTAGCTTAGAGTATTTCACTTACAGCCCTTGTTTCACTGTGCAACTTCTGTATAAATGTCAGTCTATTTAATCATATGCATTCCTGGCAAAGGCAGAAGCTTTTCCTTAACAGCCAATACTTACTGTAGAGTAAAGAGAAGAAGTGCTGGATACCAGTGACAACGAAGAGCCATGAACTGGGGAAAACAAAAGAGAACAAGAGGAAAATTGAAGAATCTGTTCTGAACACCATGTCTTTACTAGAGTGAAGAACAGAGAAATAAAATCATAACTGCTAGACAAAAGAATCCGAGAATAAGTCTGTTGTCATTTTTTTTTTGTACATAAAATGTTGAGACATGGAAAGAGTGCATACCTACCCCTTAAAGTACCTTATTTATCATGTTATAGAGGAAATGCTTTGCACGTATTGAAAACTATAAACGCCTACAGATTTAATAATCAGAAAAGAATAAAAACCTGAACTACAGTTGCCATAAACCTTAAAACTTTAAATAGCTTTATGTATTTTATTTTATTTGATTTTTATACCACAAAAATACATTTTCAATATTTTTCTCCATGTACTTTCAAGTAAGTAAGCATTTTATCCAGTTTGTTAGTTTATTATTTCTGATGAGTTGATTATGATTTTTTAAATGGAGAATCATTGTTCCTTTTGTAATTTTAGTGATAGAAAAATACTTATTATTTCAAGGTGGTGTCTCACTGAAATTAAGAATGGGAATTGCATGGTGTTTCTTATCCAGGTATATCAAAACACTGTCTCAATTAACAGAGTGCTGTATACATCTGGAAATCCAATATATTAAACCCAAAATGTGGATAAAATTGTACTTCATTGTATTTGTAGAAAAGTCCTTCACCTTTTCACTGTGGGATATTATCAAGTTATTTCTGCTTACAGATCCATTAAATAAACATTAGTTGAGTATACATAATATGACAGGCGCTTGCTAGATCCTGGGACTACAAAATTAATGACACTATCCTAGGAGCTTAAAAAGAAGTAGAAAGATACACAACTAAAAAGATGATTACAATAGAGTAATATAAGTATGATCGAGAGCAATGATGGGTACGACAAGAACACCTGGGAGGTGCTTACGCCCTGGTCTGGAGAGAATGGGGAAAACTGCAAATACTACCATTCAGTGAGACCTGCAAAATGTGTCTTTTTTTTTTAAAGCACATTCTTTCAACCTGGCATGAACTAGTGAGGTACACCAGAAAGAAGGTGAACAATGAATCTGGAGATCCATTTTCAGTTAATTTTCTGCTACTTTTGCAGTATTTCTGCCATTTACTGTATTACTTATGATCACTTAATACTTACAGGTCTATGATCTTAAATTTTGTGGCTTAGTTTCCTCATCTTTCACTGTGAGTATTGGGCAGTACATCATTAAACTCCCTTCTATCTCTCCAGCCCAATGATTCCTTGATTCTACACCACACTTTAAGAATTATAATAATTCAGTATTCAATGCATAGCCATCAAAAAGCCATCTTGCCCACTCAGGCTCTTATCCAGAGATGCAGATTATTTAAAACTCATAAACGGAAGGCCAGAGTTTCCCAGCATATGAACAGCATTCTGTTTGTAAATGAGGCACTCTAGAAATCCATCAGCATGCTTCGCAATTTATTTCTGCAGTATTATAAGAGGCCTGCCTATGAAGAGGGTGAAAGAACCATTTCAGAAAAGCAGAGACAACACTGGAGATTATTTATCTCTTTTTCTATCTGCACTGCAGTAATCAGGTGACTCTCAGGGTAGAATCCATTCTTTCTCACAGTGAGCTCAGTGGTTTGGTGACTATCTCAAAAGCAGTGGCATCTGTGGTGAACTGATTTAGTGCCAGCACCTTAAGTGCACAGTGGTGACCTGAAAACCCTGAGCTAATTTTCACAGCTGCCTGAGCTTTCAATCACAGATACTTTAAATAAGAAGGTAGGGAGGGGACAGAGAAAGGAACAAAACTATTCTTTACTTTAATTTCATCCTCATAACAAACCTGCAGAATTACAGGTGCAGAAATTAGGGGTAATAAAGTTAGGAAATTTGCTCATGTTCATTCCACAAATAAATGGGTGGCCAGAGTCTTAAGCCCTAGTAAGTTTCAAGATCTGAAGTTCTTTCTTTTATACATAATTATTAAGGAATAGGAGAGTATGGACAATTTAATGTTTGATTTTATTCTAATCAATTTGAACTTCTACATTTAGTTTCATTTTACCTTTAACTGATATGCTTTATAATGTGAGTGCCACGTTTCCTTTATGAGTACTTAAAATCACTCATTAAATCAAAGAGGAAAATCTCCCAGTATTATTATCAACTTTGACATTTGAGGTTTTATAGTTTAGAAAATTATATACATTTGAAAATCAATTAAGCCTCCTGAATTTTTTATAAAGTGTTCATGTAGCACTTTACAACTACAAATAAATTTATTAGGACAGGTGAGAATTTCATTGCATTAAATAAGGAAATGTAACTTATAAAGCAAAAAGTAGATACAATATGAATTATAAAGTGAGATGATATAAAACTAGCACAAGAGGAAGTTTCTGAGAACATGGTAGTTTCATAAGGTAAGTTTTTCTGATTCTTATACCCTTATGGCCCTTTAACAGAGATGTCAAACAAAACATTCACTCTGACATTTGATATGTGAGGGCAAATAATCTCTAAAATTATGTAAATTTTTGCATGAGAATTTATTCTGAACTATTCTATAGTCCAGTATTAATCGAAACAATTTCTGGCATGTTTCCAAATACATAAAGAAAGAAAAATAATGCAGACTGAAACTTCTTCAAGCTTCAGGGCTCATCAAATAAGCGTTTGCAACCTCCTTTATTGACTCTTCAGGAATTCTTGTGATGTGATAGTTTTAATCTCAGAGTTAAATAAAGTAACTTCACCTTTATCTCCCTCCACACCTACCTTCTTCCATGCTGTCTCGAAAGGAGCCTGAATGACTGATAGCACGGGGCCTTTCCTCCAGAGACATGGCACTCCCACAGAGCTGGGAGTCATCGTAGAGGTCGAAGGAAGAGTCTTGTGCTGGGATGCTATTTGAGCGCATCATGCTGGGCCCGGGAAGGTTAAATTGAGACAGATTTGTTGGACTCACTGAAAAACAAAGCACACATAGCCTGTTATTATGGGGCTTGGGTGATAAAACTAGCAGGTTGATAGAAAGTGAAAACGTGATTCCGATTCTTATGGAAGCATAAATCTATAGGGTGTCTCTATTTAAGATAAGCCAAGAGTCTGCCTCTGAAATGGTCACTAACAGGTGCAGGGAGGCCCTCTTTTATCCTAGCACTTTCATGAGAGCAGTATGTCAATTACTAAAGTAATCTTAAACAAAACCAGCAAGTTACCTCTATTGTTCATGCTAGAAATATAATAACATGACATTTTCAGTTAGCCTATGAAGAAAAGATTGTCTTCCTAGAGTCTGCAGGTTTTTTTAGAGAAGAATATACCACTTTAATGGGAAAAGCAAAATAAAAAAATAAAAGAAAATATAAGAAATCTAAATTTCCCAAGCTTCCAGTCTTTGCCTAGGTCTCTTCCAGCTAAGATTCTGTTTCCGTGAGTATAGAAGAAAGGGGTTAATTCTGAATAGCTTGAAGGGTGAGCAGAGAAAGTGGGGTAGAAAGTCATTCAAGGTGGACAGACCCCTGAAAGCACAAACATAGATACAGAGCACTTCCATAAAAGGGTGTTTAAACATCACTCTGTATGCAGAACAGTCCACCAAACACATAGAACTTGGTAGTTGCAGGTTGATAGTAAATCTTCTACACGGTAACCCTTGCCCAAGGTGGAAAACCAATGTGAGCAATTGTTATCACTCGTGGGAAGATGACAATGAGTCTTACAAGGTTTGAGATGCCTCATTGGGGCTGTTATCAATCATAAAGTTTTATCCAAAAATGTATTTTGGATGGAAAAAATTGGATCTATTAAATAATAACTGGCATGTTTAGACTTCTTACATCCTTCTGTTTATACCAATGATTTTATATTTTATACAACTGATTCTAAGCACAAAGTAATCCAATGGCTAAGCTAGTTAGTGATTTATTTTTTTATCATATTTATCCAAATTTTTTCGCAGTGCATTAATTTAATAGAAAATGTCATATGCATTTGAGGGTTTTAACTTTAAAACAGTGAAAGAAATTATCTTGGAGTCATAAAGTCACATTTTTAAAAATAATTATTTCTATTTTTCTACAAACAAGATGATTAATTTGTTGTAAGGGTTTTTAAATACATTTTAAAGAAAATACAAGGAGATGTCCTCCTCCTTTTGAAGTGTAAAAAATCCCCTAGGCTTAGAGTCCGGTGTTTGGAACCAGTGATTGTCTCTGCTTCTTACTAGTGGTGGGGTTTCTTTTCAGGTCTATGCCCCTTGGGATCTTAGACTGTAAAATAACAACCTATGTCAAGTTGTTGTCATGAGCAACAAACTGCATAATATTTGGAAATTATTTCATGAACAGTAAGCAATCACACAAATAAAAGTACTCTTAGGGTGCCTTTATCGCTTCTTTAAATAAATAATTTTTGGGAGAGATATAGGGGCTCCTTTGAGGGTGGGTGGTGAAAGGACTGAGGTGAAATTGTTGTTTTAGACTATTTTACCCAAGTTTGAGAAGTGGTATTTTCCTGTTGCAGAAGCTGACATGGCAGAAGGGGAGACCAGAGGTGACTGGCTGCCGGTGTCCTGCAGCCCGCCGGTTGAATGGGAGCGCAACCACTCTTTGCCCTCTTCTTGGTTGGCCTGCCGCGATGATGGGGTGTATCTGCAAAACAGCACAGCTGAGACACTTAAGCACATCTAAAGGGGCAAAGCAATAGCAAGAGAGGAAAGCAAGTGAGAGGAGCTTATTGTTCAGACTAAACAACATTCTCAAATAGATTGAATTGAATTATAAGTGCTTAGTTCTTCCAGATGATTTGACACCATCTGTTTGAATCTCACAGGGAAATGAAAAGAGAATTTTGAAAAAAAAGTATGCTTTTGTGAGATATGTAGTTGAAAATTAAAAACAATGAGCAGACAGCCGAGTTAATTGAGAAGGACTCAATAGCACAGTGCGTAGGAGGGTTCGAAAAGGATGAAACATAGACTGAAAATGGTGGACAAGGGAATTGGAGTGATTGTCATAGAAAAGCAGAGGGAATGAAACATAAATTAACAGCTCTCTTTTTTTAAGCAAAGGAAAATATTTCTCTGGTTAAAATGCCACTTGACATCATATCTAGATTTTTTTTTTTTTAAAGAAGGAGGGAGAATGTTTTTACTTTATTAGAAAACTAGAGGCCCAGTGCACAAAATTTGTGCAAGGGGCTTGGCCCTCGCAGCTGCAGCGGCTTATCTCGGCCCTCACAGCCCTGGCTTTGTCCGGAAGGTCGTCCAGAACGACTCCAGTCTAATTAGCATATTACACTTTTATTATTATAGATACACTATAGAACAGAATCTTAAAATGGACTAATTGCAAGCTGTTTGCTATTGCTAAGGAACTGGAGATAAAAGAGATACTGTGGAAGACCTATTGGGCCAGTACTCACTTTCACCAGAATAAGTAAATTCTTAGCACCAAAGAGCAATCAACTTTTTATGTTCATATGGTGTCATAGATCCTTTATAGTTCATTCTACATCTCCCCCTCAGATAAAAGTGTGCAATAATGGATGGGCATGAATTATATTTCCTTTTTACTTTTTATGATGAACTGAAAAGTTATTTTGAGGTTATGTAACACTTGACTAATTAATATTTAAATTAATCTGATAGATATAAGCACTCTTAAAAAAACACACAGAAATTAAAACTCTTGAATTTTTACCAAAAGGATTCATTAAAAATTCATACCTAATTATAGTATTTGTCCTCTGATGATGAAAATATATTTTTCTTGCTTCAAATTAGAGCATCCTTTCAATATTACCTGGCCACATCCGTACACTATATGGGATTTGAGGTTTTGCAAACATATACCCCCAAGATGCAAAAGTTAGGGAAGTTAATTTTAATTTCCAGAAGTGATTTCTGCATTCTACCAAAGTTGCTGTCCCCATAAATGGTATTTACATTGGATTTAATTTGGGTCTTGTCCTCTAAGAGCTTCTCTACCTGAGGGCTATCTCACCTACTTCTCACACCTGAGAAAGGTTTAAAAGTGATATCATCCTCCATATCAGGTGCTTCACTGCAAACAAACAAAGAAAGAGGAAGAAAGACAGCACACAAAGTTTAAGTAACAACAGAGAAAGAAAGGCAGCAATTGTGCCAAGAGAATATATACCTTAGTCCCTTTTTGGGTAGTGTATTTCTGTCAAGTTGTATGCTGTTAAAACAAAGAAAATCCCTAAGGACATAATGTAAACAAAACTTCCAAGTTACACATCCAACAAAAATGGTTCTCTGTTTGAACTACACAAAATAAACTTTTTGAAACATATATTTAATGCTTAACTCTTTGGAAAAGGACTGCCAAAGGTGACCAGATGTCTACTGTTGCAACACATGTGTGCTCCTTTCTAACCCATTTCCAATCAATTACAATTTAGTGACAGGATTGTTAGAACATAGGTGAAATCGCATGTTAGGATAATTCCTCTCACTATTCTATTTACCTAATAGTTTGTAGTTTTTCTCTCTCCATGCAACTGACTAGACTTCTGCTATGCAAGAGAAACATAGAGGTGGAATCGAGATAGACTTGCTCTATTAAGTTAAATTGACAAGTTCTAACAGGCAGAGAAGATACAAACATTATTTAGTATTTATTTTTGTATTCAAATTACTTTTAATAAAAATAAAGGGAGATTTATTCCTATTTTCATATAAGAGAACAAATAATATATAATAAGCATCTGCTTGAAACAATGTACCTGGCATCATTTATTTACATATTTTAATGAAATTAAAATATAACATTTTTTGGAAATTATAAATTAGGTATTTTAAAGGCTATATGTTTATCATTATCTATTTTAAAGAATTCTCAAAGGAATTCTCAATTGGTTGTAGAAAGAGGTGAAAGAATGTGTCTGGAGAAATGAGAAATGGCTTCTCAAAAATAGGAAGAGGATTTCAACAATTAAGTGGGACAGGTCTTGAGATTTCTGTTGCAATCTCTGGCATGTGGATAACCAAGTAATACAATTAATTTGAATTTGCAGAATTATAGCTCTCTTTCATTAGAACCTCAAATGATCAAAATTAAATACACAGGATATATGCGTAATGGGATGACATAGCATGAATGAAATTTAATTTACATTGACTTGAATTTTAATCACTCAAAATCAAAGCTAAAATGTTTTCTTCTGTGTGTACTCCATTATTTGGCTCTGCAGTAGAAAGCATCCAAAGGCATTCTAAAACTTTAATTTTATGTTTTTGGGAGTGTCCTCATTAGGTAATTACCATGTTATGGAGAGGCCAGTTCTAATATATATCTTGACTATAAAAGCTTTTTTGTAGGGTGGCTAAACAAACAAACAAAAAGGAATCACAATGAACAAATACAAGAAACCTCTCAATATGAACTACATTGTGTTAAAGCATTAATATGATTATAGGCCATTTTAAAGATTATCTTTTTCATGTGTGCAAATTTACTAAAGTTTAACATTGCAGAGGAAATTGAATATAGGCATTGTTTTGCCAATGTTATCAATGGTATAAAAATTATATGTTTATATCATGCAGAAAACAATGAAAGAAAAATAAAAAATATATATTTAAATTTACTAATGTAAGTTAAAACTTTAGGTAGAAATATCTGTTTAAATATAAATATTAATGATTTTATAATGTACACACTTTCCACAAACCCTGAAACATCACAAACTCATATGCCTGCAAGGTCCAGGCAAGGCCATGGAAATGAGTGGAGTGGGGATTTTAGTCAATAAACTGAAAAGGACAGTCACTGTTTGTCTAAAGCCAATAGACGCCTGTGTAGGACAGTGAGTGCCATGTTATTAGCTCGGACATTTAAGCCAGAACTTTCTAAAGTCGGTTACTACTTTAAATTATTTTTCAAATTTGGTTAAGTCACATAAAGCAAAACAAACAAAACAAATATGAACTGGTTATAGCCTAAGGGCTACCAATGACTAGAGTAGCTAAAGGGAAAATTAAAGAACTTATATTGAAGAACTTATTGCTGGTTTGTTTATTATTTTATGATGTTTTATCTTCTTTTACAGATAATAAAGAGGATTTTAAACAAAAATTAAAATCTCTATGAAAAACTGAGTCAATAGTACTCGAATACGAATATCAATACAAGTGGATATTGTAGATGAAAAGGTTGAATCATGAACTTCTGTTTACCTCTATTACCTGTCTCTAATTACCTGGTCTTAGGCGTTTACATTGCAGTACACTTTCTTTCAGGTATGGCACTTTGGTTTCCTTAGTGTTCTCAACATTCTACTGACCACTTAATTGTAACTAAGCCAGCATCTCTGATAAGATCTAATTTTCTCTTCAATAGATCATACACTTTTTTGAATGTGCTTTGAAGGATTAGAAAAAAATGACTTTCAATTTTGTTCCCAAGAAAGAAAAAGTACAACTTCTTATATCAAAAATTATTTCAAATCAGTAATTTACTGGGAGGAACTAATCAATACTTATATACTATACTATACCTATGAATGTATTTAATTTTCACAGTTTATCAGTCATCAATATATTTTACTAAGAATCAATGGCAAATATTAACTTATTTAAAATTAATTTAAAGTTTGCTTTAGAAAAATTGTTCATCTGGCTATTTCTAATATTAGAAGACTCTCATTTGTAAAACTGGTCTATTTCAAAGAATGAACAACAGTTAAAGATTTGCTTAAAGAGAATAAGTAACTGCCTATCTGCCAGTGCATTTGTATAGTGAAAATGTATATTGACTTCTAAAATATAGATCAAAGTAAAATATTAACATTGCATTTATGTTATATATGTAAAATTATCAACTTATAATCTGGTTTGATTTGAGGGCTAGTTACCTGGTTACAAATAGTTGATTATTATTTTGAATTTTTAATGTCTGAATGACGAAGAAATAGGTCGATGGCTAAATGATCGATTTGCTGCAGTCATGTTTATGATTAAAAATTAATCAGTATTTTGGAGAGTCATTTTGATGAATAAAGAATAACTTATTTGCAATGTGCTTGATTTGGTTATAAAATTGTTATTTGGATTCCTCACTTATCAGTAAACTACCTAGGATATATTCATTAAAACTATAGGTTGTTAATATATTTTCAATATAATTTTATTTACTTGTTAGAATTTTTCAAAATGACATATGAGGATACTCATTTACCTGTAAAGTGCTGAAACTCAAATCTAGGACGCTGTGGGAAGCTAACTTCTTAGATCAAAAATTAAATGCAACAGTACTTATACCAGTGTTTTTGTATATGCTGCCCATAATGACAAACCCAGAGGGGAAATATCACCCAGCTGCTTATTCTATTTCTCCTGGCACAATTTTTTGTTTGTGAAGAAAAGTGCATTTTGTAATTAGCAGCCTACCATAAGAAGTATCAAGCATCAATGTTACAATTAGCTTTAAAATCCTTTTCTCAAGGGGAAGTCTCATTTGCATGGCTGTCCATGTACCATTGTTAGGGGAGTGGGAAACAAGTGGGATGGAAGCAATGTTTTGCTCTGGGTTTTTATTTCAGGAAGGCAAGAGAAACAGGGAAGAGCAGTGGGAAATCTTACATTGATGGACAACTGTTATACCGTAGTGAGTGTTTAGATAAGGGCTTTAGTTGATGTCTTTAACAAATGATTCTGGGAGTAAGGCTAGAAGTCTGGAAAAGAGGTGATATGCCAGCATCAAATATAAACTGACAAAAATTTAGGGCAGGGTGGGGAGGGGACCTTTTTTTTTTTTTTTTTTTTTTTTTTTTTTTGCCAAGGGCCATTTGTATATTTATAACATTATTCACAGACCATACAAAATTACCAACTTAAAAAAATTAGCCTGCTATATTTGGCCAAACATTTAATGAACTCATCCCTAATGCCTTGGCATGACCAGACCAAATGATTTTGTGGGCCTTTAAGGCCCGCGGGCCGGACGTTCCCCACTCCTGATTTAGGGAAGGGTATCAGGCAATTTCAGTGACCAGTAGTGCTTTCACAAATAACAGGATTAAGGTATGTGCCCAAGACCTTTTTTTTCTTTGAAAGCTTTAGGTGTGCCAAGAAACAAATAGCAGTAAGTTCATTAGAAAAAAGTGGCAGTTTTAAAATATTTTCCTGGGGAATGAGTCAATACCAAAATATCTGAGAAAGGAATTTTGTGGGGAGAGAATCTAGATCCACTTTAGTCAACAGTGATGCTTTCTAGTAAGTATATCAGGTAAAAAATGCCTCATTATGCTTTTCATTTTAATTTTTAAAAACCCATAACTCATTAAACCAATGAGAAATATCTTGTAATGAGATATATTTTCAAAGGGTCTAATAAAAATGTCACTGGTGTTATTATAATTTTCTCTAAGAATTCATATTTGACAATTGATTTTTTTTTCTAATTCAACTAGGATTCCCCAATGGCCCATTTGCTATTTTTCCATAGAAGTGCTTTTAAAGCAAATTTAACATATTGCTCAGAGCATAATTGTAGAATCGATTTAAATTTGGTCTTTAAAAATGCTTAAATTACCATAAGGAGCTGTGTTGTCCTGGAGCTTAAGCCAAATCATTAAAATGGCTTGAGAAGACATCATTTAAGACATAAATGCATGCTTTGAATTTTATTTTTCCAATTGCCTGTTGGGTATGTGTATGAATTCATATCAAGAAACTTAATTATCCAATTATCCTATCCTTAAAGATTTTTTTTCTTGTGCAAATTTGGTAATAAGAGCAAATGAAAGGCCCATTCGCATCCATTTTATGCCCCTTTGCAAAGTGGTACTCGCACTGAAATCACAGGGATTTAATGGGGAAGGGGGTGGGCACCGTGCGGGGAGGCGGGGGAGGGCTTCATCCATGCCTCCAGGAAAGCTCACCTTTCTGAGAGAGTAGATCTCACACTACCCGTTCTCATGAGCAGGCTCTGAACCTCGTGAGTGCCTGTGGTCAGTCCAGACAGGGAGCCATGATGGCTGAGGGGGAGGTCAATGGACTCAGAGCTCGTATGGAGGCTAGTCATGGACTGGTAACTCGGAGTGTCCTTGCTGCCTGCAGAGGAACTGCTCAGATTGGCAGCCCACACGAGACCACCTGACGTGAAAGAGTGAACCGATGCTGGGCTGGACGCCAACGAGTGACTTAAGCTTATAACATCTGTAGTTAAGTCTGAGGGTTTATTGAAGAGAGGGCTGCTGCTGCCACTTAGCCCGCCAGCACTGCCCATGCTGCCCGTACCGGACGACGGTGATTCCAGACTGCCTTGGCGCGCTAATGTGGTACTAGGACTGGGCATTACTGAGGAGGATTTCACACCCTCAGTATTAGGTGCAGAGGCAGATTTGCCACCTGCCTTGGCACCAAACAACCTAAAAGAAAAACAAATAACAACTTCAGTTGTTCCGAGAAACTAATATCCACATTTGATATTAAGGGTTCAGTACATAGAGCCAAGGGTGCTTGGATGTACCCAGCTACCGAGCACGTCCTGTCTCTATGTTAATGAACTTCGTAAGCTTGAACTTTTTAATCTACTGCTAAAAATCTCTCAGATCACCATTAGGGTAAGTCCACACTGGGATGCTACTACCCAGGGGCTGGGGGGAGTGGGCAAACCAAAATCAACCAGACATGAAAATCCCTGGCTTTCGCAATGTAAGGGACCTTGAGAAGCTTTCACGAAAATTAAGTAGTTTGACTGCATTTGCTGTTACCTATTTATAGAACCATTATAATGAAACAACTTCTACGCATTCGGTACATAAGAAACATTTTTAACATTTTATTCAAGTCTAAAAGGAATGTGTCAGGCAAGTTTTGGGAGGTTATGTTGCACAGTTGCTGGCCTGAGTAACCATCAGGAAGTAGTTGGTTAGAGATAATATTTGACATGACTGGCAACATGTCAGCTTTGTCTTTATTTTCCCCAAGAAAGGCCAAAGGATTTTATGTCAGTTGCCAGTGCTATTCAAATTCATATTTTTGTTAGTGATTTGAAACATAGTTGGTGCAAAGTTAGATGTTGGAGCTTAGTTCAGAAAACATTTTAGTTTTGTAAGTGAAGATGATATTATCAAATTTATGTAAATATGGAAATAAAGTGATATGAAGTAATGGCATAATGATTGCTAATTAAGTTGCAATGAAATCCATATTTCCTATAGTGAAATATTTTATGACGAATATGAGAAATTGTTTCATAGGTAATGGGCCACTGGAGGGCACTCTTGGCTTTTACTTAAGCGACAGAAATATTTACTCTCACTACAAGCCACAGTTTATTCTTTCTGATGAGAATCAACATTTCAAAAAGCCAGTTCTTCAGAATTAATATTTCTGCTGAGGAATACACCCTCTAGTTTTTCAAACAATCATGTATCTGAGATTGCTTGAAATGCAAATATGTTGAGACTCTTTTTCCCTCCCAGATATTAAGGTTTTTGGTTTAGGCACTATAATAAAAACAAACATTAAAAACACTTAACATATAATAGCATATAAATCATACTCTATCATTTCACAGATGAGGAAACATA
Organism: Plecotus auritus; assembly: GCF_963455305.1. Classification (NCBI taxonomy): domain Eukaryota; kingdom Metazoa; phylum Chordata; class Mammalia; order Chiroptera; family Vespertilionidae; genus Plecotus; species Plecotus auritus. The sequence goes on from NC_137772.1 coordinate 150,705,675, forward strand.
CCCACAGAGGTTTAACTATTTTTCCCAAGTCTTAAACTGTATGTCTCTTCCTGTCCCTTAGAACAGACAGATATTTAAAGATAGTGATATTTCAGTGCAGAACTCTACATATTCAATAGCAAAGACAGTCCTAGTGCAGAAACCAAGCCATTCTTCTTACCTCACTCATGTCAAAGAAAGCTGATGAAGAGTTAGAAAACCTGGCGCATTCCTTAGTTGTTATCCTATACCCAACATCAGAATGTTTTCAAATTCTGTCAATCATATTGTACCTTAATTTTCAAAACTACAGCTGGAAAGCAGGGGAGGTTGGGAGGGGGGGTGCTGTAAGAGATCAACCGAAGGACTTGTACGCATGCATATAAGCATAACCAACAAGACACTGGGGGGGGGGGGCAGGTAAAGGCATGTACTGGGGGGTAGGGGAGGCTGGGGGGAGGTCAATGGGGGAAAAATAAAAGGAGACATATGTACTACTATTTGTAATACTTCAAACAATAAAAAAAAGTAGAAAAAAAAGTCAAGATACAGTAGTACATAAATGTGTCCAACATACTCTATTACAAGGAACACTTCCTCTACCTTCATGACCATCAACTCATTAAGAGCCAGAAGGATAATAAATATTGGAAATGAATAATAATAGTCATAAGGATCTATTTTGTTTTACTTTATTTTTAATCATGAAAAAAGAGACGAAAATCTATGGAAATTTACAAGCTATTACTTTATCTTTTCACTTTCCCTAGGTATTGCTATGTGCATTTAAGTCTCTTATAAATGCTGTTTGTATTGCTAATCCTATACAATAAAAGGCTAATATGAAAATTGTCCCCTTGACCTGGAGTTCAACCAGGAGTTCGACCAGGAGGTGGCTCCTCCCCCTGGCCGGCCCCGTGCCCCCACCCTCTAGTATTACAATAATAATACAACTGGAAAGTTTGAGCATTTCTCAAAATGAGCACCACTTTTGTGCTATTTATATGATCATTTTCTTAAAACTCATTGTACTCAAAATGGAATAAAATAATCTAAGATATATGCATCTCAGAATATACTTAAGAATATATGTATATGTCATTTTGCATTTTCCCAGCCTCATGTCATCATGTTACCCATTCTTACCTTCGGAATGTAGGTGAGGCAATGTCAGGATACTTGGATCCTGGCTGCCTGAGCCCTTGTGTCCCACAGGCACTGGCAGAGGTGGGGCTGGATTTGGGGGAACCTGACAAAGAAACACTCTCTGAATCTGAGACGGCCACTTTCTCCTTTTCCTTGTCTGTCTGGTTGACAGTGACTGGACTGGAGCGCCCTGACCCAATCTTAGTGGGCTCTCTCAGTTTGGAGGTGGTGGCACCCGCTGACTTGCTGCTGACGTTGGAGTCGATGCTGCTGGTGCTGGACCTGTGGCCGCCTCGGCCGGGGATGCCACTGGCGCTGGACTTCGAGGGGCGGGGCAGGCTGCGGTACTGGAGCGAGGCCTTGGAACCAGCATGCAACACGACGTCGTCCTGATTCTGGGAGCCGTCCAAACTGGTTTTTCTCCCGGCATTTGACTTCCCACCAATGGCAGCGGATTTGGGAATTTTACCCAGCGTGGCCGATCCACTGGTGATGGTGGCTCCGCTGCTCGTGATCACAGAGGATGACCCTACTCCGCTCGGCTTCTTAAACCCGAAAGATCCCGTGGCAGTTGACCTTGCTATGCCCGAGGGGGGCTTTTTCCCCTCATCCCCGCTGCTCTTCCCTGCATCTGAAGGAGATCTCTGCAGCGAGGATCCTTTCAGGGGAGTCTTCCCTTTCTCAGAAGCTTTGGTATCATCGGTTTTCCCTAGTTAATGAGAAAGACACACATTTATTGGCCTGCACATTTTGATTTCATAATGATATTTCTTTCAAGAATCTGTGAAAGGTGAATACATCTTTATATGATTTCAGTTCCTAGATATATATATGATCTTAATAGGCATACACTCTAATATATTGAGTAAAAAGCTGCAAAAATAGGGCTATTAGACAAATGTGGTGAGAAATCAGGGAAATAATTGAAAACACATAATTATGCTATTTATTATTGCTGTATATCTTGCTGTATATCCTTTATAAGGATAACACTTCATCCAATCAAGTTAACTACTAGAAAAAGAGTTCATTTGAATATCCGTGAGATGATTACATTTGGAGTGCCCTGTTACATCAATACTTCAGGTGGCACTATTTAAAATTAGGCACCGTTTAAAAAGTAGGGAGAGAGTTTTAGGGAAAAAAAGGATGCTACAGTTTCAAAGAATTCTTTCATAAAGATGTTCCAAATCCCCAGCATTCTAACCTATTAGATTAAAGTGGTTCATCTTGTCCCTCAGAGTTGGTAGTGAAACTTTGAGGCATTAACATAACTAATTCTGAACTTTCACAAGGCAGTCAGAATGAAAGCAATCTTCTATCTAAAACATTACCTTATTTTACTACCACATGATGAGAAATGGCTGTGGCAAAATAAAGATACTCAATAACTCCAAATTATGACAGTGATTTCTAGAGAATGCTTAGATTGTTATAGATATGTGGAAGAATGATTTAATAAAAAGAAAGCTATTATTAAAGATAACAAAGATTACATGGAAACAATCCATTGAAACACTTTTGCAGAGCAGCTGCCCATTGACAAGCCTACCAGGGGTCTTGAGAGCACTTGTTCCAGTTTTCTGCCTAGACGACGCCCCTCCCTGGGCAGACATGCCCCTTCTCCAGGAACCTGTCTGGGAAACAGCCAGGGCAGCTTTCTGCCCTGTCTTCTCAGGGTCTTCAGGAAGTCCCGAGGAAGCACCCTTCCACTTGCCACCGCCATCCGCATGGCTGTCGAAGTCCTCTTCTGCTTTTTTCAGCTCATCAGTGCCATCCCACATCTCATCCATGGTGGGACGTTTCTCCAAATCTGTCTTCAGCTATGAAGAAAATATGACAGAAAAACTTTGTGCAGAAAAATCTATAAAGTGTGAATCAGGCACTGAAATTTATATCCTGTTAACTGGTTAAAAAAGAAAAGCACTGATTTATATTTCAAAAGAATTCCAAAACTTCTCTATTTTTTCTATGTCTTCATTTACGTTTCACTAATTTTAGACACATAATTCTCACTTGTACATATTAGAGAATGTCAGCGTAAATATATGTGCAGAAAACCCTAATTAAACACTTTAGAGAAGAGGTAATTTTTTCTATGGCAAATCTAAGAAGAAAAAGTAAGACAAGATCAAACTTAATTACCTAATATCCATTCTTGACTTACCATCCTCAAGAGATCCAGTAACTTATTTCAGAGATAAATATAATATTTAATCAAGAACTACTCAAATTCAGAGTATTAAAATATTTTTTATATTTTAAACAATGATATCAATACTAAGAGAGATATGGCAACATACATCTTCCTGGGTTAGATTTTAACCAATAGAAAATATATATACACACACAAGCTGCTTCAGTTTATGCAATTATTTCAGATTAAGAGATTATGCTAAATTTAGTTCTAATATATAATAATTTGGGGTAAAATCTGGCAGAAGCACTGGAAAAGGAAAGCAGGTGATTCTCACCTGAGTGTTCTTCCTGGAAGGGAGAGTGATGTTGGAATAAGAGCTGACTGAGGACGCAGTGTTCAAGTCATCGGTGCTGATGTTATCGAGGGTGTCGCTGAGACCACTGCTCACCGAACTGCTGTCATCCCAGCTAAAGGCAAGACATGCAGCAGCAGTGAACTCCACACGGGTTGCACAATGCTAGTCACCTCATTTCCATGTGACCCTAATCGTGCTTTCAGAAGACAATCCTTTCTTTTAATCTTATGATGAAAAATTATTCACTGTCCATTTTTAGAAAATAATATTAATAAGAATTGAATGCAGACCTGAGAATAACCTTATCTAGTATTTGCAAAGAATCAGTGTCTAGAGCAGATCCAGGTTCCGGGGTAATATATATAGACTGAATAGAAACCCTGATACAAACATTATATAGTATCAGGAAAGAATAACATTACCCATGCATCCCCCTCCCTTTTCCTCCAGAAACAGTAATCAGGAGTCACATAGCACCTAATAATTCACACTTTATTCTAAATAAAAGAAAACAAAACAAAACTGTGCTTAAGTCAGAAACCATAAAGTCATCCTTCATTCTTTGTCCTGCCTTAGTAACCAAATCATTCACCAAATCTTGAACACTGAGATTCATTCTATCATAGCATCCCTCTTGTCATACCTCACAGTATATGGCCAGTACAATCTGGCCTTCTTGACTTTGGTCTTTCTTAATACAACTTCACCAGCTAAAGTTGGGCCAATGGTCAAAAGTTCACATCTGGCCATGCCACTCTCCTCCTTAATACTCTTCAAAGAGTTCTCTTTCCCAAAGCAGTAGATTCTCAAGTGGAATGCACCAGCCCCATGGGACACACGAGAAATCCACTGAGGTATATATATATAAAAAAAAAACAAAACCCTGAAATTCTGAATATATTTGGTTTTTATCCAAAGAAGAATAAGTAAAATGGGCTAACATGGGCACTGTCACTAGTCAATGTGTCATGTGATGCAGAAGTAAGGATTCAGCAGGGTCACCTGAAGGAGAATGGGGCTCCAGAGAGCAAAGGGGGAGAGCACAGTTCTATCGTTTATTGGTTGGTCCTTAGTCTGCTGTGATGCAGTGCTGCTGCTTATCTGTGCTCCATTAAATGAACGCATGCACACTGGATACAGATATCAGATAGAGGCAAAAGCTAAGTTTCACAAAATGGATAAGGGCTTTTTAAAAGACCTCCTACAAATAATCCACACGTTGAAGAGAATATCTATATGTGTGCTTTAGGAGTCACATAAATTCAAAATAATAGTGATGCATTCATATAACATATGAAAACAACTAAAAATGGTATTGTCAAGAAGAGAATTTGAATTTATAGCAAATATTGTTAATGTGATCCATCCCTAGGTGTGTATTTGGATTGAGATATTAGGTACTGATAGCATAAAGTATCATGATTACCAAAGGCATTTATAAATTAGAATATTATCAGTAACAACTGTATTTTTCCTGAGAGCAAAGAGGTATTTGTATTACTGTCATAAATATCTGTCATTTGTGGCTGTTCAAATCTTTTGAATACTCTCACTATACCTCATTTTGATCATTTCCCACATTATGAGTCTTACCTTCCCAAGGTAGGCTACAAAAACACTCACAATTCTAGTTCGCCTGATAGACAGATATGCATGTAACACAGGGCTTGTCTATCATATGTACCCACAGAGTCACAAATGCGAAAAACAATCTTCTGGGAAACATAGCAGCAGAGTTGCTCAATTCTCCATCAGCAGTGACAGATATCTGGCCAAGTGTCAGCGGTACCCACTGGAGAAAGTGGTGATGCCCTGTGGCTATGGTTGGTTAAGAGCCTGCAAAGAGCCTGGTTCTTCAATCATACCAAAAATCCAGAGAGCCTTCTAATATCCTATGATTCCTTAAATTAGCCAAAGTAGATTCTGCAGTTCGCACATAAGAATCTCAATCAATACATTCATAATTCAAAATTTATTCTTCTTCTTTGCTATATCCTTTATATTTTTTCACTAGAGGCCCGGTGAACAAATTCATGCACAGGTGGGGTCCGTGGGCCTGGCCAGTGATTGAGGCCCATTGGGGTCATCGCACCCAGTCCCTACAGGGGCCATGGGGGCTAGCCGGCCAGGGAGGGACCACGGGAAGTTGGCTGGCCATGGGAGGCTGTCTGTGGGAGCGCACTGACCACCAGGGGGCAGCGTCTGGTGGTCAGTGCTCATCATAGCAACCGGTTGACCGGTCATTTGGTCGCTTAGGCTTTCATATATATAGATACCTGTATATGTTATATATACATAAACTATCTTATCACAGTAATGCATACACATAAGTTATACAAATATAAATATACACATTTTAATAATCACTAGTTTAAAACACAGTTCAGGCTCCTTAAAAAGTTATCAAGGCTGTTCACTATGTGGCTCTCGGCCACATCTTCAATGTTAACATTTCACATGCTCTGCCTCACTTTCTGAACTTTGACTTAGAACCACATTCAGTTCCCATCACCATTATGTGATTTCCAACCTCTGCCATTGCTTGAGCTACCCCTTGCCTGTCTGACCAAGTGATCCTTACCTTTATAAGACCTTTTCCAGGAAGCCTCTTTGCTCTCTGCTGTCAGGATGGATTAGATAGCTCTCCTCTGCCCTGCCACAATACCATGTACAGTCTTATAGGACTGAATTTGGCCCATTGTTTAATAAATCAATAAAACAGATTTAAATGGACCATTAGCCTCTGACTTTTGTAAGCATAGAGCATGTGTAATTTTTCTTTGAATTTCTATTATTTAAGTCAATGACTAACACCTAAATGTTGAATAAAAGTCTTCTGTTTCATGGATATTAAGAGAAAAGCAATTATGGAGGTAATATCTCACACTTATATGAAGTGAATTTTAAAGGAATGCCTAGCATACAATATATCCTGCATTAAAATAATAAAATTAAACAAAAAGGTAAATTTTATAAGGAGTATTTTTAAAGTGATTATTTCTCTGGTAAGGAGATAGACATCAATATTTCTAATAATAGCTTCTATCAATTTAAATTCTAGCATCAGTGGCTATCAAGTTAAATGTAACAATTCTTATTGGAATCACAACCACCACATATGTCCTACTTTAAAACCACTTAAAGTTTCACGTGAACACAATACCTCTGTGGTTCAAATGATATAAATGGAGGTGCTTAGCTGGTATATTCACTTAAACTTGATATTCTGACTTTCCTATCTCACAGGTTATGTGGGAAGCAAATGTATCACTTACGTGGGCATTTTATAATACCTTACATTTTTCCATCTTCTCAATCTGCTATACCTCTAAGACTCAAATTCTAGAATCTCATTTTTGGACCACCATCTCCTTTCTATACTGTGAGTACTCTAAAATCTACTCATTCCTAATTGTCATATAGATTTATAGATACGTTTTATTATCTATCGTTAAGTCTTCTTATGTATTTTACTCGACTGAGCTTTGTATCAAATGGTCCAGTACCCAAAGATACTGGAGGAAAAGGATCACTAAAATGGTAGTCTAACTAGTACTATATTCTAGTTCTTGCCACCATATACTCTTCCATATCTGTCCTGATTTTATATTAATTAAATATATGTTTAAATTAAATATATTAATTAAATTAATTAAATATATGTTTTCTTCATTCTCATTGTGAAGAATAACAAGAAAGTCAACTAATTATAATGACTAATATAATAATATTTTATTATAATACTAGAGGCCCAGTGCATGAAAATTCATGCACTGGAGGTGGGGGCATCCCTCAGCCTGGCCTACCCCCTCTCACAGTCTGGAAACCCTTAGGGGCGGGAGGTGACCCAGCGATCAGGGGAAAGCAATGCCCCATCACAACTCTGCTGCTGCCACTGCTGGCAGCGCAAGCCTTGGCCGGCCCTGGTTACCTGAGCCTCAGGCGGCCCTGGGAGGCTGGGAAGCCGCCATCCAAGGCTTGTCTGTGCCTCAAGCTGGCCCTGGGCTGCTGGGCAGCCATCATCCGAAGCTTACCTGCGCCTTGGGCCTGCCCTGGGTGGCTAGGGGACTGAGAGGACTAGGGGACTCTGGAGGAAAGCATGCAAAGCGGCCGGACCTGCACGCCTGCCACCCCGGCGGGGCTGATGGGACTGGGCGCCACCATCTTGTGGCTGTGGGTGCTGTCATCTTTGAGGGCGTGGCAGTCAATTAGCATATCCCCTCCTTATAGTCTGTGGGCATCGCCATATTTGAGGGTGGGCAGTCAATTAGCACATTGCCTCTTTATTAGATAGAATATTATATTATATTATATTATTATACTATAATAATATTTTTATATATTTTATTATATATAAAAACTAATTATAATGACTGAATGCATATAGGTTTGAGTTATCTAACTTCAGGTGATTTCTCAGGGCTCCTTAGAAATTTTGTTTTATCCAAAAGTAATTTTTTTTTCAAATTCCAAAGGCATAGTGTTATTTCTCTCTTTTCCTCTGGATTCCAAGATCTTTCTCCTAATACTTTACTGAAATTATTTTCACAATGGTCAATGACATCCATGAATTGAATGCTTATTATGCGTTCTACTCTTATAATATTATCTAATTCTCTAACAAATCTATGAGACAGGCATTAGAATGAAAGAGGTTCAGTTAGGTTAAATGATATGCTCAAGATCCCATGATGGAGCTGAAATGTGAATCCAGGAATTATGTCTCAGAGCTTGCTTAGTACCATGCTCCCCTGCCTGCCAGCTTCTCACCCCTTCTCTCTTAAAATATATCAATGCAGAGCCTAGACTCACAGGGGTCCTCAAACTTTTTAAACAGGGGGCCAGTTCACTGTCCCTCAGACCATTGGAGGGCCGGACTATAGTTAAAAAAAAACAAAACTATGAACAAATTCCTATGTGCACTGCAGGCCCGGGACGAGTCGGCTGCTAAGCAGGACAGGCAGCGGCACCCGGCGGGCCGGATAAATGTCCTCGGCGGGCCGCATGTGGCCCGCGGGCCGTAGTTTGAGGACGCCTGGCTAGAGGCTCCCTGCAAACTTCCCTGGAGTCCTCAGTGTCCTCTTTGTTGGGATTACTCTGAATTCCCCAATATTCAGAATTTAATCTTAATTCACTTTATACATTCTTCCTTGGAAATTTCCTAGTCTTCCCCAACTTTGATATCACTTCCACGATCATGACACTCATTCACATCTCTAAGCCAGACTTCTCTCCTGACTACAGGGTCAACATTCCTACTAGAAGTTTCTCAGGGATGTCCTGCCAGCATCTCAAATTCACTCTGCCTCGATTATATAATTTGTCGTTAAAAATTATTTTCCCTCTCATTTACTTATATTTCTTGTTAATTCTTCTGCCAGGCAATATAAGTGTTAATACCTTTCTTTGCTTGCTTAGCTCTGTTCTTAAGTTGTCCCTAGCCCTTGAAAATCCATCTCAGCTATAGGTAACATAGCCATCTTGACTGCTCTTGCTTGTCTCTCCTTCCAAAAAAAAGCTATTAGCAAGTATATTCTTTTATTCATTAAGTGATGAATAAATTATACCTCTTCTCCTTGAAGAACTCAGTGTTTACTGTGGAGCACAAAAATTTAAACAAATGATTATAATATAAAGGCACTGTAGTAGAGGTGAATGTTAAATGTATGGCAGGGCAGAGCTACCATAACTTATTCTAAAGTTAAAGAATTTCTTCATGATAGAGACACTGTAGAGTGATCAGATAAAATCTATGTTAATCACTATATTGTAGCATATACATCTGTTATAACCATTTGTGTGTGTACTTTTCTATCTTTATTGGTCATATTTTGAATTACCTGAAGTCAGGGACCGTGTTTTATTTATCTTTACAATCCTAGCATATAACATGGTATCTACTATTGAATAGATGACTAGTAGATGTTTGTTAAATGAATGAAAGTTTTACTTCTGAAAATGCTGCTTATGGCCAGTAATGTCTACAAATTGGATTGTATCCAATAAATGCAGATTTTGAGAAAAAAATTGTTCAACATATTTCTTTGCTAAGTAATCCTAAAGGAGCTAATTTTAGTTGATGACAACATTATTTTCCTAATCTGAAAGTTTTGTGATTTTGACATTCATCTTTGATTTTTCAGATACCAGAATTCTTCCTAGCCAGGATGCAATTAATTAATCTTATTTATTATGGCACATTTAATTAAGTTGAAAAAACCTCATAGAACATAGGTTTTTACTGAAGAAAAAAAAGAAAATTTACTCACATAATTAGCTCTGAGTAGTAGGTCTGATACATCATCAATATATATTTCCGTCCTTTCATTTTTAATTTCATTAAGATGTGCTAAGAATTCTTGACTATATGCCTTATAAAAGGGTTCTTTTTTCTCTTCAGAATTACAGATCTATAACTCTGATAAATTTTTCTCAACAATCTAGGACAGTTCAATAAATTACAAGTCTGAGTATCTTGTATTTACCCTTTGGGTTGTTTCCCATTTGAAATACTGTGAATAAATCCACTAAGAACATTCACATACATTCCATTTATGTGACATTTTAGAAAAGGCAAAACTATAAATACATAGGACAGATCAGTAATTGCTAGTGGTTAGGAGTGTTGAAGATTTGTGGTGGCTGTTACTTGACTTGATATGTATGTCAAAATTCAGATCTGTGGAAAATTAAAAAAAAAAATGTATGTAAATTTTTTTTAAAAAGTCAATTCACTTGGCAAATTATAATTTGGGTCTACATTAGATGACTAATAATTCTAAGAAGAATAGTAAGAAAAGGCATACCTTTTACTATTTATATTTTTAATGTTCAATAATTCAATGGGGTTAGGGATCTGTTTTATTTATCTGGTAGGGCATTTGTAGCTTTGACCCTCATGCATACTTAGAAGATCTGCCTGAAAATAAATGTCTTATATATTCAACTTCTTTCCTCCCTCCCTCCCTCCCTCCCTCCCTCCCTCCCTCCCTCCCTCCCTCCCTCCCTCCCTCCCTTCCTTCCTTCCTTCCTTCCTTCCTTCCTTCCTTCCCTCCCTCCCTCCCTCCCTCCCTTCCTTCCTTCCTCCCTTCCTTCCTTTTATAAATAATTCAGAAATATTAACTAAATAATTGTTTAAATAATTTTGCATACTTAAAACTAATTTCAGAAGAAAATGCTAGTCCTGTTTGTAGGTACTTTTTAAACACATTCCTACATTTTGGTATAGCAGCATTTCATATAGCAGGTATTAATCAACTTCTTTTTTAAAAAAATATATTGTTAGAGGGTGAGAGAGAGAGAGAGAGAGAGAGAGAGAGAGAGAGAGAGAGATATCATCTTTGTGAGAGTGAAACATGGATAGATTGCCTCCTGCATGCCCCCTACTAGGGAGCAAGCCTGCAACCCTGGCATGTGCCCTGACCGGGAATCGAACCAACAATCTTGCAACCTTTCAGTGCACAGAGGACCCCCAACAAACTGAGCCACACCAGCCAGGGCTAATCAACCTCTTTGGTGGTTCATATTGCCAGGTCAACTGTCCTACTTATACATGTACATGGAAAACACAGATATTTTCTTTCAACAAATAACTAATTCCTATACTTCATACATTATGTCTGATTTCTATAAAAACACCTTCTTAGTCCTACCTTTTAACAATATACTTTGTTAGCTTGCTTTATTATAAGTTGAAGTAAGAAAAAGCCATATAAACAATGCTTGCTTATCTTTTTGAATGCTTTGATTACATATTGTATGGTTATTTAAAAAACCGTAACTATGGACATTGTAAGATTTGTCAGTATCTGAGTGTCTTTGGCCAGTGCTGTTGGAACACTGTGGAACAAGTTCTTCGGGTATGCCAGCAGTGGTCCAGCAGCATGATGTCCCCCCTCCAGCATCTCATCCCTCATTCATTATGATCCTTGATATATACACGCAATTCTTAATGCTGGTAGTAATCACCTAGCCAGATTCTATATCACCAACCGTACTTTAGATTCCTGGATGCCACCCCTACCTATGCCTCAATCCTCTAGACATCACTTTGATTTATTGGACAGATTTTGAACCTAAACTCTTCCCCCATCACACCCTCACTCTGAGTTCTGAATTAATACTCAGTTATCCCTGGTTCCATATTTAAGAACTTCAAGAACACAAAATAATTAAAAATGTTAAGAAAATTCAACATTTTAAATATACAATTTAAATGCAAATTCTGGAATGAAGTACACCATCCTATATAATAAAAGCTTAATATAAAAATTGTTCCCTGGGGCGGTCGTTCAACCAGGCATTTGACTGGGAGACCTGGAGTTCGACTGCTCACTATGATGTGCGCTGACCACCAGGGGGCAGGGTGAACATGGCAGGTGCTGGCAGCGGGTGGCAGTGGAGGCACTGCCGCCCCGGTGGGCCCCAACGAGAGCAGGACCGCAGCAGGATGGTGGAGCAGGTGATTGTGCGGCGCCAGGCCAAGGTGGGTGCAACCGGGGCCCGAATGCCCCACTGATCGCCCCACAGATGGCAGCCAGTGGTAGTGGCTGGGGGCGGGGCTGCCACCTGGTTCCCAGGCACTGAGGGAACCAGGCAGGGGGCCTGGTCCCGATCAATCACCTGCAGATGGCGACCAGAGGTGACAGCGGGTGATGGGGCTGCCGCCCGGCTCCCAGTGGCTGAGGGAGCCGGGTGGGGTGTCCGGCCCTAACCAATCACCCCACAGGTGGGATGATGGAGCAGGTGAGGGGGTGGTGCCAGGCCAAGGCAGGGTGCTAGGCAGGGCTACTGGGCTGTGAGGCTGGGGGCGTGAGCTGGGGTCTGATCCCCACAGGCCACCACGAGGGACCCCACCTGTGCATGAATTCATGCACCAGTTCTAATTGATAAATAACGTAGATAATGTAACTGCTTGAGACCTGTGGGCATTCAACAAATATACAGAATATTATGCTAGATGTATTAAGGCACTGTCAGACACTTCAACCACTGGAGATTGCCATTTATTCCACAAATATCTTTTATAATATGGGTATTTTTTTTTAAACATATAGGTGAGGTAGAAGGAACAAAATCTCTGGAGGCTGGAAGAAAAATTGATATAAACTAAACTTTCACTGGCATGCCAATGTCAAAATTCTCATGAAATAGACATACCAAGAAAAATAATCTATTTTTTTCCAACCTAAAAATTGAAAAACATAATAATACTAGAGGCCCAGTGCATGAAATTCGTGCACAGGGGTGGGGATGTCCCTCAGCCCAGCCTGTACCCTCTCACAATCCAGGACAGCTGGCCTGCCTGCCTTCCTGATTGCCCCTAACCACTTCTGCCTGCCAGCCTGATCACCCCTAACCACTCCCCTGCCAGCCTGATTGATGCCTAACTGCTCCCCTGCCAGCCTGATTGCCCCTAACTGCCCTCCCCTGCCAACCTGGTCACCCCTAACTGCCCCCCTCGTCGGCCTGGCCCCCCCTAACTACCCTCCCCTGCAGGCCTGGTCCCCCCCCAACTGCCCTCCCCTGCTGACCCAGTCACCCCCAAATGCCCTCCCCTGCCAGCCTAATCACCCTTCACTACTCTCCCCTACTGGTCTGGTCCCCCCCCCAACTGCCCTCCCCTGCAGGCCTGGTCCCCCTCAACTGCCCTCCCCTGCAGGCCTGGTCACCCCTAACTGCCCTCCCCTGCAGGCCTGGTCCCTCCCAACTGCCCTCCCCTGCAGGCCTGGTCACCCCTAACTGCCCTCCCCTGCAGGCCTGCCCCCTCCAACTGCTCTCCCCTGCAGGCCTAGGTCCCCCCCAGCTGTCCTTTCCTGTAGGTCTGGGTCACCCCAACTTCCCTCCTCTGCCAGACTGGTCACCCCTAACTGCCATCCCCTGCAGGCTTGATCACCCCCAACTGCCCTCCTCTTTTTGCCTGATCGCCCACAACTGCCCTCCCCTGCTGGGCTGATTGCCCACAACTGCCCTCCCTTGCAGGCCTGGTCCCTCCCAACTGCCCTCCCCTGCTGGCCATCTTGTGGCAGTCATCTTGTGTCCACATGGGGGCAGCCATCTTCTGTGTTGGAGTGATGGTCCATTTGTATATTATTCTTTTATTAGATAGGATAGAGGCCTGGTGCATGGGTGGAGGCCAGCTGGTTTGCCCTGAAGGGTGTCCTGTATCAGGGTGGGGGTTCCCTTGGGGCATGGGGTGGCCTGGGCGAGGGGCCTGTGGTGGTTTGCAGGCTGGCCACGCCCCCCGGCAACCCAAGTGGAGGCCCTGGTATCTGGGATTTATTTATCTTCTATAATTGAAACTTTGTAGCCTTGAGTAGAGCCAAGCCTCCTGCTTGCTCCATGGCTGCAGCCATTTTTGTTGAGATTTATTTATCTTCTATAATTGAAACTTTGTAGCAGAGGCTAAGGAAGGCTAGGGCTATGGGAGCTTGGCTTTCTCCATTGCCAGGGGCAACCCAAGCTTCCTGCTCTCTCCAGCTCTGTGGCTGCCGCCATTTTTGTTGGGAATTATTTATCTTGTATAATTGAAACTTTGTAGCCTTGAGTGGAGGCCTGGGCAGGCCAGGGTGGGTGGGAAGCTTGGCTTCCTCCATCGCTGGGGGCAACCCAAGCCTCCTCCTCTCTCCAGTCCATGGCTGCAGCCATCTTGGTTGGGTTAATTTGCATAGTTGCTCCTGATTGGCTGGTGAGTGTGGCTTGTGGGTGTAGCAGAGGTACAGTGAATTTGCATGTTTCTCTTTTATTAGTATAGATATGATAAAGTATAAGTTCTAAGAATTTTACTAAATATTTTTAAGACTAATAATAATTATTTCATAAAAAAAGAAACTAAATAACCTTAGCGATACCTGAGATCATTTTGTAAAAACTTCTGGATAAGCTTGTAATTTCTAAGGAAAGATAACATTTGCCTAACAAAATGTAGGTACCACTTAAAAATCCTATCAATTCCAGAATAGCTTTACTCACCATTTCCATTGTTTAAAGGAATTTAAATAAAAAACATAAGAATACATTGATATTTATTAAGATATTATTTATACACAATGACTTTGCAATAATAAAAATAATACTGTGACTCAACTGTCTAGGCTTTACACTTTGGTAACAATATTTTAAATCAATGATTTTTCTCCTCAAAACTAAATAAGCACAAAACCACTCAGTACCCCCTTTTTTTTTATGAGCAAACAATACATTACTTGCCAAGTTGGAGCATTGCAGCCACTAAATGTAAATTATGTAATACTTTCAGAGTCATTGATAAAAGCAATGTAGTATATTTCAACAAAAATTTATTCAGCATTTCCCTGGAAAAATATTCTATTACCAAGAAAAATAAACAAAGCAGTAAGAGAGACTTTTAAATCCGAAGAACCTAAGTATATAAAATATCAATATACTAAAAATAACATTATGTTAAAAATATTCCTTTCAACTTACAAAATATATGTGGTTTTTATTGCAGTTAAAAAATAATTTCCTTCTACTGTCAAAGATATTTCATCCCACCATCATTATTTTCTTATATCAAGGGAAGATTAATGAGTTTACTGTATCACAGTTTAAGTGTATAACTCTTAATAAATTGTCAATTTATGCAAACATAAGGTTAAAGTCTTTCCATATCATTATTTTTAGTATGCACAAAATTGCATATATTTATCCATGAAATATTTATAGAAACTACTATTAATATTCAGCAGGTTTGGGGTTAGAAGAATAATCAATAAACTCTATGAACTGACCTTTTCATTCCCTTTTATTTCCTCTAGGAAACAAATAATAAAGATTTATAGTTATTCTATTGTGGCATCAGATAGGGTGAGATAAACAAAAAATAAAAAGCTCTTGTTCTTTATGAAAGAAAGCCCTAGGTCAGTGGTCTGCAAACTCATTAGTCAACAGAGCCAAATATCAACAGTACAACGATTGAAATGTCTTTTGAGAGCCAAATTTTTTAAACTTAATCTTCTAACGCCACTTCTTCAAAATAGACTTGCCCAGGCCGTGGTATTTTGTGGAAGAGCCACACTCAAGGGGCCAAAGAGCCGCATATGGCTCGCAAGCCTCAGTTTGCTGACCACGGCTCTAGGTAGACTTGAATAAGTGTGATAAATAATGTTAGCTTGAAATTTATTTAGGCAGATTTTTATGTTTTAATAATATTTGAGGCAGATAAGAAACATCTATTTTGGTTTTTATTTTATAGACAAAATCACAGGAGATAAAATTATCTTATTAAAATTATTTTTTGCTGGAACAGTGCTTAGTGGTTTGCTATTTTATTCCAATTTCATTTTAATGATTCTGCTATATGTTTGAAATATGTACAAGTTTATTTAAAAGTTTCCTATTAGTGATAAACTGAGAACATACTTATGACACATGAAAGTTAACTCAAAGATTCATTAAGGTCCACTTGGTATCCTTTCATATCTTATATTAATTTAAAAACTAATGCATGCTCATTGTTGAAAATTAGGCAGTTCAGAAACATATAAAAGAAACAAAGTCAACCACCTGTAATCCCACCCAGAAGGAGCCACCATTAACATTTTGATGATTTCTGTCTAGTCATTTTCTGTATCTATTATACATACATATGCAAATTTACTTGGTTGAGATCTTGCTAATTAAAATATTTGTATATTATTCATTCTTTATATTACATTATAATGATTTATTGTCCTTAAAATTTCTTTAACATAAATATATCATATGAACTATTATACATTTAACCATTTCTGATTTAGGATATATGAAATATTTTACAATTTTTTTTACTATCTACATATATAAAAGGCTAAGTGACCGGCCAGTAGGTGTAATGCACATTGACCACCAGGGGGCAGACGTTCAATGCAGCAACTTTGCAGAGTGCCCTCTTGCACTCCGAGATACCTCGGGGGGATGTTGGAGAGCCAGTTTTGGCCCAATCCCCACAGACTGAGGGACTCCACTCACTCCACAGACACCCCAGGTGTGGCCAGCTGGGGAGGGGCCATGGGAGGTTGGCTCCAGGGTGTGCCCAGCCCGTCTCACCCAGTCCCACCCCACTGGCCACCTTTTAATTAATTTCCTTTCAATGTGCATGAATCCATGTACCAGGTCACTAGTTATAAATAATATTGTAATTAATACCTTTGTATATAAATATTTAGGTTACATTTATGATTATTTTTTAGGATAAATTCCTAGAAAAGTAAGTAGTGATTCACAGGATATAAACATTTGAAAGACTGCAGAAGCTGCATAACAATTAAGAAACACATCATTGTATACTCCTGCCAGCCATAGGAGAGTGCCTATCATACAAAACTCTGGATGCTTTCAGGTAATGTTTTCTTTCAGTACATAAAAATTTGAAATGTAAAACAGTTGCTCATTGTAGTTTTTATTTACATTTATCAAATTATAAATAAGATTAAACTTACTATAGACTTATTAGCTATTTTTATATCTATACTAGAGGCCCATTGCATGAATTCATGCATGGGTGGGGTCCCAAGGGGGGTGGGGGGGCAATCAGCCCTTTGGGTGTGCTGTGGGATGTCCTTGCCGGCCCGGGATCCGGATCCATTCTGCTGATTGCAGGACTACTGAGGGAGTGAGCGGCTGCCATTGAGCTGGTGGGCCACTAGGATAGGTCGGTCAGCTGAGCGGCACTCCTGCTGTGGGAGTGCACTCCTGCGTTGAGCGTGTGCCCCCTGGTGGTCAGTGCATGTCATTGCGACTAGTTGTTTTGGTTGGTTGGTTGGTTGTAACCGTTGCTTAGGCTTTTATATAAATGGATAAATTGTCTCTGCCTTTTGAATATTTTACAAAAGAGTTTAAATAATTTATCTGTATTACATATTTACATCAAAATTGTTTCAACTATTTTCCTAACCTATTTCTTGACTTTTACTCTTTATAGGGTTCAAAAATGTTTTAACCATTTCTATCAATCTTTGATCTTTGCCAGGAAATTTTAATATATAATTTGATTTCCCTTTTTTACATACCATTCTGTGTATATATTATTTAATATGTAATTTGATTTTTCCTTCTTTTAGAGTCTGTTGTTAAAATCAGAAACATTTTTTTCAAAGAACTAGTTATTTCTTAGAGACCATTTACTGATAATATTTTTTAAAATTAATTATTATGGTTCACTTATCAAATCTTAATATGTGATATATCCTAATCTTAGTATCACTTAATGATTAGTATTAGTGTTTTTTAAATGATTATCAAATTTGTTCCACTGACTATCTATATACTAGAGGCCCGATGCACAGATTCGTGCACCAGTGGGGTCCCCCTCAGCTTGGCCTGCGCCCTCTTGCAATTCGGGACCCATGGAAGGATGTCGGATAGTTGGTTTCGGCATGATCCCCTCAGGCCCAATCCAGACAGGAGGGAGCCCGATCCCCACAGGCCCAATCCAGACAGGAGGGAGCACGATCCTGTGCATTGAGCATCTGTCCCCTGGTGGTCAGTGTGCATCATAGCAACCGTTGGACTGGTCATTCGGTCGCTTAGGTATTTATATAGAGAAAGATATAAAAGCCTAAGTGACCATTCAACCGGTAGCTATGAGACGCACTGACCACCAGGAGTTCGTGCACCAGTGGGGTCCCTTGGCCTGGCCTGTGGGGATCAGGCCGAAACTGGCTCTCTGACATCCCCCAAGGTGTCCCGGATTGCAAGGGGGCGCAGGCCATGCCGAGGGACCCCACTGGTGCACAGATCCATGCATTGGGCCTCTAGTTTGTTAATATTTACAGAAATACCATGCTATTCTGTTATAGTGATGTTTAGAGGGTCTTTTTTAAAGGAAGACTACAATATAAAAATATGTATTTAACTAAGAATTCAAAACTTTTAAAAAAACTCCTCAAAATTATACAAGTTATTATTCTAAAAAAGTATTACCATTCTTGGCTTTACTCACTAATTAGTACATGAAACATTTATTGAATGGTATCATTATGGCAGATACTGAGAATACAGAGATCAGTAAGATATAGAGATACAAATTTTCTACTTTAATGTAGAAAACGTGTAATTCTTACTTTTGAGAATTCACAGATTATTTTGTTCATATCTGAGCATTTAATTATAGGCATTTTTACTTAATAAAAAGCAATCACAAGTATTATTTCTCAACTAAATTGTCTCCCTCTCAAAAAACCACCTTTATCACTTGAAATATTTTTGACATTAGCTATTTCTTTCAGAAGAATAAAAGTACCCAACTTACTATAATTTCAAGGTTCAGTGAAAAGAGAAACATTATATAGAAAAATAAAAGAGCTCAACACTTAGATAGACCTAACTGCAAATAAGGTTGAAATGAAATCTGTTCTGTGTTACCTTGCTTGAAATAGCATACATTAATGCAACAAGAATTGAATAAAATATTTTTACATATATTTTTAATTGATTTCTGAGAGAGGAAGGGAGAGGAAGAGAAAGAGATAGAAACATCAATGATGAAAGAGAATCGTTGATCCACTGCCTCTTGTACGCCCCTACTGGGGATCAAGCCTGCGACCCAGGCATGTACCCTGACCGGGAATTGAACCATGACATCCTGGTTCATGGGTCAATGGTCAACCACTGAACAACACTGAACAGGCAATATTTTTTTTTTATTTTTAAGAGAAAATAGTATTAACAATGGAGAAATATTTTTGATCAGAGATATATAAAATATTTTGTATAAAACAACACCCTGGATTCTTTCATTTTAAAACATTTGGAAGATTGCCTTGGTAAAGAACATTTCTTTAAAAAGCCACTTCAGCAAGTGAGTATCTCTAGAAGGCGGTGAAAGTGCAGAATTAGAGAGATGCTTGCCAGGGAATTCACATCCCAACACTGAAGAACAGATGGCAGCAGTAACAATGAAAACTCGCAGCAGATCCTGTCTGGCACCCTTTCAAAATGATCATTTATATTCTCTACCACAAACAGCCAACTTCTCTCTCCTTGTATTGCATGCATGAGTATAGAAGAGAAGAAAAAAATGCAAGAATGACTCTTGAATTATCTTAATAGGGAAAGAATTAACCTGAAAAGCAAGAATAAGGCGAGGACACGACCCTGGCCATGTCTTGGTTTCTTGAGATTTCCCAGGCAGTCTCATTGCTGTTTTGCCTAAACTATCTACAGGTCTGAAATGTTGCCAGCTGTTCCCATGCTACTGTCTTGCTTCCCACACCCTTGTCTCTGTTTCTGAGCCCTGCTTAGCAACTGCTATTTTATTTGTTTCTTCCAGATGAAGAATTTAGTCCACAGATTTTTGTTGCTAATTCTGGACCATAACCTGATTTATCTTGTATCTCACCCAGCATAAAGTGAGGATTCAGAAAAAGTGACACATAAAACATCAGCTAGCCCTAGCTGGTTTGGCTCAGTGGATAGAGCTGGCCTGTGGACTGAAGGGTCCCAGGTTCGATTCCTGTCAAGGGCACGTACCTCAGTTGCAGGCTCCTCCCCGGCCTGGGCCCTGGTCAAGGGTGCATGCAGGAGGCAACCAATAGATGTGTTTCACATCAGTGTTTCTCTCTGTCTTTCCCTCTCCCTTCCACTCTCTCTAAAATAAAAAATAAATGGAAAAATAACCTCCAGTGAGGATTTAAAAAATAATAATAATCACCTAGTGGTTAGTAAACAGGCAAAGTGGAGTCAGGCACACCCAAAAAGAGAGTCAGGGCAGAACCGAAGCAAGCAAGAGAGAGGTCATTGAGTCCTACCATTGTCCGGAATTAGAAGATTTGCAGGAGTTTAAAAGTCTCAGAACATAAACAGGGGAAAAGATGTGATATCCAAAAAAGACTGTGATGAATGGGGCAGTCTTTCATCTCAAACAGAGAGCATTTTATATCACTGGAGCAGAAATCGATTTCCCAGGATTTGCTGACAGCAAACAGAAGGGCCTGACAAAAAAAAGGATGTAAAGACGTGGAGAAAAACAACGCCTTTCTAGGTAGTTTGGGATGTAGGTTGTGATGTTATTCCTTTTTCCTGTCAGGAGAGGAGTGCTGGGTTTTATTCTATAAGCCGGGGGAAGTCAGACAGTTGGTTGGAGCATATCCCATACGGTGCTGATTCATGGGATTCATCCTCAGAATCATATTTTTTCTCCCATAGTGAACAAAATACTATCTTGTCTTACTTTCAAGAATGAGATATATCGCCAGGCAAGGCAGCTCGGTTGGTTAGAGCATCATCCCAATGTACCACGGTTGCAGGTTTGATCCCAGGTCAGGGCACATGTACAAGAAGCAACCAATGAATGCATTCATAAGTGGAATAACAAATTGATGTTTTTCCTCTCTCAAATCAATCCTATCCAATAAAAGAGTAATATGCAAATTAATCATCACTCCGCTACACCCACAAGCCATGCCCACAAGCCACGCCCACCAGCCAATCAGGAGGGAATATGCAAATAAACCCAACCAAGATGGCTACAGCCACAGAGAGCAGGAGGGAGGCTTGGGTTTCCCTGGCAATGGAGGCTTGGGTTTCCCTGCCCTTGCCTGCCTAGGCCTCCACTCAAGGCTATAAAGTTTCAATGATAGAAGATAAATAAATCCCAACAGAAATGGTGGCAGCCATGGAGCTGGAAAGAGCAGGAGGCTAGGGTTGCCCCCAGCGATGGAGGAAGCCAAGCTTTCCGCACACCCTGGCCGGCCCAAGCCTCCGCTTAAGGCTACAAAGTTTCAATTATAGAAGATACATAAATCCCAACAGAAATGGCTGCCGCCATGGAGCAAGAAGAAGGCTTGGCTCTGCTCCAGGCTACAAAGTTTCAATTGTAGAAGTTAAATAAATCCCAGATAGGTTTTATTATTTTATCTAATAAAATAGTAATATGTAAATTGACCATCACTCCAACACACAAGATGGCTGCCACAAGATGGCCAGCAGGGGAGGGCAGTTGGGAGGGACCAGGCCTGCCAGGGAGGGCAGTTGGGGGCAATCAGGCCAGCAGGAGAGGGCAGTTGGGAGGGACCAGGCCTGCAAGGGAGGGCAGTTGGGGGCAATCAAGCCTGCAGGGGAGGGCAGTTGGGGGAACCAGGCCTTCAGGGGAGGGCAGTTAGGGGTGACCAGGCCTGCAGGGGAGGACAGTTAGGGGCAAACAGGCTGGCAGGTGAGCAGTTAGGCATCAATCAGGCTGGCAGGGGAGTGGTTAGGGGGTGATCAGGCTGGCAGGCAGAAGCGGTTGGGGCAATCAGGACAGCAGGCAGGCAAGCAGTTGGGAGCCAGCAGTCCTGGATTGTGAGAGGAATGTCCCAGATTGGAGAGGGTGTAGGCTGGGCTGAGGGACATCCCTGCCATGCATGAATTTCATGCACTGGGTCTCTAGTATAGAATAATGTTATAATTATGACCTCAAGATTAAGTGCTTCAGGATGTTCATAAAGATGTAAAGATAATATCATCTTCAAAGTTTAAGTGTGTCATTTTTAATCATCTCAGTAAATTGTACTTTACTAATTGCATTTTTTTTTGTTTGGAAAATTTCTCTCTCTCTCTCTCTCTCTCTCTCTCTCTCTCTCTCTATATATATATATATATATATATATATATATATGTATATATACACACACACACACACACACACACACACACACACTAGTGGCCCGGTGCACGAAATTTGTGCATGGGGGGGGGGTGTTCCTCAGTCCGGCCTGCACCCTCTCTAATCTGGGACCCCTTGGGGGATGTCCGATTGGCAATCGGACATCCCTCTCACAATCTGGGACTGCTGGCTCCTAACCGCTCACCTGCCTGCCTGTCTGATTGCCCCAAACCACTCTGCCTGCTGGCGTGCTTGCCCCCAACTGCCCCCCTCACCAGCCTGATCACCCCCAACTATCCCCCTGCCAGCTTTCTCAACCCCAACTGCCCCCCCTGCCGGTCTTCTCACCCCCAACTGCCCCCCTGCCGGCCTGATCGCACCCAACTGATCCCCACTGATGACCTGCTCACCCCCAACTGCCCCCCCCCACCGGCCTGGTCATCCACAACTGTCATTCCATCCTGGCCTGTCACTCACAACTGCCCTCCCCTCTTGGCCCTTAACTGCCTCTACTTTGGCCCCACCACCATGGCTTTGTCCAGAAGAATGTCTGGAAGGTCTCCTGGAAGGTCTCCCAGTCTAATTAGCATATTACCCTTTTATTAGTATAGATAGAGGCCTGGTGCACAGGTGGGGGCCAGCTGGTTTGCCCTGAAGGGTGTCCCGGATCAGGGTGGGGGTTCCCTTGGGGGGGGGCGGGGCTGCCTGGGCGAGGGACTGGGGCAGTTTGCAGGTCAGCCACGTCCCCGTCCCCTTGGGGTGAGGGTCCCTGCTGGGGGGGGGCATGGCCAGCCTGGGTGAGGGGCTGAGGGCCGTTTTCAGGCTGGCCACACCCCCTTCAGGGTGGGGGTCCCCACTGGGGTGCCTGGTCAGCCTGGGTGAGGGGCTGATGGCTGTTTGCAGGCTGGCCACGCCCCCCAGCGGGGACCCTCACCCCATGGGGGCATGGCCAGCCTATGTGAGGGGCTGAGGGCCATTTGCAGGCCCCTCCCTCGGCGGCCAGCCCAGGCGACCCAAGCCTCCCGCAAGCTCAGGCTGGCTCCGCAGCCACCACACACAGACCCCTCCTTCAGTTGCTGGCCAGGGTGGGCAGGAAGCTTGGGTCAGCCCTGGCGACTGAGGAAGCCAAGTTTCCTCCATTGCCAGGGGCGACCCAAGCCTCCAGCTCGCTCTGGCCTGCTCTGTGGCCACCGCCCACAGGCCCCTCCTTCGGTGGCCAGCCCAGGTGGGTGCGAAGCTTGGCTTCCTCCATTGCCAGGGCAACCCAAGGCTTCCGCCAGCTCCAGCTGGCTCCATGGCTGCCACCATCTTTCCATCTTTGTCCCGCTAATTTGCATATTCCCTCCTGATTGGCTGTGGGCATTGTGGAGTGATAGTTAATTACCATATTACTCTTTTATTAGATAGGATTGATTTCAGAAAGAGGAAGGGAGAGGAAGAGAGGGACAGAAACATCAATGATGAAAGAGAATCATTGATTGGGTGCCTCCTGTGCTCCCCCTACTAGGGATCAAGCCTGAAACCTGGGCATGTACCCTGACCAGGAATCAATCCTTGATCTCCTGGTTCATGGGTTGGTGCTCAACCACCGAGCTACGCCAGCCTTGGCTCTACAGTGTTTTTAGATAAACTCTTAACTAAAGGAACACAGCATGAACATCTGAACATTTGATTCTTGGATGTATTCACAATTGGTACTTAAGAATTTTTCCTTCAAAAATAAAACCGAAATAAAATAAAATGATTATTATTTTTAAGACTCATTTCAGAAAACAACAGTCTTTTGAATATGCTCTGGAATTAATATATCTTTTAATATAAAAATAAATATGATTTCAGGTAGGAAAAATGTTTCCTGGGGGATAAAAAGAAGCTTATCTACTTTTTTCCCCTCTCCTGCTTGTTTTGTTTTATTTTTGTTAATCCCTAGAGTCCCTTTGCTTTGCCAAACTAAAGCAGGGTGTTTATGTTCTCTAGTCCCTACAGCTTTTCCACTGCTCTACAAATTTATATACCATAGTCCTGTATGTTTTAATTCCAAACATAATAATTGGATTTGTTGTACTACTTCTAGCATGACTTCATATTCTATGAGATTTAAGGTTACTTCAGATTTCTTAATCAAAGCTTAAAATGCCTCCTCTCTTCTTTTAGTCTATTATTGATTTATTGAGCAGCACCTATATTCCAGGCTCTGTAGTAATGGATGATAATAAAAGGGTAAATAAAAATTATATTCTGTCCTCAGTAAGAATGTAAAATGCAGAAAAAGATAGATGGGTAAACATTGGTAACAGAGAACCTGAATTTTAGCTAATTTTCAGTCAAATAACAGAAAAATAAGAACGCATTATGTGAAACCTATGCCTGAATTTGCTTGTTCCCACAAAAGGTAGTCACAGATATAGCCACAGAAACTTTAAAATGTTATTGAAAAAAATCATATTCGTTATTTAATGTTAAATAATTTCTTTTCTTTCTTTTCATTTATTCATTCACCTTCCAAAGATTTGTGATTTCGGTGTTTACAAAATCCAGCCACTTAGAATATGTTCAAATGAAAATTATTGCAGTAAATAGACAGTCTCTTCAATAAATGGTGTTGGGAAAATTGGACAGATACATGCAAAAAAATGAAACTAGATCACCAACTTACACCATACACAAAAATAAACTCAAAATGGATACAGGACTTAAACATAAGACGGGAAACCATAAAAATACTAGAGGAATCCACAGGCAGCAGAATCTCAGACATATGCCAAAGGAACTTTTTCACTGATACTGCCCCTAGGGCTATGGAAACTAAAGAGAAAATAAACAAATGGGACTACATCAAAATAAAAAGCTTCTGCACAGCAAAAGAAACCATCAACAAAACAACAAGAAACCCCACTATATGGGAGAACATATTTGCAAATGTTATCACTGATAAAGGTTTAGTCTCCAACATCTACAGGCAACTTATACAACTTAATAAAAGGAAGATAAATGATCCAATAAAAAAATGGGCAACGGACCCAAATAGAATCTTTTCGAAAGAAGACAGAAGGAAGGCCAAGAGACACATGAAAACATGCTCAAAGTCACTAATTATCCGAGAGATGTAAATCAAAACGACAATTCGATACCATCTCACACCTATCAGAATGGCTATCATCAACAAATCAACAAACGACAAGTGTTGGCGAGGATGCAGAGAAAAAGGAACCCTCATGCACTGCTGGTGGGAATGCAGACTGGTGCAACCACTGTGGAGAATGGTATGGAGTTTCCTCAAAAAACTGAAAATGGAACTCCCATTTGACCAGTAATCCCACTTCTAGGATTATATCCCAAGAAACTAGAAACACCAATCAGAAAGGATTATGCACCCCTGTGTTCATAGCAGCACAATTTACAATAGCTAAGATTTGGAAACAGCCTAGGTGCCCGTCAGCAGATGACTGGATCAGGAAACTATGGTACATCTACACAATGGAATATTACACTGCTGTAAAAAAGAAGGAATTTTTACCATTTGTAGCAACCTGGATGGAATTGGAGAACATTATGCTAAGTGAAATAAGCCAGTCAATGAAAGAAAAATACCACATGATCTCACTCATTTGTGGATAATGAAAAATATTATAAACTGATGAACAAAAAGATAGATACAGAGGCAGTAAAGCATCAAAAAGACTGTCATATTACAGCGGGAAGGTTAGGGAGAGGTGGGGGAAATAAGAGATCAACCGAAGGACTTATATGCATGCATATAAGAATAACCAACGGATGCAAAACATTGGGGGGTGAGGGCATGTATGGGAGTGGGGTGGGGGGGGGCAATGGTAAGATATGTACACATATAATACCTTAATAAATAAAATAAAATAAAATTATTGCAGTAAATAAAACATGGCTTGGCTAGTTTCTCTGGGGTATTTGACCAACAATCCAGGTAATACATATTTAACCAATATATGAAAGCCAGATACATACCTTACTCTGTGCCATGTGACAGGGAGAAGCAAAACACCTGCATCTCCTTAGAATGACATAGCCTTAGAATTTGGTTAAGAAGGCCCAAGTGAATAAGGATGAAACAGTTTGTAAAATAAGGAATACCTTCAAAGGGTGACATAGGTTTTTTTTCTGGCATTAGAAAACTATTGTCATACCAAGTGCAAGGAGGTGTTTAAAGAGGTATTTATTTTATATACTACAATGCTCCCTTAGTACAAGCCAACATTGCACATGAAGCTGACCTCTTCTTGCCTGAGACTCCCAACTGATACAGGTTCCAAATGATAATGTTATTTAAAATAGCCCTGAACTCGAATGTGAACTTTTTACAAATTCAAGAAATTCTGCAAAAATCTAGGCCACGAGGAGTGTGTGTGTCCTGGTCTATCTTGTGCATTGCTGTATACCCAGTGCCTTGTGCACAGCAGGGTGGGACATTTGCTTGAAGAATAATGAATGAATGCTGCAGGGTTAATAATATCAGGAAAATTAAATTACCATTTTCTTTCTTACCATTATGACTGCTTTCACTTAGAGTGAGTGCTATTTTGAGAATAGACTAAGCATTATAGTGATTCTTGATATTCTATCTAAGTTTAAAAACTGAAAGTCAAAAAGGAAGAAAAGGAGACACTGAATAAGAAAGAAATGTAGCCCATCAACAAATAAATTACTTGCAATAAATTACTTCAATGATTTCAGAGAGGAAGGGAGAGGGAGAGAGAAATACCTCCTGCACGCCCCACCACACTGGGGATCATCAAGCCTGCAACCGGCCATGTGCCCTGACCAGGAATTGAACCCTGACCTCCTGGTTCATAGGTTGATACTCAACCACTGAGCGATGCTGGCTGGGCAACATGCTGGCATGTTTTTATTTTTATTTTGTTTTAAGTTTTTGGTAAATTGAACCTGCTGGGTAATAGGGATTCATCATAGGATCAGTTCCTGAATTACCAATTTTCCATAATTTAAAAATTGTCAATATTAATCAAAGAATAATGCATTTAACAAGAAAGGGCTAATAATGCACCTCCAAGGCACCTATCATAATCCTCTTCTGAAGCCAAATTCAAGAATACAAAACTAAGGTTAAATGTTAAAACATCAGTAAGAATCAGTGGATCTTATTTCTATGATCCTGAGTCCTTCAAACACCTATCTTAAACCTAGTCTCCTTAGTTAGCCAAGTTAGTAAGTCAGTTGTATTAAAAAAAAAAGGCTTTTCAAAATGGAAACAACACCATTTTCAATTATGCCATTTTTCCATTATAACAGTTACTTGAGTTAAAACTAAATCTGTGTCTCCTGGATATGGTCACACACACAGAGACACACATGAAGAGCACAGAAATAGCTCTGACACTTTGCAAGATACCATTCATCTTTCACTTTTGTTGCTAGAATTTGGAAGTTAATGGATGAGTCCTATGAAAAGACTTATGGAATTTTCACATCTTTTTAACTTTTATCTCTGAAACCAACGAATTTTAGAACTTTGAAAGCAACTATTATATAATCTTTTTATCACTGTAAAGACAGGTCACAAAGGTAGATATATGATGTGTCAACCATAGCAGTTTATGTTTTGGAGAAAAATTTAAAAAATATATTTGGTGGTAATTTTAAGAAGAGCTACAAAAGAAATGCCCAGGGTTACTCTGTAAAAAAGTTCACAATAACTGACAACAAAGCTCGATGTAATGTCAATGGCACCAGGATCCTGGGTAAAATATTCCAAGAGCTCACTCATCATATACTTTATGTCAATCTAACAGTTTGGAATCACATCAGGTACAGTTCCTATGAGGAGAACTAACAGGCATCTGTAGGCCCTGTGGCTAATATTGGCAGCAGAGGTTTTACATATAGACAAGCTTAAATTGGAACCTTGGATAAATTTCTTAACACCTGTGAATTTCCATTGCTTAGTATTCTATCTCCACATTCATTTACAGTACTGGAACCAAAGGAGACTAGTTAGAGGAACACTTGCAATGTCATTCAACTTTCAAAATGTTTTCTGGAGGAGCCTGTCTACAAAGTAGAGTAGCCATCATTTAGTGAAGATACAAGAGCAGGAGAAACCTAGATAGTGATTCTAATCTTGCAAAATAGGTAATAGAGGTGAATCTATAATAATAAAAGTGTAATATGCTAATTAGACCGGAGAGCCAAATGACCTTCCGGACGACCTTCCAGATGAAGCCGGGGCTGCAAGGGCCAAGGCAAGCCGCTGTGGCTGCGAGGGCCAAACCCTTTGCACAAATTTTGTGCATTGGGCCTCTATTTTATAAAATAAGCAAACAAAATCACAGAAGTCAATCAGTTCAGAGTAAAGGGAAGAGATGACACCAGAGTCTGAGTAATGGGTAATTCTGAATAGATGTGGAAGGGAGAGAAAAGGCATAGGACTGAAAGATATCAACTAAGCTGGATTATCACATCATAAGCTAAAGAAGAATGGAGGATGATGTTGGATAGATACACTGGAACATTTGGGATCTGAAATTATCTTTTATTAGATGAGTTAAATGTAGTGGCTAAAGAAGTATTCTCAAGTAGGAAAGATGTTTACTGGTGATCACCTGTATCAATGTGCATATGGTGAGGAGGGAGAAGGAAACCAACTTCTCATAAAATACTGAATATCTCATCATCACTTCAGACCCCTAACTTCTACTCCTGATCCTGTCATAAAACTGGTACATTAAATTGGATAAAAATTTCAAATATCATTCATAATGGTAAATCTAAAAGCTATCATCCAAGTTAATGAAATAACTGAAATAAAGTTTACTTCATCTTAAAATAAGAGACAAAACCAGAGAAAGGAAACTTCGAAAAGCCAAATACAGTATATCTATTAAAGGGCTAAGTGTTTTATATATATATATATATATATATATATATATATATATATATATATATATAACATATATATATATATCAATTATATATATATCAATTGATATATTAAATATCAATTTAATATATATAAATTGAGAAACAACAGTGTGCCTATTTAACCAAGGCAAAGTACCTTGGTTCTTTTAATACGTTAAAATGGAAATTGTTTAATATGGTGACATTTTCATCTGAATGTTTTATTAATAATTATGGCTTCACCACATGGGTTAGCATTTGCTTTCTCATGTGTTTCACTTCTATTAGCTTTATTTCTAATTGAATGAAAACCTGAGAGGGGAAACATCTGATCTAGTAAATGGGTTGAATTCTATGAAATTTTTTGGGGGGTGAAGTGGTAATGTGAGTAAAATGATAAGCTGGTTGATTAATTCACAAGTGTAAAATAACTGAGTGCCCAGCCAACATGGCTCAGTGGTTGAGAGTCGACCTGTGAATTAGGAGGTCACGATTCGATTCCCGGTCAGGGCACATGCCTGGGTTGCTGGCTTGATCCCCAGTGGGGGCGTGCAGGAGGCAGCCCATGAATGATTCTCACCATTGAATCTCTCTCTCCCTCTCCCTTCCTCTCTGAAGTCAATAAAAGTATATATATATTTTAAAATATATTTTATTGATTTTTTACAGAGAGGAAGGGAGAGGGATAGAGAGTTAGAAACATCGATGAGAGAGAAACATCGATCAGCTGCCTCCTGCACACCCCCTACTGGGAATGTGCCCGCAACCAAGGTACATGCCCCTGACCGGAATCGAACCTGGGACCCTTCAGTCTGCAGGCCGACGCTCTATCCACTGAGCCAAACCGGTTTCGGCAATAAAAGTATATTTTAAAAAATAATAAAATACCTGACCTGCCATGTTTGCAAAGAAAGTGCAGTGTACAAACATACCTATTGTGCTGATTTCAAAATGTATGGAGAATACAGTCCATTCAGAATCCCAAAGTCTAAGAGATCAATGAGCAAATACTAACAATGAACGGCATAGTTCTTATGAAAGGTCAAAAGCTGAAACTATTCATCCAAATTCCACTAAGAGAAGAAGTTTGGGGGTTGTAATGCGCATAGATATTTTCTTGGTTCCCAACTTTGCTAGTACAGCATGTCTGTCTATGGTCCTGCTAAGCAGCAATGTGATCCAGCTCCTGCTCTCAGATCTGGGTGAGCTGCCCACTTTTGGATTCTCTGGGGACCCCTTTTAAATCAAGTAGTTGCAACACAGGAGAAGCAAGACCTAAGGAGTTCCACAGTCACAGAGCAGTACCATTTATGTATAGTTCGGAATAAGAGGACTTATTTTTGTGGCTTCCTGGGCTTCTCTCTTGAGAGGAAAATAAAAAGAGAAAGAAGTGGGATGAAGTTTGTTTAATATCTTCTCCTTTAGAGAGAATACTAGTAGAAACAGCTGCAAGTAGATATGGCAGTGCACTTCAACAAAGCACTGAAAGGTAAAAGGACAAGTTGTAAAACGAATTTGATCATTGGGTCTTCCCTCTTGATAAATCTAGTTAATACTGTTTTCAGTGATAATCCATTCACACATTCTATAATAATAGTGTCTTATTTATTGTTGCAAAGATGTTTGGAAAGGAAATTCAATGATTTCATGACCTTTTCATTTTAACCTGTAAAAATTTGTTTATAATACGCTATATATTTATTTTTCTTCATATGTATTTCAGAACCATAATTTAATTGATTATAAAGTATTTTATATTATATGTGTTATATAGCTATAATAATAAAGTTTATTGCTATCATCATAAAAACCTTAATATGTTAAGTGAACAAGCATTATGAAAAACTGAGTGAATCTCAACTTAGATAAAAACACATATGTGTGTGAAGAAAGACTGGGAAAGAAAAGAAAAATGGTGACAAGCTGCTTTGAGAGGTGAGGATTTTTTCTATTGAGCAAAAGCTTTCTATGATGTTGCTTTTGCAACAAAAAATAATACTTCATATTAATCATGCTGATCTACAAGTGGATATTCAAATTAATCTTCTTTTAGGAGTTCATCTGTTAAACTAGAGCAAATAAATAGGTTCTTAATTAAATACCAAGCATCTATATAGTTCTATAAATATAATTAACTGAATATTTTAATTCTAAAACATTCCTTGTATACATTATACAGGGAACAAAAATTCAAAAGAGGACAATTCACTTTAGTGGTTGCATTTATAAACTATTATTTATAGGAACAGAATGAAGGTGAGACCTTACACTTTATGATAAATCTACTTGCTGTCATCAAATTTTTTAAAATGTCAAACAACATAAAACTGCATGTTAAATCCGACCCAAGTCACCACACCTCTAAGCACAGATTTTTTGGCTGTGCACTGTAATCTTGGGGAAGTTACACTGGGGTTCCTTATGAATATATCAGATAACTTCCAAACTCATCCCTGCAGCACCTGACAGAGCACACTTGTGGATGCCACTATAACCTGAAATCCTCCCCGAGGCTGTTGATTTGCAGCTAAAGGTTTGATTTCTAGAATTAGATCATACCTGTCAAGGTCTGTTCCAAAATCAGCTCTCACAGAAGATTTATGTATCTTGGCAGCTTAGCAAAGAAATCCTCAATTTCAGAGAGATCAACAGAACCATTTAGAAAATCACTGCCAGACCTGAAGCTAATTTCTTTTAATTCTACAACATCTGTAAGTCTCATATGGGAGTGTGCGTTTTAATCAGCCCTGCAGTCTAACAAATGTCTAGTGATGCTTATAGAAAATAAACACCAAAAACCATTTCACAAGAAAACCCCAAGATAGCATTAAAGAGTAATATGGGCTATCGGGTCTAGAATACATGCTGTTTCATTGACAACTGTTAAGTCTTCAAAGGAAATTAATTCAAAAATACAAATGAGTGTTGGAAGCATAAAGAGAATCTTCTTTACTAAAAATCATTAACTTTTTTACCAGCATGAAAGATGGGCAGTAAGACCAGTATAATTCCAACACAAAAATCTATCTCAATGGAAATCATATGTCATTGGAAAGAAGTGCCAGTAGGAAACAAAATGCAAAGTGATTCAAGGCTGCAAGTGGACTGCAGATGCAGAAATACTGGCAATGAACTAGACATATCTTTCCAAGTTTTTAATTGTAGCCAGTTTTCAAAGGTCACCTTCATTTATACTTCAAGCTAAATGGAATAGTCCCTCAGCAGTGTTTAATCCCCTTAAAATTATCTCATTACCATATGATATCTCACTGAGCAAAAAAAGCTTAAGACGTTGAAGATATAAAATATCAACATTGTCCAAATAGCTTTTCATACTTCCACTGTGATAAAACTATCCTATGCAATAAAAGCCTAATACGCTAAGTGTCCAGTCATCTGGTCATCCAGTCAGCCAATCAAATCATAATATGCTAATAATATGCTAAGAGCACTCAACTGCTCGCTATGACATCCACTGACCACTAGGGGGCAGATAGTTGACAGGTCGACCAGTTGCTATGATGTGCACTGACCACAAGGGGGCAGACGCTCTGACTGGTAGGTTAGCTTGCTGCTGGGGTCTGGCCGATCAGGACTGAGCGAGACAGGCTGGACATGCCCTGGAGCCTTCCCACGGTTCCTCCCTGGCTGGCCAACCTTGTGCACCGATTGGGTCCCTCAGCCTGGCCTGCACCCTCTCACAATCCGGGACCCCTCAGGGGATGTCGGAGAGCTGGTTTCAGCCAGATCCCATTGGCCAGGCCCAGCGACCCCACTGGTGCACAAATTCGTGCACCAGGCCTCTAGTTGGTAGTAATAAATATGAATGAGGCACAGCCATACTCTTGCAAGGAACAAACAGTAAGCATTTGGGCATAATGAATCCAGATAATACCTTATTACTCAAAGTGCTACATAACTTTTAAAATTTAATCTTATTTGCATTTCACATAATTGGCTAATAATACACATCCCAGGCATTCTTGTTAAGTTGTCAACAGAATTGTTAACACTAGTAAATAAAGAACATATGCTTCAACAAAAGACTTTAAGTAAAGGAAAGGTAAGCAAAGCCAGAGTCAAACTGTTTTTTTGGTAATGCTTTTTAGCAATACTACTAATGCCAATCAGTATTTAAAACAAGCCAGAAGTTGTCTGAACACATTACAGACTTAATCTCATTTAGCCTCTTAACACTCCTATGAAGTGTATGTTATTGCTACTATCTTGCAGAGAAGGAACCAGGTTTAGAGAAGAGAATAATTTGCCCAATCTGAAAGAGTTACAAAATGGCTGAGAGGGAAAGTAAACCCATATCTTGAATTCCTGAACTGGGGTGTGTGTGTGTGTGTGTGTGTGTGTGTGTGTGTGTGTGTGTGTGTGTGTGAAAGATAGAATCATCCATGAGAGAAATATAGATTGGCTGCCTTATGCACACCCCCTACTGGTGATCTAGCCTGCAATTTGGGCATGTGCCCTGACCAGGAATCTAACAGGCAACCTCCTGGTGCATGGGATAATGCTCAACCAACTGAGGTACACTGGTTGGGCCTGAGCTTGTGTTTTTAATTTGTATGCCATATTGTCACTGATGAATTCACAGAACTCAGAACCTACTGGTAAGTGTGAGCAACTTAATAGTGGATCACCAATTCATATATTTTTTAAAATATATTTTTATTGATTTCAGAGAGGAAGGAAGAGGGAGAGAGTGATAGAAATATCAACGATGACAGAGAATCATTGACCGGCTGCCTCCTGCATGCCCCCGACTGGGGATCGAGCCCGCAACTGGGAATGTGCCTTTGACCGGAATCGAACCCAGGGCCCTTCAGTTTGCAGGCCAATGCTCTATCCACTGAGCCAAACCAGCTAGAGCCAAACAATTCCTATTTTTATCAGGATGAATTTTACTAAATATTTGAGCTTGGCTTTTTATAATTTGTGAGTTCTTTAATTCTGTTCCCTATAGTTGTACCCTTCATCCTCCTTCACTAGAATGTGGGTGTCCCCAAATGATCTGTTCTTGGCTCTATTAGAAATCTCCAGCCCTGACCTTTTCCTAAGTGCCAGTTTCCCATTTCGAACTGCCTGCCTGACATCTCCTCCAGTCTGTTCAGCCCACACACATATGTTTCTCACTGAATTCATCTTCCTTCCCACATCCATCCTTTCTACTAGATTTCTATTTCTGCTCATTAGTTTTACAATCACTTAAAAGGATAGAAACAAGTCTGAACTGCCATTATAGAAAATGGAATTATTGTTCAGAAACAGTTCATTCCCCTTCCATTTTTTGGCTTAAACATACCTGTGCCATTGACTTTGACTTTGGCCATGTGATTGCTTTGGCCAATGGAATGTAAGCAAATATGACATATATGACATATGCCACATCTATTAAGGAGCATTACAAGTTTCTGTAGGCTCTCTTCTTCTTCCTCTCTGTCTCAAGAAAAGATATTCCAAACAGGGCCTACCCCTTCAAGTCTGGGTCTAGGAATGGGAAAATACCAAGTAAAGTCAAGCCACAGCAGCCAACCCACAGTTGTACATATATTGTAAATAAGAAATAAATGTGTATTATTCTAAGTCACTGATATTAGGGGGTTCTTTTTATTACTGCAAATTCAGATTTTAATTTTAGTTTCACCTTAACATTAAATCCATTGCAAGTTGTGTTAGTTCTATATTTGTAAAGTATCTTCTATGCTCTACTTTCTTTACTTTTATACCAGCGCTACTCTAATTATTTTTATCATTATCCATCCCTCTGATGACTGCAATTCCTTATGCCTGAGTTTTTCTCTAGTTTCTGGTCTATCAAGGTGACCCTTCCTCAAGTGAGCCTTGATTATATCACTGCCCTATTCAAACATCATAAATGATTCTCTAAGGGGCAGAAGTGTGGAAGGTCTCACACAAGACTAAGTAATCAATTTATCAAACAGTGCTGATAGGTCAGAAGAAAAATGAGAAATAACCACTGGGGATTCAGCAACATGTATTTGACATCAATGAAAATCATTGCTGACCTTAATTTTTTAAAAAGTCATTCATTACCTAAGTAAGATCAGATTTGGAAGAGTGGAGTGGATTCAAAAAACAAAAGAGAGAAATTAGAGATATCAAGAGATTTTTTTAAAAAATAAATCTTTTCAAGGGTTTTGGTGTAAAGCAGAGAAATGTGAAATTTGGGGGGTGAATTTGGCTTTATTTTGTCTTATTTTATCATGAGAGAGAAATTTCACATGTTGGTGTACTGACAGGAATCAGCTAGGGAAGCAAGCAAGCAAACAAACCAAAATGATGATGCAGACAGCTTTGAACGGGGCGGGGGGAGAGGGGGGAGAAGGAGGGGAGGGCAGGGTGGGACTCAGTGCCTACTTGAGTGTTTGGCCTTGTGTTGTATAAGACAGTTCCTACAGAGTAATAGGAGGTAATATGTAAGTGAGCTGTAAGTAGGGAGGAAGGGAGAGTGATGACAATTATATTTCCACTGCTTCCGTTTTATCAGTAAGCATGCTAACTGAGAATCAGAATGGGAAGAAGAGACTAAAGTTTGAGGGGAAAAATAGGTGTAAATTATTTGGTAAGAGGTTGAAGAGTGAGTACACCAGGGAAATAGGGAATTTGTGGGCACACAAGGAATCCACTTGAGATCACCAGTTATAAACTTACTGTGAAATCAACTTACATGATTTTTGAAAATTTTTTTATCACTTTCTGCTGGGTAGGTGCAAAGTAGATGAAATGTTGCGTTTAACTAAAAAATGTCGGGTTGAACTAAAAGTTTTGCTATTTAAATAGGCAAAGGGTTCAGATATTTGGAAGGTATGAAAAATGAAGGATTTACAAACGGAGGATTTACAGAACTGCACAGCTGTGGGGTGCAGGTATGAGGGAAAACCCTTTACTTATTTATTTTAATCCTTTACTTGTTCTGTTAATCCTCACTGGAGGATATTTTCCCATTGATTTTTTATGGAGAGTGGAAGAGAGAGAGGGAAAGACAGAGAGAAACACTGATGTGAGAGAAACACATCGACTGGTTGCCTCCCATTGGAGTCCAGACCAGGGCCTAAGTTGGGGAGGAGCCTGCAACCAAGGTACCTGCCTATGATCGGAATGGAACCCGGGACCCTTTGGTTTTCAGGCCAACACTCTATTCACTGAGCCAAACCAGCTGGGACTAGAGAAAACCTTTACTTGTCACAATAAGTGTATGTCTTAAGCATTTGACATATGTAACTCAGTTTGTAAATCAAGTATCTTCTGTTAAAATATTAATAGTAAACTGTTTTTTTTTAAATAATAGATGAACAGAAATCACACCCAGCACTTCTTCAACAAAACACCGAACTATTCAACACACAATGTGTTACCCTCAAGTTAAAAGCCACCAGGAATAAAGTTAACTGATATGAAAGAGCAGTGTTTTTTCTTAAAACCTATGCACATATATTTTCAAAACAAGTCATTGGTTTGACAAAACAATTAAGGGGAATAATTCAATCAGCCCACACATTCCTATTGGAAAATGTGCATAAGCCAGTGAATGAGATAAATTACAGAGCCCTCAGGAAAACTGCTAATTCACATTTTTACCCTTAGAAATTTGGCATTTTTAAAATGAAAAATATTTCTCTGGAATGTGGTCAGGGGCAGAAATACAGGATTTAAATTACAAAAGAAAGGGACAGATGAACGTGGAGGCTGCACACTGAGGATGCCTGACCCAGGGAGGCAGAATGATTAGGCCTTCCCGTGGGACACGGAGAAGTATTACACCACCTGGGGGAATAGCAGAGCTCTTCAGACAAGCCTCTCTCCCACTTCAAGATCTGTCCCCATCAGATTTCCCACATGTGTAAATAGGTTTTAAAAGAGAAAGCAGCAAAGAACAAGGAGAGTAATGATTGTTGACAGTGAGCAAGAGATTGTTAGCAAAACAGACAGCTGATGGAAAGAAGCTCAGAGGAACCTCTAGAACAGAGGACTCTTCTCATATTAATCTGCCATTCACATTCCATAAAGGGTTGTAATCACCTCCTTGCAGCCCTCAAGCTGGCTGAGCACCCGATCTGCCTTGCAGCACTGAATTAATAGGCTTATCAGCTATACCTACCCATAGAGAATAATAAAAGGCATAGGAGTGTCTCTTGACTGACCAGTAGAGATTCTCTAAAAAAAAAAAAAAAAAACTCCAAAAAAACATTTCTGTGAGGCTGAAACATCAATCTCACTTTCTCTTAATATTTTAGAATGATATATAGCTCATAACATATTAGGGATGGATTATAACAATCCTATATAATAAAAGCTTAATATGTGAAGTATCCAGTAGTCTGGTCGGCGGTTCAACCAATCAAAGCATAATATGCTAATGATATGCTAAGGCCGCTCAACCACTCACTATGAGGTGCACTGACCACCAGGGGGCAGACACTCCAACCAGTAGGTTAACTTGCTGCTGGAGTCTGGTTGATCAGGACAGAGGGAGATGGGCCGGACACACCCTGGAGCCCTCCTACATTCCCTCCCTGGCTGGCCAACCTCCCACATCCCTCCCAAGCCCCAATCATGCACTGGTGGGGTCCCTCGGCCTGGCCTGCGCTCTCTCTCACAATCCGGGACCCCCCGGGAGATGTCGGAGAGCTGGTTTCAGCCCGATGGTGTAATGATGGGTCTCTATGACGTGCACTGACCACCATGGGGCAGATGCTCAATGCAGGAGCTGCCCCCTGGTAGTCAGTGCACTCCCACAGGGGGAGCGCCACTCAGCCAGAAGCCAGGCTCACGGCTGGCGAGCGGCAGTGGCAGGAGCCTCTCCCGCCTCTATGGCAGCACTAAGGATGTCCAGCTGCCAGCTTAGCCCGCTCCCCATGGACATCCCCTAAGTGCTCCCAGACTGTGAGATGGCGCAGGCTGGGCTAAGGGACCCTCCCCCGCCCGAATGCACGAATTTCTTGCACTGGGCCTCTAGTATAATTATAACAATACTGGAGGCCCAGTGCGAGAAATTCATGCATGGGTAGGGTGCCTAGCAGCTGTCAGCTGCCGGCCAGGGACTCCCTTCCCCAGCTGCCGACTGCCAGCTGGGGCCTTCCTTCATTCCATGCCTCCCCCTGGTGTTAGAAAGCAATCAAACTCCCAGCCGTTCGAACTCCCAAGGGGATATTTTGAATATAAGGCTTTTATATGCTATATAATAAAAGCCTAATATGCTAAGTGTCCGGTTGTCCAGTCGTCTGTTTAACCAATCAAAGCATAATATGCTAATGATATGCTAAGGCCACTCAACCACTCACTATGACATGCACTGACCAACAGGGGGCAGATGCTCCAACCAGTAGGTTAGCTTGCTGCTAGGATCTGGCTGATTGGGACTGAGCGAGACAGGTTGGACACACCTTGGAGCCTTCCTGCGGTCCCTCCCCTGCTGGCCAACCTCCCACGTCCCCCCCTCGCCCCAATGGTGTACCGGCAGGGTCCCTCGGCCTGGCCTGCACCCTCTCACAATCTGGGACCCCTCAGGGATGTTGGAGAACTGGTTTCAGCCCGATCCCACAGGCCAGGCTGAGGAACCCCACTGGTGCATGAATTCGTGCACCGGGCCTCTAGTATATAGACAAATAACTGAATGTTTCACATATACATTAAGCAAAGACTCATATAAGCTTGATAGCTTTTTCTCCTAAAGAAAACAAAAATCAAAATCTGCTTCTCTATTTCTTGCCTTATTATCTTCCCTCTTCATACCTGCTAGCATATCACGTGAACATAGTCTCTAAATGCAACAGACCACATTTACAATGACTGCATTGCCTGCAGTTGACAGGAGCTGGAATTAGTCTATTTGTTATTATCGTGTGCATTTGCTCAGCTAAATAAAGTCTTAAGACAAACAAGTTTGAGATAATTAGATGGTGCTGATTGTACCTGCAGTATGCACTTGACTTTCATGATTAATTCTGCAGAGAAGACCACAGACACTACTGTATTCAGCAAAACAGAGCATTGCAGTAGGAAAAAATAGTCCAGGTTCCCTAGTGACCTTCAGTGTCAAG
Source organism: Plecotus auritus (assembly GCF_963455305.1). Taxonomy (NCBI): domain Eukaryota; kingdom Metazoa; phylum Chordata; class Mammalia; order Chiroptera; family Vespertilionidae; genus Plecotus; species Plecotus auritus. The sequence continues at coordinate 150,744,839 of NC_137772.1, forward strand.
TTGAACACTATTATGTTACCATGAATCCAGCATCTTGGAAAAACTCCAAGGTGGCCTCTAATTGAGAGTTATGATCTATTTTTAGATAGAAATTAAACTCTAATGAGAAAAAGTAAAATCTAAAAGTCATAATCAATATTGACACCCACTGAGTTAAGGAGTTGCTGTCATTAGTGTTAACAATGGAATCAGGTTAAGAAAAGCCTCTCTTTAAAGTGTGGAGATTAAGCCTTTAATCCAAAGAGAGCATTTATGCAGGTGAAAATTTATTTTAAATGCATGTTTCAAGATAGAAAACATTTAAAAGTTAATTTAAGGCTCACTCTATATATCACACAGACAGCTTAATTTTACACAAGGGTTGCTATTGATCTTTAGAAAAAAAGAAGAGATGGCTAGGGTTGCTATAGATCTTTAGAAAAGGAGAAGAGATGGCCAGCTCTCCTCCTGCTGCCTCTAGGGGAGGAGACACTCCCCTTTCCACTTTCTCCTAGCCTTGGAACTTTTATACCTCACCCCACTCGATGCGAACGCCTACCATGCAACAGATACTTTAAAGCTAGAAAATCTTAATTGTACTCTATCCTTAACCAGTCTGAAATGTCAGTCAAGAAAGTCTATGTGGATACAGCTCAAGATTCTGTTTCAATAAAATGGGGAGTGGCAGGTACACGCTCATAAATATTAAAATACAAAAAAAAAAAAAACACATTTAGTAACATTTAGGCAAAACATATTTAGGTGCATACGCTCGCTCTCCATGCTTCAGTTACCTCCTTTGCAAAATGCAGAATACAATACCTTCGATTATGAATATAATGTGCTTGGTACAGCCTGACTCATATAGTTAAACAAATGTAAGTCCCCTTCCCTTTCTGTACTGCCATATGTCACCTATCCTGTATGGGATTGACAGAAACCACACTTGGTGGACAGGCCTAATCACTTCTCCAGTGTTTACTCTGAAGATGGTTCCATTCTAGAGGTAAGGTCAGAGTATCTAGCCATTCTGTAACTAATTAAAGCCTCATGTTTGTTTTCTTTTTTTTTTTGTTTTGTTTTTTTGTTTTGTTTTGTTTTTGTTTGTTTGTTTTGTTTTCTTATTTGTAAAGAAGTGAATGTTTTAAAAAATTTACTCAGCACTTTCTTCTATGTAGAGAAGGAAAAAGAGAATTGTAGTTGGCACTGTATAAGATCATTTTTATATATTATCTTATGTGTTGTTTGTTTGTTAATACTCATTCAAGGACATTTTTTTTTAATTGCTTTTTAGAGAATGTGGAAAGGAGGGAGTAGGAGTTGAGAGAAAGAGAGAGAGAGAGAGAGAGAAACATCAATGTGAGAGAGAAACATTGATTGGTTGCCATCCACATGCTCTAACCAGGACCAAGATGAAATCTGCAACCCAGGTACGTACCCTTGACAGGAATTGAACCTGAGACTCTTTGGTCTAACCACTGAGTAATACTGGCTAGACTCTCAATTCCAATAATTACAGGCTGTTGTTCCTTGTGATTAAGCCCCTAGGGTGTTATCTTATGCATTCTTTACAATAGTTCCACTGAAGTAGATTTAGGATGATAAAGGAGATATCAAATGCCAAATATCAAGCAGCAAATACCAAATTATACTGCCTCCTTTTGCTGATAAAAATACCACCAGTAATGAAAATAATGCATGAATCAAGGGCAGGCTAATAAGGTTTCAAAGAGATAGAACAGCATGCTCTGTTTTAAAGTACATAGCTTTCAAAATTGATGTCTATGGACAAAGTTTTCCAAGGACAGTTTCAGGCACATAAGCTGCAATCTAAATTCAAATAGCTGGGGTTTTTTTAGAATACAATACATGGTTATAGACATACAATCAGATCAGGAAGATTCTGCTAATGACTGCTGATAAAATCAGAAATTTGATCAATTTCTTAAATGTAATGGTTGATTAAACAACCTCCTTATATGTAATTTATTCCATATGTTAGAATAGCATACAATCATTAACATTCATAATTCAAAATAATATTTCATACTGTGTGGTAGTGCTTGTTCATATGTAAATTAAGTGAAGAAAGCAGGATAATATATTGTATAGATGGTGTAACCCAAACTGTGTAAATAGAGTGGGTAAGCAAGCCTGGCAGGAAAAACATCAGAACAATAGTCTTGGTTGTTTGGGGATGGGAGATTTATAGCTTATTTTTAGATTATTCTTTATACTTTTATTTATTCTGTGAATTTTCTTCAATAATCATAGAAAAACTTTATAATAACAAGATAACTACTGAATTCAGAAAATGAGCACTCATTTGTAATGAATACACTTTCATTTACAACTTATCTGAAAAAAAAAAAAAACATATGGAAAGCCTGTTGCTTCTTAAAAAGTCCAGCTTATATAAATAATTTTAACCATTTCAAATACAAATTAAGCCAAACAATAAAAAATGAATATAAATAGACCACATATGACTCTAATAAATAAGTCTATGCCCCTACTCTATATAGCTGGGGTGAAGAAGATGCAGAATTTATCAGCTGTCAGCTGGAAGCCCTTGACTTCATTATCCCAAGTTGAATGTCTCACCCCATTAGTTAGCCTATTCTATTACAAAAAGAATTCATTCTTAGTTCTTGCAGGGAGAAAACAAGTGTTTCATGTATAGATGTAACTCCATAAATCAAATTAAACAATTAAATTAGCTGACACAATCTCTTCTGTTTTATTGCTCTTTGTGGCAAAACAATCATGCAACATAAAAGGCCCAAATTGCTTTTCCCTTCATATAAGTACTCTTTTAGTATTTTCTGTATATAAGCTGAACATATTTCTTCCCTTTCCATTTTTATGTAATTTTCTTGAGCTTGTTAGAAATAGATATCTCAACAGACAGATTTCCAGACTACTATATATATATATATATATATACATATATATATATATATATATATATATATATATATGCTGCTAAATTGCTTTACTGGTATGAACAACTTAACTAGCCTTTTAGAAAACTCTAATGCATGTGAAATTATTGTTTTCAATTGTGTTTTTAGATTTATTGACATGATATGATTTATAGAACTAGATATGATTACATATTGAAGGAACATATTTATCATCAGTTATGAAGTTGAATAAAAATATATCTATTCATATTTTGCAAGTATGTTTAGATCAAAGTGGAAAAATGAAATAATTTTAAAAATCAGAAAATGTCTTCTAGCATTATAAAAACTTTTATTTAAATTAATACTTTTATGAATAATAGTAAGAGCACAAGAACTAAATTCAAATCTTTCCATTTATTAAAGAGTCTATAGGCAAGTTATTTGCTCTAAGAACTCTTTGTCTTACAAAATGGCAGTAATAAAACCCACTTCACAGGGCTGTTTAAAGATAAAACAAAATAATGTATTTAAATAATATGGCATGGTGGCTACACATCTAGATCCTCAATATTGATAATGACTATAGCTTTTTTATTATAACAACCTTGACATCATCATCATCATCATCATCATCATCATCATCATCATCACCAGGATCATTTTCCTAAGGTTCATTAGTAAGCTGTTGTGAAGAAGATAAGGTAAAAATAGTGCATAAATAAGAGTAGTGGGGACCACCTCCTCTATTGAAAGATTACAGTAATTCTAAAATGGTAAAGTTTAGCTCTGGTCAAGTTTAATGTCAGGGACAGTCTTTAAAAGAGGTGCTAGAGCCCTAGCCCGTTTGGCTCAGTGGATAAAGCATCAGCCTGCTGACTGAAGGGTCCCAGGTTGATTCTGGTCAAGGGCACATGCCTGGGTGTGGGCATGATCCCCAGTAGGGGATATGCAAGAGGCAGCCAATCAATGATTCTCTCTCATCATTGATGTTTCTATCTCTCTCTTTCTCCCTTCCTCTCTGAAATCAATAAAGATATCTACATATATATAAAAGCCTAAGCGTCCATCGGACAGTTTGACTGTTTGACAGGTAGGTATGACGTGCACTGACCCCCAGGGGGCAGACGCTCAACGCAGGAGCTGCTGAGCTGCAGTGACTGGGCAGCTGCTGTTCTCAGGTCACACACCCAGAACCAGAAATGAGGGAGCCTGATTCTAGGGTATGTCACCTGAGAACTGCCCTCTCACAATCCAGGACCCCTCAGGGGATGTCCAGAAGCTGGTTTTGGCCTGATCCCTGGAGGCCAGGCCGAGGGACCCCACCAGTGCACAAATCTGTGCACCGGGTTTCTAGTATAAAATAAAATTAAATTAAAATTAATTAAAATTAAATTAAATTAATAAAATTAAAATAATAAAATAAGAGATGCTAGAGCTTAGAGCCACCCATATGTATGTTTTGATATATGTTAAAAGGTATCCCAACCAAAAATATTTACAACTTATGCTACTTGTACTATCCAGTATCCTTTGAGTCTCAGTTGTTTTTTAAGCTTTAATAATCCCTATTCTAATGTCCTTCTAATTAAGACCTCTGATTGCAGGGCCCATAGGATTGAGCACAGTGCCTGGCAAAAGTAGGTTCTCAATATATATTTACAGCAGGGGCCCACAAAATCATTTGGTCAGGCTCTGCCAAGGCAATAGGGGTGAGTTCATTAAATGTTTGACCAAATATAGCAGGCTACTTTTCAAGTTGATAATTTTGTATGGCCTGCAAATAATGTTATAAATATCCAAATGGCCCTTGGCAGAAAAATGGTTCCCCACCCCTGGTCTACAATGTGAATTAATTCCATGAGGGATATTACTTAAAAGTATTAGAAGTTAATGAGGCTATTTACAATGAGGTCAGTTAATTCTGAGAATTGGGACAAAGGTCAGCATCAGTTCACAAGCCTGTATTGGTGAGCAGGGTCCAGGGAAAGGTGAGAAGGCAAATCAAACATTTTCTACTTCCCCAGTGTTTTGCCATTTGTGTCTCTCTACTTAAAGTGAAGAAATGAGGGAGAAAAAATGCAGGCAATTTAATTATGAATTGAAATAATTATATTTACTTTATCTATTTCAATCTCAACCTATTAATCTTTTCTGTGTTTGCTTTTAATTACTATGGAAAAGTCAGTAAGCTAATGAAGGAAATACTTAAGATGTGGGACTTTATTGATTCTGTGATTATGCTGGAACAAATCAACACTGAATAAAATGAATTATTAGCATGTACACAGGCTAGGGGCAAGCATCATTAGTCTGAACCCTGGAGATATGTGCTTGGTGGCTTCAGAGAATCTCTGTTGCCTTCGCTCCTCCTATTTGGTGAAGTCATGTAAATATCAAAGGCCTCCCTCCCTTAGAATTGACTCCCCACCTGATTTTATAAGAATTTGTCATGCCCAGCTGGAATGACTCAGTTGGTGGAGCATCATCTTGTGCACCAAAAGGTTGCTGGTTTGATTCCTGGTCAAGGCACATACCTGGGTTTCCAGTTGGATCCCCATTCAGGGCATGTCTAGAAGGCAACCAAGCTCTCTCTAAGCATGTCCTCTGGTGAGGGAAAAAAAATAAAGTTAAGCCCTGGCCTTTGTTGCTAAGTGGTTAGAGCATCGGCCTATGCACTGAAGGGTCACAAGTTGGATTCCCAGTCAAGGGCAGGTACCTGGGTTTTGGGTTCACTCCCTGCTCCCAGTCAGGAGATAGCCAATAGCCACCAGCCAATGTATCTCTCTCACACCCATGTCTCTCTCTCTCTCTCTCTCTCTCTCTCTCTCTCTCTCTCTCTCTCTCTCTCTCTCTGCCTCCCTCCCTCCCCCACCCTTCCACTCTCTGAAAAGCAAGGGGGGGAAATATTCTCAAGTGAGGATTAACAACAACAACAAAAAATTAAAAACATTAAGCCAACCTTGGCAAAATGTTTAATATGAGAATTTGTCTTACTCATTTTGTGGATTTAGTGAAATTTTCTACATGTTGGTAACAACTATAGGTTTAGAGTGAAGGGATCCAAAGTATACCACTGTGAAGAGTTGGGTCTATTTTGCTTTTGTTTTCTGAATTCACATTATCTTCCTAAAAACAGAGCATCCCAAAAGAATTCTGTCATACATCCCTTCCTTCGAATTTTACACCCAGAGAAGATTGCCTCCTATCACCTGAGACAAGAATTAGGTGTAAGAAATCACCTAAACAGACATTGTCACAAAACTATCCTATCTCCTATCTCTCCTTCTATGGGCCCACTTATCTTTCCAAAAAGTCCTTTATTTTTCCATGAGTGCCCTTCTCACACTCCCTTTCCCCTATTAAGATGTGAGCCAAACTCTAACCACCTCATCGCATTTTCTGCAAACAACTACATACATACATGAATAAAAAAATCTCTCTTTTCTCCTGATAACCTAGCCTTTGTCAGTGTAATTTGCATACCCCCAAACACTAAACCTAAGAATATAGAGGAAAAGTTTCTCTCCCCGCCCAATGAAACAAGTGCTGCAGTATGAGTAGATGTTTAGACCTAGGCTGCCCCTAATATATTAAGAATTGTGATGACTGGTAACCTGAGAGGCATGTGAAATCATGACAATTCCTTAGAGCCCTTCGCAAACTCCTTCCTCAGCTGTGACTTCAGCATCTGGATTGTGGTATCACAAACCAATCTGTCAGTAACTATAATACAAAAATAATAATTTCTATTATGCATTATGCTTTTAAACATTCAAAAAGTCATAATTAAACATGCAAAACCAATTAAAATATGAATAGTAGTCCTGGCTGGTGTGCTTGGTGGTTAGAGCATCAGCCCATGTACTGAAAGGTCTCAGGTTCAATTCCCAGTCAAGGGCACACATGGGAGTTGCAGGTTCGATCCCCAGCCCAGTCAAAGCACGTGCAGGAGCCTCCCTTACTCCTTCGCTTCCACTCTCTCTTAAAATTAATAGAAAAATATTCTAGAGTGAGGATTAACAAAAAAAAACAACAAAAATATGAATAGTGATTAGTTTATAATTGAAATCAACCATCACTATATTTAAGAATATAATTTAGCTAACAATGTAATAGACAATCCAGAATTGTCCTAAAAAAAGTATCTTTGTTACTACATTTTGTATAATTCTGCTCATATTTAATAAAGAATTTGATATCTGGAGCTTTGTCTTCCTCTCTTTTAAGACTCATTCAGTCATCATTATGATCACCTGGATATACCCTCTACATAACCACATTTTGACTTCTACGACCACTTATATTAGAAATTCAGGCTGTGGCTTGTACCTTGCTTAATCATCCAGGAGACTTCTACCTTTCAAATGTTAAACCTCATATTACTCTCTTTTACATTTTGGCACAAACATTCACTTACTACACTTGTCCTGAATTTGACCTAGTTGCCTCTTCCCTCTTTTCACCATCTCAAAGTTCATCTCTCATCCTCAGCAGTTGATCATCCTAGACAACCTTCAGCAAGATTCCTGTTGAGTAGGGTTAGCATAAATCCCCCTACCTCTTAGTAATTTTCCACCCACTGACCCCCACATTCTGCTTGTTGGCTATAAATCCCCACTTTTTCTTGTATTCAGAATTAAGCTCAGTTTTACACTGTAGTCTCTTTTCTCCTTTAAAATCTTTTTATTTATTTAAGTACTGTCCCTATTGTTTTCTTTAACATCTCCTAAACCAACATTTTCTATATGTCCCTGCTCTTTTACTCCTGCATTCCTTCTGATTTCTTCCAGGCTACACGTAAAAAAGGCTACTGCTTTCTTTATGGGCCCATTTAAATCACACTGTTTTTTAAAGTCTTCAGGGTACAAATTATTATTTATTTCCTTTTGGTGCTTGTAAGGTACTTTGTATACACATCTATTGTTACTTGGTCAATTTTATTATCACTTTTTTTTTACATTATTCTCTCTAACCGTCAAACTTAGGGTCTTTCATCATTATTATTTATTTTATTTTTACCCAAGATGCTATTCTGCTGTCAGGCACTTAGGAGGTAATTATATATTTATTAATCAAATATTTGTTAATGCTAGCATAGAAGTCAGTGTAAAGACAACAATAGGAGCAAATAAAGGCCAAATCAACAACAATCCCCCTCCTTTCCCCTAAAATTACCTTTTAAATATGGCACAACCCAATTTTGTGTATATGAGTGACAATTAACCTTATTATAACCAGAGTCAAATGGATGAAGCCCACATATTTTAGCTGCAACAAATTTATTTGTGAAGTTTCCAGAGTGTCCCCAATATGTCTATAAAGTATAGTCCCATTCTGTAATATTTTTTTAGCTTAACAAGGAAATGTGGTTGGTGTTGGATAGATATGGAAAATAAAGGAATTACAGTATTTTTGAGTAATAAAATACTTAAAAAACACTCCAGTTGGCTGTTGAAAGCCCTCCTATTGTCTTTGAGGCCATTTCAACCTGCTGGGAAGAGGAAATCAGCTGTTCTTTATTGGCCATCACACTTTAACCAGAGTTTGATCAAAGGGGAACTTACAACATTCACTAGAGCAGTGGTCAGCAAACTGCGGCTCGCGAGCTGCGGTTTGCTGCTCTGTTGACTAATGAGTTTGCCGACCACTGACCTAGACTCTCGATTCCAATAATTACAGGCTGTTGTTGTTCCTTGTGATTAAGCCCTTATCCCAGTGGTTGGCAAACTCATTAGTCAACAGAGCCGAAGTTTGCCTACCACTGCACTAGAGCAACACAAACAATCCAGGTCCATTGCTATTCCAGCCAGCTGGCTACTTTGTCATTATGTCAGTGCATTTTCACTGATGCAGCTTTTGCATCTAAGAAATATTAAAAATTAATAAAGCACTGTTGTTTTTTCTTTTAAGCTTTCTTATCAATGAATTATCTATCATTTACCTTATCACTTACCAATTTACTAAAATAAACCAATTACTAATATGTTTCATATTATTTAAAAGACCATGACTAAGGTAGGTGGAAATTGGAAGTATAGGAGGTAAAAGACCCAAGTCTTTGTGCTATTATAGTCTCCACATGATGAAGTTAGGCTAAAATTCATGTGATGGCTATAACAGCACAAAGACTTGGGTCTTTTACCTCCTGTAATCCCAGCATTTGCTAAAATATTACAGGAACAGATGAAATATCACTATAGAGAAAAACATGGGGGAATCTGTAATGGAAAATGCTTAAAGAGCACTGCATTAGATAAAGCTAAGGAGGTTTTATTTTGAACTGCAGGACTTCTCAGTATCTTTTCTGAGTAAAACCAAAGAGGTATTAATTACCTTGTAGCCATCCTTGCCTATCCTATTTGGAATGGATATCAGAATTTTTAAGAAAATTTTATGAAACAACATCCTGTATAAGGAGGTATTTTAAATTAACAGATGGACTTACACAATTATAATATTTAAGACTATACAATTTAAAAAGATATACACCCTGAATCATTTTCTGAATATAGGACTTTAAAAGAGCTTCAGAAATATCCTATACAATAAAAGCCCAGCGACTGAATGGCGGAATGACCAGTCGACCAGTCACTATGACATGCACTGACCACCATGGGGCAGACGCTCAATGCAGGAGCTGCCCCCTGATAGCCAGTGTACTACCACAGTGGGGGCACGGGTCAGCTGACCGGGATGAGCGGCTGCTCCCACTCCGAGCCCCGGGCCAGTGGGCAGGAACCTGGGCTGTGTTTGTTTCCTCCTCGCCCCAGGCTCCTCTTCCTTGCTCCCTGCCACCTCCTCCAGACAGCCTGTGGGCCGTGCAGCACTGCCGCTGGACTCTCAGAACTGACTCTAGAGTATGGGAGGTGGGTTCGTGGCCGCAGTGGCACTGAGGCCCTCCGCCTCCTCTCAGTGCTATTGTCCCTGGCCCTAGCCCCGACTGGGTCCCCTGGAGAAGCGAGTGCTCTGGCTCCAAGGAGGATGCCAGACCAGGGAGCAGCTGCTCAGAGGGTGGGTCCACAGCCACTCGGCTGATCTGGATGAGTGGTGCTCCCACAGCAGGCTGATCCCCACAGGCCACGTCCCCCACCAGTGCACGAATCCCATGTACCAGGCCTCTAGTCTAATAAAGGAGAGGGTCCTAGCTCTGCTAATGGTAGAATTTTTCACTATAATATTTTTGCTGTTTAATATACACAAATGACTAAAGTGTATTTTTGTATTTCTTAAATTATATAATTCTTTCAAAACACATATAATTGTCAAAAGCTGAATCTAACTCAAGACAATTATTTCAGGTGCAACACATCATTTGTCTATCTATTTTAAAGATTAGTGCCATTGTTATTTTGATATTCTCTTTCCCTTGACTGAACACAGCTAATAGGACAAATAAGAAACTTTAAAATGTCTTTTTTTATGTTAAGTGTTTATGTTTCCATAGGCCTGGCATCTATCTGTTAATTTTAAGATAGTGGTTTGAGAACTTTAGAGTACATAAGAATCACTGGGAGGGCTGGCTAAACTCAGACTGCTGGCCCACCCACAGAATTGCTGATTCAGTAGGTCTTGGATGGAGCTGAAACTCTGCATTCCTAACAAGTTCCTAAGTGATGCTGAAGCTGCTGGTGCAGGTAGCACACTTGAAGAGCCACTGCTTTCATAGATTCCAATTGATTAGTGCACACCTGGGTCTTTCTGTGAGCTGAGGTTCCTCCTTTAGGCCCCAATCTGGAGCCTTAAAGGAGCAAAGAGAGCTGGTTATCCCAACTGTCTCCAAAATAAGTCACTTCTGTATGAATTCATAGGTTCTGCCACAATAATCTCAGTTCCTAAAACCCAACACATTTCCCCCCTCTTTAATGTTCCCCACTATCAGCTAATAATGGGTAAGGTCATTAGATTCAAAATGTTGTCCACACTTTGGATTTCTTCCCCTCTAATCGCTGCTTTTTATTTTTCCACAAAACTCATTCCCTCTCTTACATTACATTTTTACAGGGTCCTGGCTCTTTCCTGGCATCATCTGACTCTCTACCAGTGGCCAGTATTGCTAGCCTCCTTGAGTATATAGCCTATATTCACTCCTGTGTTCATTCATTCCACATACATTTGTTAAAGGCTCGACATATCACAAATATGACAAGAATTCTGCATTCATGGGCTTACATTGTCATGAGGGAGATAGAAAATAAGTGTGAAAATAAGTATGGTATATTCAAGAAGTGATGTGTAAATTGAAGAAAATGGCATAAAGCAATGGCCAATAAAGTGAATGGAAATGAAATGTCTTAGCTACTCTAGAAACACCTCCCTGAGAAGGTAACATTAAGCTGCAATGGAAATGCTGTGATGGAGGCAATAAAGCAGTGAATGTAGAGAAGGGCACTTCCTGCAGAGAAAGCATCAGTGCAAAAGCAGAAAGAAGTCTAGAGTGGTTGAAGTTAGTGAAGGGTCAGCCAGGGAAATGGCTGAAGAGGAATTCTGGGGTAGGGGTGGCAAAAGTTTTCATAAGCCACTTAAAACTACATGTCTCTCTCTCTCTCTCTCTCTCTCTCTCTCTCTCTCTCTCTCTCTCCTCTCTCTCTCTCTCTCTCTCTCTCTCTCTCTCTCTCACACACACACACACACACACACACACACACACACACCTGGTATACAGATTAGAAGACTGGGATGAGTGTCAACACTTCCTCTGGCCAACAGGAGGGAAAAGATCAGCATTTGATAGAGGAGAAACTAAAGATTAACATGAGCATTCACTGTCCAGCCTTTGCAGTTGACTGTACTAAAAGCACAGGAATCATACACAGCTCTTATTTCTTTGGGAAACATTTCTTTGTGATGATGGACTCACTAAACAGCACTGGACCAAAAACAAACAAACAAACAAACAAACAAACAAACAAACACAACACAATCTCGGCTGTGGAGCAGCCTCCTGCGGTCTCTTCTGCAAATGGGCTCTCCAGCCTAGCATCCCATTCCTGCCACGTGTGATCACGTCCCAAGGTCCCTGAGGGGTAGTCACCCACGTTTCCGCCAGCCCACAAGCAAGAAGAGCACAGCAGCCTTCCCCTCCAGCGGCTCGCTCGTGGCCACCCACGACTACTACCAGCGCCACCTGGTTCCACTCCCAGTGACAGCTGTTCTGCAAGTGCCAAGTACCCTGGGGAAGCCGCTCCCTACCACTCGGGTCTCCCCGAGGGCCATCCAGGGCACTGGTGGGCGAGCTTCTTTTTCGGGAAGTTCACTCTGGTTCGTGGCCACCATGTTGGATTCCCCAGAGCATTTCCAGATTAATTCGGAATCTCCGCAGGCCTCCAGCGGCACCATCACCTGTGACCTGGCTCAGGAAGCCACAAGGAAGCAGCCTGGTGGCCAGTCCTGCAAAGCCACCCTGGGGCCCCATCCTGAGGGACCAGACTTGCGGAGGTGCTAGGCATTGCTGAGCCCTTCCCGCTCTCCCTCCGTTGCTCCTCCTCACCCACCGCATAGACTAGGCAGGCTGCGGCAAGCAGCAGTTAGGTTCTTTTTATATCCAAACAGCAAAGCACCAGCAAGGAAGCTGAGAGAGCAGCGCTCTCTCCTACCCAAGCCACACGCCAGCCTACCTGACTCCCCAGGACTGTAACCGTGTGCCTTGCACCAAGTGGAATACAAAGGACAAGCAGCCAGCTCTTATTTCAGAATATGGATACATGCAGTCTTCACCATTGTCCTTTTCATAATGCTGAGTTCAAGAACCACTCTACGTATTGATACATAGCAGTGCTGGAAATGGGTACTCCCTTCCTACCCAATAAAGTCAAAATTCTGAGTGTAAAGAGGGCAAAATTAGGTCAGAAGTATGTCTTACAACATTATTTTACACAGACAATATTCTCGAACAATAATTCTGATAAAATTGACAAAACAATTTCCAGCAAACACACACACACACACAACACACCTACCTTTAAGCAATATGAAACAATTATGAATCAGAAATTAGCCTAAAGCAAGAGTTGAATGCTTTCAACAAACCCCTCAAGAAAAGCATCAAGCTTACTGTATCTGATAATTTGAATTATGTTTTGATCTTTATATCATTAGCCTCCAGGTACATCTGAGGGTATCCAAATCAACAGGAATTTATCAGTCAGGGTTCTTTTTAAGTAAAGAACGTAAGTCTATGTTTATAATTTTGCTTTAGATCTATTAAAACTTGCTGCCATGTAACCTGAAATTTGTTAAATATTCTCACCAGCAATGCAAATTTTTTCAGTATACAGAGTTTAAAAAGTCTTGAAGTCTTAAAGTCTTGAAGTGAAATCACCTTAGTTTTTTTTAAATGTTCCAAAATAATTGTTATATCAAAATAAAAGTCCACTGGTTTATACTGTAAAACTCCTAGGATCTCATTTATGAAATTGCTTTATACACTCCTCATTATCATATATGCTGATGGCATTACCTGTCTGCATCGACAGTCACATCGTGAACACCTCTCTGAATGGCATCCCTGGAAGTCACTGGGTCTGGAATTCGGTTCAGACTTCTAGTATACAGGTTGAGTCCTCCATCTGTCATGTATCTGAAAATAAATGTGTGATTAATCAACAGAAAATTAAATGACCTCATCTGTACAATTGCAGTTAATAAACAAACTGTGTTCACATTTTTCAATAATTATGCAAATATTCTCGATTATAGTGTTTTTCTACATAAACATTATACTCACCAGAAAGAATTAGAATATCTTTTCAAGTTTATTAGGAAATCAGTCTTCCTTACTACAACAAGTAACTAGCCAATTATAAAACCTGTTTTCCCCCTTCTGTTATCTGCATTTTGAATAGGCTTATAAATAATATAGCTCTTAGCAAAATAAAAGCAAAATCATTTCATTTTTTGAAGCATTAATGGTCACAGCAGTAATGGAACATTACTAAACTTAAAATTAATTTATTTGACAAGTGGAATATATGCTACAGTTGGCCATTATCATAAGCTAATAACCAAGATGAATTAAATGTTTAATATGTTGCCAGGAACTTTTCAAATAGTTCACATGTAATAATATTATTTATGTCCGCATGAGAGATAAAGAAATGAGTAGGCACGAAAGGTTAGGACTTACACAAGGTCACTCAAACAGTCATGGCAGAATTGAGAAATGACTCTACAAAGTTTGCTCCAGGAACCATGATCTTAACCACCAGGCATTGCTCTCTGAAGGACCACACGGTCTGCCCATATCCTGTCTGGGATCTATTTCCCTATGATCACAGGACCACCACCATTACTCAGGGCTGGTACAGCCGCAGTCATGTTACTATTAGGTAATCTTGCTTGCTGGACCAAGGAGGATTAGAACAGGGTGTTTAACCTCACATTCCATGCTAGGCTAATTTTTTTTTTTTTTTTTTTTTTTGCCTTGAGAACTGGGATAAAGACATAGTCTTTCTATGTGGATAGAGTGGATGATAATGGAAACCCAGGAGCTGTGGGTGTTTATCATCACTACATGCAAAGAGCCACAGAGAAAGCTGGTCAGCAAAGTAAAAACAATGGCACATGTGCACAAAAAGAAGCAGAGACACTTGGCCCCATGGCTTCAGCTTCACAACTTGCCCTTGGGTTCTAGGAGTCATCCCTGCTTCTTTATAATAGGTGACCATTGTGCTTAAGCAAACTCAAGTTGTTTTCTCTTTTTGGTATCAAAAATGTAATCATGATCATCCTGAACATTCACCAAATTGCTGCAGAAGGATTGTGAAATAGGCTAATTACTTACAGGATTAGTAAATTCTGTCTTTACTAGTTGAAGGACCTTGAACAAGTCTTATAAACTGGCCTCAATTTCTTCCACTGAAAATGGGAAGAATAAAATCTAGTGTATATAGGTTTTAAGACAATTAGAGAATACATAAAGCTCTTACTGTGAGAACCCTATAAATAATACCTACGTGTTGTTCACAAAGCCTCTCTCATATATTTTGAAAAGGAAATATATAAATTTATATACAAAACAATAACACTAAGTCATAATGCATTAAATCCTCATAACATGGTTAATTTTCTTGATAACTGAAGAATTTAGTTCCACAAAAATTAAAAGATGATTTTGGATCCAGAATGTGTAGAACACTGAAATACTCTTTTAAATTGGAAATACTGGAAAAAACAGTCTAACTGTTTTGATAATGAATTCATGATTGTGAGCATCATTGCCTGTACAAAATGGGACAATTAAAGAGTAAAGGGATGGTTGTCCTTCTAAATGTTATTGCCTTTTTTCTTAAGGTGGAATGTATGTATTTTCGGATAAAGTAAAATGGCTTAGTAGAAAATATTTTTCTCATTCACTCTCTTTTTAAATTATGTTTTAAAAGGTTGAGGGTGGTCGGTATCTTTTCTCCAGACAAGTGAGATTCTTTTCTTCCTTTTTTTTTTAAAGCTATCAACATGCTTAATCCTACACTTAACCTCTGGAGGAAGTTGTAGCAATGCTTACAGGGTATGTTTTACATCTTACTGGTCTGTCTTATTCATCTGTGTATCTCCAAAAGTGTTTAGCAAAGTGTTTTGTATACAGTTTGGGATCAACAAATATATTAAATGTTTGTTCAGTTGAATTTAAAAGGCTTCCATTTTGTAGGAAGAAACTATCAAAGCTGACCTCAGCAACTTTACCCATAATAGCGACACATGTAAAAATAAATAGATGAAAGAGCACTTCTATTAAAGACATAACCTTCCAGTTTTTCAATGCTTAAAGTTAAGTCCTATAGACAAGACTATTTTAAAACTAATTATCAAAATTAAAAAGCACATATGTTTAAAATTTCCATGCATTAGAAAGAAACTATTTTTTTTCAGGAAGCATTTCAAAGCATATTAGTTTTTCTTTGGCCCTTCAGTTTGCCAGGTAATATCAAATATGTTTATAAGAGCTATTAATTGAACCAAAAAAATCAGTGTAAATATAATTCCTCTGTTTACAGATACTCTCTCATTTGAATGCTGGCAGGGCATTTTCATAACAGAACCATGAGTTTGTATTTGAAAAATTTAAACAGGCATCACATGAGTAAACAAATTTCTGATTAATTTTTTTCTTAGTAATTCTTCCTTCCTTTCATTCTTTCTAGAGGATTTAAATATCTAAAAAAACCATAAGTTTCATAGTTCCTCTAGAAAATTTATGCTACAATCTGGGAGCTATAAATGTTAGGGAATCTTTTTGAAAGAATAATGGAAAATTTTAAAAAGGTTTTCCTAATGATATTATATCCAAACTTCAGAACTATTAGCCAAGATGAGTTTAAGAAGAAGTAATAGTTAAAAGGAAGATTGGTACAAACAAAAAATTTCAAAGGAAAATTGTGAAGGTTAAAGACAAAAAATAAATTCTCTAAAACTATAAAAAGCTTAGGATAATTTTAGCTATGTCCAAGTTCTTTAAGCTATAAAATGATTCCCATTAAAAAAACCCAATAGTCTCACAAAGCATTTCTAATTCCTCCTCCCTTCCACTGCCACCTCTCTTCTTTTTTAAAAAATCTTTATTGTTGAAAGTATTACATAGATCCTCCTTTTTCCCCCATTAATCTTTTCCAGCTGGCTCCTGCCCCCATCCCAGGTCCCCACCATCCCATTGTCTGTGTCCACAGGTTATGCATATATGCATACAAGTTCATTGGTTCTGAGTAGACAAACCTTACACACTTATAGCATACTTCCTTTAGGTGTCTGTTTTCCAAGTTAATATTTCCAGGTCCCATGGCCCAACCTGTTCTAGGATATTAAACTGCTTCCTATGCATAAATATGTGGATTTCCCATAATTATATCAGATATAGCATAAACTGAGCATGTATTATATTCACCACTAAAGCTCATGCTCCTTTTGTACATGCTATTATAGTTATGGGAAACATACCATCAACCCAATCAACAATCCAGAGATATTACTCTTTCTTCTTGTCACTCACCACTCCCATTACAAGATGGTGTCAGTTCAAATATGTGAATCTGCATCACTATGCTCTAATTTTGTCTGAAATAAGAGAAAATTGTAAAAAACCTCATTTTCTTATGTTGTTCAACCCTACTTTGTCAATAAACATAAAGATATATAACGCTACCATCATAGCTACTCTGTGCTTTTTAAAGAAAGATTTATAGCGAACTATATTTATGCAAGTACATGAAGTGTAACAATACATTTAAATAATAAAAATAATATCAACTTTCATGTGCTTATTACCTGGCATCAGAAATAGAACATTTCCAGTTTCTTCAATGTCCATATAGGCTCCTTCCAATCATATCCCAAAATCTCCCTTCCAGAGATATCTACCATGTTG
This sequence comes from Plecotus auritus, assembly GCF_963455305.1. Taxonomy (NCBI): domain Eukaryota; kingdom Metazoa; phylum Chordata; class Mammalia; order Chiroptera; family Vespertilionidae; genus Plecotus; species Plecotus auritus. Next base: position 150,762,080 of record NC_137772.1, read on the forward strand.
AATTTTGTGTTAAGCTTTCCTTCACTTTCCTTTATGGTTTTACCACATGGACATGCATCCCTAATTATGAATATTGTTTAGCATCACTTAAATTTGAACTTTAAATAAACTGAATCATACTGTATGTATTATTTTGTGACTACTTTCCTTCACTCAAAATGACATTTTTGCAAATCATCTGTCATGATGTACTACTCATTTTACAGACATGTAGCTCTGTTCTATCAATGCACTGCAATTTATTAATCCCTTTCAATACTATGGACATTGGAGTTGTCTTTGTCCTCTTGCTGCCATGAACACCGGTGTGCACACATTTCCTGTGCTGACAGGCAGGAACTTATCTAAAGTCTATAGCTAGGAAGAGAATCACCGGGTCCTAAGAGAGACACAAAGGTGTTTGATCTTACTAGTCACAGACAAACAGTTATCAAAGTAGTTTCAGACAAACTTCTACTTGCCCATGGATGAAAATTCTCCATTTGGTTTTAATTTACTAGTTCCATCCAGATGATGAAGCAGGTGAATTATATTTTTACTTTGTTATAGGCCATTTTGGTTTTGTCTTTGAAATGTCTGTTTATGCCTTTTGCTCATTTTTATTATTACAGTCTGTTTTGTTGGTTTGTTTTTTACTTTCCTCAATGTTACTAATCTGTTATAAGTTATACTAGAGGCATGGTGCACAAAATTCATGCATGGGGTGGAGGTATTGTGTCCCTCAGCCCAGCCTGCACCCTCTCCAATCTGAGACATCCCTCTCACAATCCAGTACTGCTGGCTCCCAAACACTCGCCCGCCTGCCTGCCTGATTGCCCCTAACCGCTTCTGCCTGCTAGCCTGATCACCCCCTAACCACTCTCCTGCCAGCTTGATTGCCGCTAACTGCCCTCCCCTGCAGGCCTTGTCCCTCCCAACTGCCCTCCCCTGCAGGCCTGGTCACCCACAACTGCCCTCCTCTGCCAACATGGTCACCCCTAACTTCCCTCCCCTGCAGGCCTGATCGCCCCCAACTGCCCTCCCTTCCTGGCCTAGTCCCTCCCAACTGCCCTCCCCTGCAGGCCTTGTCCCTTCCAACTGCCCTCCCCTGCAGGCCTGGTCACCGCTAACTGTCCTCTCCTGCAGGCCTGGTCACCCCCAACTGCCCTCCCCTGCAGGCCTTGTCCCTCCCAACTGCCCTCCCTTGCCAGCCTGATTGCCCACAACTGCCCTCCCCTGCTGGCCATCTTGTGGTGGCCATCTTGTGTGTTGGAATGACAGTCAATTTGCATATTACGTCTTTATTATATAGGGTGTGTTGCATACGAGGTTTCATCCAGACACTTTTCTCTTGATTGTTTTCATGTGAAATTAATTTTTCTACATATCAGAAATTTTATTTAAAACCTTTCTAGTTTTTTCACAGTTACTGGTTCTATTATTTTTGTGTAGTGCTTAAAAATGTGGTAATTAGCTTTTTGAGAATTTTGGACTCTGTTCCCATCTCCTCCTTTTAGCTGGACAACATTTTTACCTTTATTGCTACATCCTGTTCAGTTTGGGATCCTGCCCTGAAAGGGAGCTGTACCTGGACAGTTTAATAAATTCATAGGAGATTTCTTCATTCCTCTCAGATATGACCTCTGACCCTTCCTCTCCTTGGCTGGTCAAGGAGATTTAAAGGTCACCCAGCTTCAGCGATCTTTAAATCTCCCCTGTGTTTTCTCCTCAGTTTCTCTGGGCTGTTCTTGGGTTCTTCTGTTTCCAATGTTATCAGATGCCCCACTGCTCCTCTCTGTTACATCTTACATACATGCTGAGACCATGTTGGTCCTCTGGCTCATGGCTGCTCGTCCCTAATTGCTCATAGTTTGGGTTTGAGATTATACCTTGTATCATCTTTTTTGGTGTTTGTGAAGAGTAATCACAATTTTTCGACTTTGTTGTCTTGTTGCTTTGTCTGTTTTTGTAGGAAATTTGGAAGATTCAAAACCTATACTTCAACCATAACTTCCTAGAATTCTAAAATTTTATACTCAAAATCTCATTTTAGCCTTTGTGTGTTATAATTAGTTATTTTTTATCCTCACCAAAGGAAATTTTTAATTGATTTTAGAGAGAAAGGAAGGGAGGGAGAAAGGGGGGGGGAGGGAGAAAGAGAGAGACAGAGAGAGAAAGAGAGAGTTATTGATGTGACAGAGAGTCATTGATGTGAGAGACAAACATCAATCGGTTGCCTCCCTTACACATTCAGACTAGGGACCAAACTCGCAATGTAGATATGTTCCCTGTTTTGGATCAAATCCACAACCTTATGGTGTACAGAACTATGCTCCAACCAATGAGACACCTGGCCAGGGCACAATTAGCTATTTTTTAATGACATGAATACACAGGGCTTCTCAAGTATTTATTTCCCTTCAGTTCAGCATCATTTCTTCAATAAACACAGATAAAATTAAGAATTGTCCCCTAGATCAAATGTGCTAATTAAACTACACTAATAATGAAAGATTGTTATAAAGCTCATTTATGTTTGTTTGTAAAAAATAAACAAACAAAAAAAACCAACAACTCCTAGGAGAGAAATGTGTACAAGTAGACATGTAGACATTCTCACAGGATCAGTATGATGGCTAAGAGTTTACACTGGAGCCAGACTACTTAGGTTGAAGTCCACCATTGCTTGCTTCAAGAAATGTTGAATTCTCACAATGTGGATTAAGTAATTTTCTGAGTTCTGCCTAAAATTACTTAAACTTTAAATGCACAGAACTTTGCCTAGCATGTAGTAAGTGCTTTATAAGTGTTGATTGTATTTACCAATTATTTTTCCACTAGAATTCTTACATTCACTAAAAATAACTCATATCTTAAATATAAAATTAGTAGAAGCATTAGAATTAGGAATCTGTTGTTTACCATGTAAATATTTTCTAAATTTATTTATTTATTTATTTATTTATTTATTTATTTATTTGATTTCAGAGACGAAGGGAGAGGGAAAGATAGAAACATCAATGATGAGAGAGAACCATTGGTCAGCTACCACCTGCATGCCCTCCCCACTAGGGATCAAGCCTGCAACCCAGGCATGTGCCCTGTCAGACTGTGACCTCCTGGCTCATAGGTTGACACTCAACCACTGAGCAACACCAGCTGTGCTACCATGTAAGTCTTTTTAACCCAACTCAGGTAATCTGCCCTTTCCAATGTTATGCATGCTTCACTCATCACAAACTTTACCAAAGGAGAAGGAAGAGGGGGATCAAGGAAGAAGCGGGATTAAAATATCCACTTCTCTTTTTAAAAACTTCATTCCACAGTATTAAAATTTCTTGGTGTTTGAGTAATGTGACTTAAAGTAGAAGTTTAGGTTATAATCTTAGCCCGACTATTTATCACTGAGACACTTGCTGATAACTTCAATTTCCACTCAATTAAAATAAGTATCTCCTTCCCTCCCCCCCCCCCCCAATATTCCAGGTTGTGCCTGTTCTGCTTCATAAATAAAGACTTTTTCAAAGAGATTCATTTGAAGTAAGAGGCCTTCCTATGACTAATTCCTAATTACTGGCAGATTCACATCCCCAAGTGTTTAAAGTAATTTTCAAAAGAGAAGAAAGAGATAAGCCTTTGCATGCTTCAAGGAATTTTGAACTCTCAGAATGCTGATTAATTTTCAGAGTTCTAAAGTACATGAAAAAATGAAACTCCATTCCCATTTACTTCATGACATTCCTCATGGGTACATGAGAAAAAAATCCTAAATTAAACATTTTCATTTAGTACTGTCTTTGTGTCCTTTGTCCCTTTAATCACTAAACCATACTTGCAAAAATTGGGAACAGAAAGTTAACTTTGTGACTCAACGTTTTTAAGAATTATAGCACAGACATCTCTGTGCCCTTTTTTTTTCTTAAGGAAAACACCATTAAATTAAAATTCTCCTAGAGCAGTGGTTGGCAAACTCATTAGTCAACAGAGCGGCAAACCGCGGCTCGCGAGCCACAGTTTGCCGACCACTGCCCTAGAGTGTCTCTAGCCCTCTCTACCTTATACCTTTCAATTATGGGCTGAGACTCCAGGGTACATCCTGTGGATGCCAACAATGGCACACTATGTAACCTGTTGAGCAATGATGTACAGCACGCCATGGGTGTCCCCCACACAATGCCCACTCGTCATACCTAAGCTGAGACCAGCCATAACACCTGCTGGCCATGTACAGTCAGTCACCTTCTGCCCAGGGAACAGAACTCTTGAGTCATTCTTTAAATTTCAGCATCCTATATGCTATCTACCATGGGAAACAGAAAATGTATAAGGCCAAGCAGGTAAAAACCACCAGGTAAATATGGATTTGTATTATTTTGATTTAGTTTATTTATAAGCTAAATATGAATGACTGCTGATCAACATAAAACATGTGGACCACTGATGTTTATTTAAATGGACTCATTGTTGAACTCTCCAAGACTTCATTTGAAAGACAGATAAGGCACAAAAATAGAGAACAGAAGTCTGAATTGGGTTTCTACTGAGGCATGAAATAAGTAGGGACAACAATGGGAATAACATTTTTTTTCCTTCTTAGTGAATTAAGCAGAAACTGGCCAGCTCTCATGAAAGCAATTTCCTCTTCCTCCTTGGCACACAACTGAACTATTTGTCTTGGCCTGGCTTATAGTTAGATGTGGCCACACAGCTGTTCTGGATAAAGGAATGTGGATAGAAGTCAAATGCACCACTTGCAGGCTTGGTACATATGAAATATTCTAACACTGTGGTCCTTCCTTTCTTTGCCATCTGCCTTTTGAATATGAATGCCCAGTGACATTGGAAACATGGCTGGATAAAAGAAAAATTACTTACCAGCCACCTTAGTCTATGAAAGACTATATAGTGCACATTCCCCATCTGAAGGTCAGAAACACCAGTGAGGGTTTTATATGAAGGAGAAATGAACTTTGCGTGAAGTTAATGAGATTTTGAGATTTCTCTGTTACAGGAGTTAATGTTAACTAACAGAGTCCTGTAAAATTCTTCTGAGTGTAGGTATGCCTGTAATATACATTATTATATGCAGAGAGCAGTTGTTTAAGAAACTACTTATCTAAGAATGTATACACACATACACATGTCTATATATTACTATTCATTTACTGAATAAATTAGCACATATAAAAACACTAGGGAAGGCCCTGTGTCTAATTACCAAGCACTGAACACACAAAGCCTAAAATGTTGCTTGATTCATAGGATGAACTCCAGAAAAAATTGCAATACATGTAGGGTGTCCCCAAAAATGTATATACACACTTTGAATAATTATAAAGGCAGTGTTTATTAAAATGCATTTCATTTTCAAAATTGAACTATCAGCTGTTAAAGTGTGTATACACTTTTTGGGACACCTTGTATATACATACATACACACATAAGCTCATTATCCCTCTTTTATCCCTATTCTTTTCCAAGAAGTCCTCATGTCTCCCATAATTTCTACTATCTACTATATGAGATCACACCCTCCATTATATCTCTACCCTGGACACTAGTTTTGTTTTAAGTTACTTTTGCTTTATCCCCCTGTAACCATGCAGAAACCTTATTTTCTTTAATCTGGCTTTTTATTTTGATTTTTCCCCCCTTTAACTCAAACTGGCCTCACAGGTGAGGCCACTCACCCACCTCCTGGCTCACCCACCTCCCTCTCCCTCCTGACAATGAGGTGCTGGTCAGCATCCAGTAGTCTTACAAACAAGGTCTTGGGTCTACTGACTATTGGGACAGAGTTTTCAGTCAAACTAAACATAATGTCTTGGCTTCAGTTGTGTTTTAGCTCCAGAACCAGCAAAGTGGAACAATCCCACAGAACAAACCCTTATGAAGTTGGACAGAGCATCTCCATGGCTGACGTCAGGACCAAATGCAATCATCAATTACCCCTACCGTAGCACCAACCAGTCAGTAGACACCACCACCCTAACTCTGTTAGTCACAATGATTAATGATTTTCCCCATAATAACCCATCCCCCAGAAGCCATCAGAGAGCCAGGTCTTTGAGCATGAGCTACCTGTGACTCCAGGCATAATGCTATCTCTTTAATAAGTCCTTTTTTTTGGCTGCAAACTCCTGTTCATGTCTTATTTGGCTTTGATGTGCTCAAGCAAATGGACTCCTTCAGTCTGGTAACACCCTTATTTCCAACTCTGTAATTTTTAGTCTGTACTTATCATCTCTCTTTGCTTTCTCACCAAAATAAAAATATAACAAGTTCTATCTGTGCCTATTTTCTCTAATGGTATCATTTTCTACTTCTTGTGATTATAAAATGGGCATATTATCTGAATTATCTTTCCCTCTTACTAGTATACCCTCAGGAGCCACCCATCATTGTGTCTGTAAAATTTTCCTTTGTGATACCTCCTGTATCAATCCCTCCCCACTTTCATCCCATATTTCTGGCCTTATAACTTGGACCCAAGTTCTTGTAATAGTGCCTGAAATCTATCCCCATAGTTTCTTCCCTCAAACCATTTTGCATATTTCCCTTAAACTGGTCTTTCAAAACCATCATCATCTTTATATTCTGCTATTATTAGGTAATCTTCTCTAAGACACAGTGCTTTCCATTGTGTATAGTACATACTTTAGACCTCTCAGGTTAATATTACTGAGGCCTGTCACAATAGTTCCCATCTCTCAAATCTTATCTTTAAATATTCAGATTCTATGAATCTCAGTCAAGGGAAAAGTAATTGAATGTCATCTAATCCAACTGTCCCTCTGCTTTGAAAATTATAGTTTAGTCAAGGTGGCCAAATGACATATCTTCTGCAATACTTAGACTTTTCTTACAAATTTTATCTTAATATATTTCTCTCCTCTCTAGCTATTTGAATCTCTCTAGGAACAGAACTAAAGTGTTTCCTTTTCTTATTCATTCCGTTCTATTTCATGCCAGGATTTAGTGCTTTCTCCTTATTCTGAACTCTCAGCTCAAATTTTATCTGTATGAACCTTTTGAAATTACACATTGCACTGTGGATGTCCCTTGATGTCTGAGTTAAACTGCTCCCTTGATACGCCTTCTCTCCCCCGATAAGCATGTTCCCTGTGTGTAAATAAACATAGTCAATCCTCATTATCCACCAATTCCACACTAAAATGTACACAATTCCTCACTAAAATGTGTAGCCCCCAAATCAGTACTTACAACTCTTCCATGTCACTCACGGACATGCTCAGAACAGCGAGAAGTCTGAGCTGCCCATGTGGACATTGCTGACGGAGGTCGAATAAGGTGATGTTCTGCCTTCTTGTTGCAGCTCTCCTACTGCAAAAATAGAAGTGTCCTTTTCACAGTCTAAATAGAGCCATTTTTTTACATTTTTTGTGCCTCTGTTGGAGATTTTGCTTTTTAAAATGGTCCCTTAAATATAGTGCCAAAAAGTTGTCTTGTGTGTAAGAAGGCTGTGATATGTCTTATGGAAAAATATGTCTTACTTAAGCTTCATTCAGGTATGAGTTACACTGCTGTTGGTGTGAGTTCAAAGTTAATAAATCAACAAATATGTATTAAATAATAAATAAGGTTTCTTTCAACTGAAATACATATGAAATAACATTATATATTAATCCATTGATGAAAATGTTATGGCCAAAGGCTCAAAGGAAACTAAATTTGTATCACACCCTAGGGGAGTGATTCAGCATTCACTAATTCAGTGTTTGTGAGGACTTTATAGAACATAACTACCACAAATAATGAGACTCACCACATATGTGGGTATGTATATATATATATATATATATATGTGTGTGTGTGTGTGTGTGTGTGTGTGTGTGTGTGTGTATATATATATATATATATATATATATATATATATATATGAATTATATATGTGTATATTTATGTATACAATTAGATCTTCATCCAGTGGTGAATATAAAAAGTAGATACACATATGTGCCCCCATGTAAAGAAATAGAGAAAGGAAAGAGAGGAGGATGTGGGAGGGAGAGAAGAAAGAATGGAGAAGAGGGGAGATACAGAGGAGAGAAAGTTCATGCATTATCCTTATGTTGCCATCCTGTCCCTGAACTGGATATTTCCTTCTGGGTGATGTTAAATAGTCATTTATTATAATTATTAATGATTATAAATGTAATTCTGATGATGATAAACTTATTGATCACTTACGTTGTGACAAGGTTTGTGCTATGTACAATTTTGTGGGTTATTTCCTTCATTCCAAATAATTTTGTGGAGGTTCTGCAATGTTATCCTTTTTACAGGTGACAAAAATGAATTTGGATAAACTAACCTCCAAAGGAGACCACAGAGAGAAAATTGTAGAAAGGTATTTAAATTAGGAACTCTTGACTCCAGCAGCAACTCAATTACTTCCTACCTTAATTGACCATAATCTGTCTCCCTAGTTATAAATTGTTAGAAACTCATGTCAGGCGGCTTCCTGCAATGAACTGGTAGCTATCAGGATATCAGAGAAGAGCTTTGAATCTGATTTCATCTCTTTTGTGCTTTTTAGGTCTTGTCATCCTTCAAACAAACTTTCAGGAATGAAGTCAGGAAGGGTTAGTCATGTAGAAAAATGATTTCTGACAACGGTCCTCTCAGATGTATAAGGACAAAGGATAGGTCAAAACCCAGATTCACATGAAAAAATATAGTAAGGTTAATTGGGAAGCTTTTCCTTGCATTAACAGTGCTTGGGTTTTGAAGTCAGACACTCCTGAGTTCTAATGCCAGTCTGATCTTTCCTTAGCATAAACAATTGGGTCCGATTAGGATCAATTTCCCTATCTGTAATACAAGCATGTACAAAAATACCTCCTAAGGGCTGGTGGTGGAAGGTTAAATGAATCAGTATCTTTCACAACAGTGTAATAGATAACAGGCAGTGTTCAAAAGGGCAATTACAATTGTTAATAAAAGTTCTATTAATAGAACTATCCTATTGCTTCCATTGAGGCTCATCGCAGATTGAACTAAATATTCCAAATTGCCAAAATACTTTAAGAGTTTTATAATCACAACATTTTTTGGGGAATCTAATAGGAAAGATGAGGAAAACAGGGATTAAGAGAAAGAAGCAAATCTGATATCATCACAACAAATAGGTGGAAACATTAAACTCTAAAATGATTTTCCCTCAAGTTAGATTGGAGTCTCAAAATTTAAGACTGCTAGAAAATATTTGAACCTCAAGCAAAGGCAGCTTTGACAAGCCCCCCAAAATCAAGCAGCTCAACAAAAGTCCTGTCTCCTTCCCTTGTCCTTCTCTACAAAATCTCTTATTTAAGAAGCATGTGAAAGATCACTCTGAAAAACACAGGACACATGTTTCTCTGAACTAAGAATAGAAAAATTTAATGGCTTATAATGAAAAGATTTTATAGAAATTTTAGATATTTTTCTTTTCATGAATGAGAAGAAGAGAGGACCTGAATACCCCAACACCTTAGATTTCTCACATTTTCTAATGACTTTGTGAACTAAACTATGTGCTCTTTTTATAAGCAGTGCATCTGAGTAGAACACTTTTCCTTTTTCCATAGTTCTATTAGAGAGCAGGACCCAGGGTCACTTACCCACTGTTGATGTCATCCGTCCTGAGACTTTTCCCAAGGATATCCCCATCACTCATATATCCACCCACATCGACTTCAGAGGACATGTCCAGGTCACTGCTTGCTTTCTCACTCATGTCAATTTGTGACATGTTTCCCAGCCGAGAGACAGCAGCTCGACGCAGAGGCGTTGTGTACATGAACCTGGAGGGGTCCGTGTGGATGAACCGACTGGTACCGCTGCGAGGATAGCCAGCGCCCAGGGAGGGAGCATCCCCAGCTTGAAGTCGGGGACACGCCTGGCCCAGCCTCCAGGTCATGGGGGTGGGACGGCTTGTCAAGTTGGGTATGGTCCTTCCATTCACTTCCGTTGTCACAGTGCTGTCAAATGTTGTCTCCAGGGTGCTGTCAAATAAAATGGAGAAACAATGCTACTATGGTTCACATGGAGCCACTGACCATGAAGGCACAAGACAGGAAAGGCCAGAATTCAGAGTCATTTCTTCGCAGAACGTTATTTTCAGGAAAGCCAAATTATACATTCATAATGAGATTCTAAACACCTCTTTAGATGTTAAATTGTGGGAAAGGGCATTCATTTGCAGTTTTTTGCATTTTTGCTTTCAAGAGAGAGATCATCATTAGATTTTAGATTAAAAACAAACAAACAAATAAACATTGTTCCACATTCTCAACAAACCTTGTATTCACCCTATTCTGGAAATTAGCTACAATGATATTTGAAAGTCTCTCTACCACTCTTTCTCAGATGCATTTCAACAGCAACTTCTGGAGGCATAAAAGTCTACTTCAAAGTGATGGTGGTAGTTTCAGTAGTGAAATCAGTTTGAATGGGAAATTACACTGAAAAAAAGGTAGATAGGAGAAAAAAAGTCCCCATGTATGTGCTGAGAAGTAACCCTTTGGTTGTCATGTAAAATTTGAGTGAGAAAATAGTAAAGGAAAACTAAAATTCCTTCTTTCTCTTTATCAGAAGTTAAGTGCCTGATGGTAATTTTTGTTCTTTACTGGCCCCAAAATATGCAGAATTGAGAAAAACCTGTGGCTTATCTGGGTCCCACGAAGACTGGACATAGTCTCTTCTAAATTCTGCCTCAAGTCTGCTATGTTTTTCACTGTTCTCATTCTTCTTGTTTCAGGGTCTTCACCTAGAGAAGTAACACAATAATTCACTTATTATTCTTGTCATTTACTGTCCCGAGAATAATTATACACATATATAAATAATATAAATTATTTTCCTTAAAAGTAAAATGATAGGTAGGAAATTCCAACTGATTATCACCTAAAAAGTATAATTCTTCATTCTACAAATAAAATGTGAATAGAAACAAATGTAATGTTACAAGTAATAATTCAAGGTGGAGATAATGCAATAATACTTTATAGGTCTATGACCTTAATCACTGCAAAATAAGAGAGTCATTTGGAAATGCAGTGTATACTACTCCATGTTACTGAGCTTAATTTAAAAATATGACCTTATTTAAACCCTAGTTATTTCTATAATTACCTGCTTCTAAGTGTATTCAGAACAGTTGAGACAAACTTGCCTATGAATCAAGTACATATTTGGAGTCTGAGATAAGATAATAGTATGAAAGCCTTTCCTAATAGGAACAATATCTTTTTTCACCTCCTTCATTTTAATTTTAATTTTTATTTTTTTCTTCAGTTACAATGGCTTAGTGCTTTCTCTTAGTTCTTCCTTACCTTGTTCATTGAAACCCTGCCTAGCAGTTATATCAGGGGAACATCCAAAGATTGCCACACTCCTTGCTTAAGGGCAAAGGTAGTCATGGGCTCATTGGCGCTGTGCTGCACCTGGTTATAAGGACAATTCTTCCTACTTCTGCTGCACTGGAAGAGGTCAGTGTAGGTGCCGCCTGTATTGGCCATTTCTTGCTCACAGAGAGCCCCCTGGGTCATGGCGATCCTCAATTCCCTCAGCTCACCACTGACCATATCCTCTGCTGTCATCTTGGCAACAAGGCTGGCAGAGATGGCCCCACGAAGCATGGCCCGCTGCAGGGGGTTCCTGGGGTCCTTGAGATTGCTGATTCAGCTGTGCACATGGTTCCAGTACTTCATGTCTCAGCTCTTGAGTTCCTGTTAGATATCATCTTTGATTTCTGATGCCATCTTGACAGTGACTCCATAGTCCTTGTCATCTGCCATCAAGGTCTCAGAGAGCATCTTCACACACTGTCCAGGATAGAGTCCCCCGTGAGAGAGCAGGGTGCCAGGAGGCAGATGGAGGGAGCACAGGTGGAGCTCAAGGGGCTGCTGAGTGTTTTGGGGGGTCTCCACTTCCGATGTGCCATTTTATCCTTCCATCGATGGCTTTTGGGCCCTTCCCCTTGTTTTTTCCTTGGAAGAGAAAGGCCTGCCTCTGGCTTCCAAATGAAAGAGTCAAGCCCATTTTCTTTATTCTTGGCTTCTTCTCTTTCCTTTCCTTTTTCTCCTTTGGGGAGTCCACTTCCAGTTTTTGATGAGGATTGTGGCCAAGGACACCACCTGCTTATCTGAGCTGTGCTTAGCCCATTAATAGGGACACCAATCCTGGTTGTCTGAGTAACTGGTGCACATCTGGCAGCTGTTCCGCTTCTTCAGAAGGTGAAGGCTCCCTTCCATGTTCATCTTAGCTACCATCTTCTCCAGCTTTGGGGCGATTGTCAGCAGCTCCTCTTCCTGGCCTATGTTGGCCCAGGGGCAGCAGTGGGGCCACTGGGAAGGAGGCACAGAGGCAGAGGACATGCAATCTGGCCAAGGCAATACCTGTTTAAGTCTTTTATTCTACTAGACTCATGGGCCAAGACTTACAGCATTGGATAGCTTTATTTTTAATTATGTCTCCACTTTCTACAGGGAACAAAACATACACCCACATGTGACACTAGAGTTCCAGTAACATCATAAGCTGAACTGACAACGTGCATAAAGCACATGGACAAACAGCTCCTTCAGAGTGACAGATGCTGGCCTTTCACAACCACTACTGTCATTTGGGGCAGAGATGCCACTGAACCATTAGTTTGTGGCCATGCAATACTTCCAAGGCCAGTGGCTGTTTGAAGCTAATGTGTCTGGATAATAATAACATGGCAAGAGAGTAGAGAAAACAGCTTTTATTCTGTTTAATTTAGGCTCAATGAGATGTCCAATGATGAGAAAATTTAATAAGAAAGGAAGAAGAAAAGAAGGAATTCGAATGAATGGATTAAGAGGGGGCAAAGTAAAGGGAAGGAAGGGGAGGACAGAAAGCTGATGGAAGTAAAAGAAAAAGAGAAGGAAAAGTGAAGTTAAAAAATGGCATACATTAAATTCCACTATGGAAACTGTCATATAGAAACTCAAGATGCATATCTATAATCTGTTTTAAGAGTCTAGGTAGATATTCAACCTGTTAATTTTTTTCCACAGTACTCATGCCAAATTTTAAAAAATGCACACCAAATGCACCGTCTAACACTTATAATTGTAGGGTTGGGGATTTCAGAGACTCTCTCGCCTTATTCTTTAGCCAATGAACGAGCTCATTTATGTCTCACTATGGAGATGGCCTGATGCCCCGGCCTGAAACCTCCAAGAGGTTTCTTCCTTCCCAGTAAAAGATTATCCTTCCGATAGTAGATCCATCTAAATGTAAAAACATCTCTTACGACGGGAATAATTTGCCTCCCTTAAACTTCCACCTAGTGTCCCAGCGGCTCTGAAACCAAATGAACAATTTGACATGATCTTTTCCACAGCATCACTCACATATTGGAAGACAGCTCCTGCTAATTCTCCTATTTTCTTCTTCAGCCAAATATTACTACACTGTTCATTGTTCCTCATTCTGGATGGTTGCCAAGACAACCACCATTCTGCTGCCAGTCTATAAATCTCTTCCTTTCAATTTACAAATTAGTCAAATGATTAAAATACGCTTAAAAGCATTATGATTTCAAACTTAGGAAGTACTGAAAAATTTCCCTAGAGTAAATCTATTTTTAAGAAATAGTAAAACACATGTTGTGCCCTCATGCACATGGCATAAACCTTTCCTGCACTAATTCAGGTCACGCAATCTCTAACCTTATAGATTAACATGCGTTTAAACTCAGAACTCTAACCATATTCTCCCTGGAAATTCTTTCCACCCTGCTCTTCATAAAAATAACACAGCCTATTGGGGAGATGGCTGGAAAGAAGTCTACCTTTGACTTCTAAATAATCTGCCAGAACCCTGAAGAAAAAGGAATATTTTGTAAGGAAAATCTTGACGGGCAGAACAAACATATCATTACATCAAAGGAAAGGCAGAGGTAAAGAAGATATTTTATTCAAAGTGGACACAGAAATGGTGAAGAGGCAGATTTGAAGAAGCACTAAAGCCTATGTTCATAAGATATCACACAGTATGGAAGCCTCTGCTTCTCAGCGATGGTAAGAGATGAGAAGTCTTAAAGGAGGACAGTACTGAATTGATCCTATTTTGCAGGGAGAAGGGAGTACAAGTTGCTGACTTTACACAAGGTCCTGGAATACACCATTATATGTCCTCTATCACTGATACCCTTCCCTCTGGGAGAACTTTTAAGTGAATCTCAACTGCTTGCCAATTGGCATAATATTAATTACACTGATATTTGAGAACTATTTTCAATATTTGTTTTGTATACACTTTAAGAATATTATATTTTCAGATATTCAATTTTACCATTTTTTTTTCACATTTTCATCTTTAAAAAAGTTCCTCTTCCAATCCAACAGGCATCTAAGATCCTTGGAGTCTTCCACTTGAACCCATTCCATTATTTGTTTGCATAGTTTCCCTCAGGTTTCAGAACCATAACCAACCCCCCTTTGGTTTGTCTCAGCATGATATCCACTCATGACACTGCACTACTGATAACAATCAGACCAATGGATCTTTTCCTCCCAGCACTTATTGAGCAAAACATAATTGCGGCTTCATTCATGTCATGAAAGATAGTAACCGAACTAAAATGTGTTCCAGTACATGTTCTCAATGACCTACAAAATACAAGATATTCTTAAATGCACTTACAAACCTCCTAAAGATTGCTCAGGTCTGAGGTATCCTGTAAATTTGTATCCAAATAATGTCTAGAGGATTGAGGGTGGGGAGGAAATTACAATTTAAAAGGTCAAATGTAAAAGCACAAATAAACTCAACATTTAATTACAAAAGTTAGCAGAAAATTGCATAGGAAGAATTTACTTAGTCACAAAATTGTTGTCTCACTCTCACTTCCATAATCTCAAAGCCAAATAGGATTCCTGAAGGAAGCCTCATAAGTATCAGACACAATAGTAAGGGCTTACAACCATTTTCCAGAACAGTATGTTCTGCAACTCACGTGGAGTTGTTAATGTTTGTGCAAACTGCTCTCTCATGCTTGTCAGGTCTCCTCTGTGAGCAGGGCACAGAATAACAGGCTCCATTTGGTGTTTCTGCAATTCCACTTACCGGCAGACAGACCGTTTAATCTGTGTGGCCCTGCTCTTATTTTCTAGGCTTTAATTACACACATTATAATTAACACTGCCAGCACTGTCATCTTTTAATAGGAAATCAAATTACATCTGAAAGAACCTGATTCAGAGTATGATGTCCTCTACACCATCCACATTACAAATGCTATTAGTTAGAGAACAGCTCCCTGATTTATTTTGAGAAATAACCCTAATTTTGTGGAGGACCTCAACAGTGATTTGGACAGAAATTTGTTATCTCATCAGTTATCTTGTAAATATATTCTTATAAAGAGCTATGGTGTAGACCCTAGTCTGTCTGATTTATTAGGATATTCAAAAGTGAAGAGTTGAAACTCAAGGAACCCTGCCCAAAAATTAACTTGGAAGAGGCCATTTTGAGCCAGAAGCAAAACCTAGTCAGCCACATGGCAGAAATCCTGAAATTCCTGTGGGCTATGGGCTTGCAAATATCCACCAACTTAACATGCATCAATTATCTAGGGAATTGCATTGGGATGCTGCATTATCCTGCTATGATTATTCATATCAGAGCTATTGGAATAAAACTCTTCCTCCTACTTTCTCATTTGCATTTCTGAGTACTGGTATAAGTGGAAAAAATGGCTTAAAGAGAATAATCCCACAAAGTCAGTAGAAGCTCACTTTAAAAACCCTGGAATACACAGACTTCTATTGAGAGATTCCCTCTGACAGTAATGCTCCAAGTTACTTATGCACAGAAAGGCATGTGTCATATATACACCCACCCACAGCATGCTATACCTTCACGGAGCAACCAGCCAATACTGTCTGGGGAGGCTCTCTGTTCATCTTTGAAAACACTTACATAAGAAGTACTTAGAACAAGACAAATGCTCCCATTTTAAAGGCAAGAGATGCATATCATCGGATTTTACAGTTCCCTAGGAGCAAAGAAAGGAAAAGATCCTTAAGGGTCAGGACTCCCTGCCTTGCCTTTGTACTGCACACGGGTCTGTTGGAAAGAGCAGTTCATGACAGAAATAACACAGTGGTGTAGAAGCAAATCTTCAGCCTCTGAGCACCTGGTGTATTCAGATTCAGAAATCACCATTTCCGCAGCTGTGGACACATTACTCTTTTAAAGCCAAACTAACATTAAAAATTGAGCAGTAATTGCCTCTGCTGCCTCTCTAAGCTTTGTGCTTCTAAAGCTGGTTCCAACTTAGATTCCAGAAAAGCTCATACAATATCTTCTAACAGAAGGGCCTACAGAGAGAATAAAGGCAAACCTATATTTAGCATCAGTTGTATGAATCAGAAACGGACAGATAACTGGTTGGGTTCAATTCTTTCCAATTTCAGGAGTCCTCTATGAAGTATTTTGTGAAAACACACATTGACATAAAATATGAGTTTAATGGTTTAGTACTTGTGGATTTTTGAATAAGGGACTATTTATGATGTAAATACCCTTCAGTGAAGCACTGAATTCAGGTATAAAAATGTATCTAGTTTGGTTATTCAGGCAAGTGGCAAACTAGCAGTTAAAGTTTAATTACAAAACTGAAAAATGACTTCAGACATCTTCATATCTAGTTAAAGATTATTTCAGACGTTACTATTGAGAGCCATGTAATCAAAAAGGCCCAGTTTGTAAAGTATAAAAGCAGTTCAATTATCTACATAGCAGTTTAAATGTACACACTTAGGAGCATTTTTTTTTGCCAACCACCGGAAAAAAACACACAAAAAACCAACACCCCAAAATGTATGTGAGTAAAGCTGTCAAGAGAGGCCTCCGCATTTTTTGAAAGTGTTACTAGATTCATGGTGCTTGTCACTGAGGTCTAGACAAGGGCCACGTGCCACTGAGGCAGTAGAGGAAACACTTGACTATACAGAAAATTTACTCCTGAGGCCCTTCCTTCTTCATTATATACTGGGGGTGAGGTTCCCTCGAGAGAAGTTGAAGGAAAAGTCCCCAATAATGACTAAGTAAAAAACATGTTTGGAGTCTTAAAATATTAATGCTTACTTATAGATGTCTCGAATGTACTGGATGCCAAGGCCAATAACGCCCAGGGCAGATTGGTGCTATTTACTTTCTCCAAATAAACTTCACCACTAGTTATCACAACTCAGCTTTACAAAGAAAATAATTTCAAGAAACAAGGAATTAAAAACAATTTTTTTTTAGTAACTACAGTTTAAAAAACAGCAGTCAGAAAGAAGCATGGAAGACATCTGGCTCATGCAAATGTGCCGCTTCTTAAAATGCCATCCTCATGTTAAGAGCAGACCTGACTTACCCATGAAGTCCGTGTAAAGTGCCTGTTCCAGGTCGCCCAGCATGGTCAGGATCACGTCCTCGTCCAGGTGGGCTGTGCCTTCCCGCAGGCAGCTTTCCCCCTCCTCCTCCGCCCAGCTCCTGCTGATGCTGCTTGGCTTGGAGGACCCGTTCTCATCCTCAGACCGGCTGTCTTCATCACTCTCACCTTCCAAGCCTTTCTGGGAAGACCAGTCCCCCAAGCTCTCGCTGCCTGACTGGCTGGCAGGCAGGAGGCTCCAGGCCCCTGAGCCGCTGGTGTGGTACAGAGACTGCACAGACCGCGAGAGGAACCTGGACAGCAAGGGCCTCTCCGCATAGTGGGATTCCCTCTGGCTGGCTTTTGCAGCATTTCCAAACCAGTTGGAAATGCGCACAGTGGGTCTCCTCTCCCCCTCACTGGTGAGGGAAAGATTGGTCAGCGACTTTTGTTTCTGAAGGCAAGCTCCCTTCCTCCTTACTTCTTTGCCTCGAAACACAGAGAGTTCAGCTGGCCGCTGCATGGTTCTTCTAGTGGTTTCTTCTTTTCAATGAGACTTCACATCGTCTCTTTGCACTGAGATGGCATCTGGCCTTTTTGGTTTTAATTAACACATGCACTTCAATAAAAGCCCAGGCAGGCTCAAGCGTTCACATAAGATTCCAGAGCAATAGCACAATTAAGTAGCTGGCCACACTTTAGCTTGCTACATCAGTTCCTGAATCAGCAGTACTTACAGATATTTTGCTTGAACATCTGAAGCAGAAAAGAGTTCACCAAAGACGCTGTTCCAGCTGAAAAGTAACACAGGAAGCCAACTACGTTTTCCCATCTTCCTCCAATCGCAGGTCTCAGCAGGGAGATGGGTCCGTATTTCCCTCTCTTGCTTCTGTGCTCCCAAACGCGAGCTAGTGAAGCACCAGCTATGTCTCTTGCTTTTTTTTTTCCCCACCTCTCAGCAGCCCTTCACTGATTTAGGTCTGCAGCCCCTGACTCTCGATGAGCTGACAGAGCAGCATGTACAGCCTCTGCATCAGAGCCCCGTCAGAGCAGAAATTAAGCACTGAAGCCCAGCCCTGCACGAGCGTCTCGCATTTTAGTATTCCACCTGCATTCCCAGATCTATGGCTCTTCCTTGCTGCTGCAGTGGATGCTGCTGGCTGCCATGGCAGCAAACATAGTGCTAAATTAAACCAGAGGCACCGAAGCGCCCGTCCAGCCTCAAATGCCACAGGTTTCAAAGCCAAGGCTGAATGAGAGTCTGTACTATTAATCTCATGCACATTTAAATCACTCTTGGCCACCCAGTCTCAGATGCGGACACACACACTCACAAGACTCACACACACAGCACTCACTCCCCGACACCGAGAATGACAGACTAATTCTCTTTAGCTCCAGGCAGCTGAAGCAGGCAGAGCTGCCTTCTGAATGTTGGGATTTGTGCTGTAAGAGCACAAATCAAATTCAAGAGTGTAAAGGACCTAAAAAATGGAGCATGACATTCCGGCTGGCAGATAATGCTTTAAAGGAAAAGACTTCACTTCATCTTGTACAAATTCAAGGGCTTTTCATTCTGAGCTATTTAGGAAAATCCTAATGTAACAAAAAAATTATGATTTCTTTCTATAAAAAAAAAAGTAGCAAGCAAAACAAAACACATACACAAAAGGTTTCCCCCCCAATATTTTTACTCAAAGCATGAAATGGAAAGTTTATGGCCAAGTGTGTCAAACATAATGATGTGATAAAAAACATAATATGTATAATATATCTTTTGATATTGAGCATTTTTCCTAGTCTAGTCCATAAATCTATTGCCGCATAACCAAATTTTTAATATTTTGATAAAAACAGAAAATTAACTAAGATAAATTTCTGACATCTATCCTGTACTATACCACAATCCTGAAATTCTGATTTTAGGAAAACTTTTAAAATACTTACCAGGTATAGTAGAGACCATACTGAGAGCTAAGGGGAAAGTATTTAAAGAAAAACTTTTGAGGTTTTCTGTCCATAAGCATTCTTTGTTAAGAGGGGAAAAGTGAAGAAATATATAGAAATATTCACATGTCATTGAAATTGTTTATAAATCCCTATCATTGTCTGCACTAATATGATTAAATTAATTCTGGTATTTCCCCTCAGAAAAATCAACTACTTGAAGTGCCCAATCTCTTAATTACATAAATTAGTATATTGTTGTATATTGCCTATACTGTTAAATATGATGACAATTTACTTTGCAAGGTTAACTATTCCTTATGCTCAGGCTCAGGGCACACCATCCCTAGTTCCATTCTACACAGATGCACAAAAGGGAATCAGTGATTAGTTGTGATAAAAAAATTTTCAATTAAACACACAAAACTGTGAGTTATAAATACTGATTCTCAATGTTTGCTCTTTAAAAAATAAATAGAACTTATATAAAATGTGTTCAAATAAAATGAATACACAAATGTCAAATTATATCAATGGATAATTACCCTTCTAAAAACATCATTTTTCTAAATATTTTTTAAGGATCAAAATGCCACTTCTATTTGGATTTCTAATCAGAACTTTTTATTTTTAGTAATTGTAACTCAATGAATCGCCAGGCTATGAGATCATGGTAAATTTGGTGAAGTTCCAAAACTTCAATTTGTCTGAAAGGTATTACACTGGTATATTGTCACATACTCTAAAGTTTTACAGATTCACAACCAGCGAATCCTTATGCTTTAAATGTCAATACAGTTAACGTTCTGTCCTTTTTTATACAAGGGTGCTTGTGTACCATTCATCTTAGGCCAGTGGTTCTTAAACTTTAATGTTCACAACCTCTTGGAGGGCTTATTAAAATGTAGCTTGCTGGGCCTCAGCCCCACCCCTCCTCACTCAGTGGGTCTGAAAGGAGCCTGAGACTTTGTTTGTCTTACATATTCCCAGGTGATACAGACATTGCTGGCTCTGGGACCCCATTTTGAGAACTATTAAGCTAAGACTAGAGTTTTTCAACTGGGGGTGATTTTTAACTGGCTCTCTCAGCAATATCAGGAGATATTTTTGGTTGTCATATCTGGGATGTGTGATGCCCCTGACATCTAAATGGCAGAGGCCAATGATGCTGCTAAACACTAAACATCCTACAGTGACAGGACTCCGCCCCACAATAAAGAATTATGCAGACTCCAATGTCGATAGTGCCAAGGTTCAGAAAGTCTGGTTTAGACTAAGTTATATTGAATTAACAAACTTACAAATTTCAGTGGCTTACAAAAAACACACAAAGATGCACATTCATGTCCATTCTATGTAGCCTGCCTATTTGATCCAGGTACCCTTTATGCTAAGATCCAGGCTAAAGGAGCAACTCCAATCAGAGACATGTTGATCTCATGAGAGAGGGAAGAAACAAGCAATCCAAGCAATGGCTTTTAAAGTTTCTGCTTGGGAATGGCCCATGTCATACTTCCACTCACATTTCATTGACCAAATCAAATCACATGGTCAACCCTGATTTGGTCCACCTATTATTCAAGGTAATGTCCATCACTAGCTACACATTTCCCCCATCTTTCAGGTAATTTGTGGATACCATCCCAAAAGAACTTTTCTTGTTTTGAGGCAAACCATTCAGAGACCCAATTTTCCATTTCTTCATATGTTTTTAAGTGCTGCTCAGAAAGTGTGTGTGCCATTGATCAGAACAAGTGGTAATCTGAAGGAACAAGGTCTGATGAATACAGTGGGTGGGTTAATACTTTACAGGCAAGATCTTTTAATGTGTCTGTAACTGGTTTTGAAGTGTGTGATGGTGCATCATCATGAAACAAAATCAATTTGCCATGTCTTCTGGCCCATTCTGGTTGTTTCATGATCAAAGTGTGGTTCAAATTGATTATTTGTTGTCAGTATTGATCAGTATTAATGGTTTCACCTGGTTTTAGAAACTCATAATACACCACACTTCCTGATCCCACCAAACACAGAGCATTGTCTTCCTTCCGAAGCGATTTGGCCTTGCAGTCCATGTTGATGGTTGACCTGGATCCACCAATGATTTTGTGCATTTGGGATTCTCAAAATAAATCCACTTTTCATCACCAGTCACAATTTGATGTAAAAAAGACTTTCTTTTGTGCCGTTGAAGCAACATTTTACTGATCACTTTTCGGTTTTCCATTTGTCTTTTGTTCAGTTGATGTGGCACCTATTTTCCTTCCTTTAAAATCTTTCCCATTGCTTGTAAATGATTGGAAATTGTTTGCTGAGCAATGTTTAATCTTTCTGCAAGTTGTTTTTGAGTTTGACATGCATCTTCATCCAATAATGCTTATAATTGTTGGTCTTCAAACTTTTTTTGTTGACCTGGACGTTCTTTGTTTTTCACATCGAAATCATCACTTTTAAAGCATTTAAACTAGCGTTCACAACTATCTTGAGATGGAGCATGTTCACCATAAGCTTCCCAAAGTATATGTTAACTTTTTTTTCAAAATAAAGTAATGAATGAAAACTTGCCGTAAATGCTTTTTTTGGCATCAAATTTGACATTTTTAAGTGTAAAAGCATCTATTATATTAACACCTTCAGCAAATTTGATATATGAAGTTTTGAGACTTGCTGTCAATACAACAAAATAGCATACATATCAAATCGCATATATATCAACATATGTGTAACTCCATCTATTGAAAAAAATTTGCATTATTAACTGGTACACATAGTAATTATAGTAATATTTTCCCCTGAAAATACATCAGTTCATAAGTATACCCTGAACAATAGCAAAGAACCCACTTACTGCTTCTCTAGAGGCAGCTATTTCTGCTTACTTTGGGTGTATATTTATACATGACTGCTGTATTTATACTTCTTTGAATTCACACACATAAATGTATGTAGGTGAAAGAGGAAGCCTAAATGCATAGGAAACAAATAAGACCAATCAATACTAAAAAACAAATCACTCTAATCATGTCACGACCTAAAACAAAGTAAAGTTTCTATTCTGTTCTGAATTGGAAATCCTTTCAACTCTTTAGTAAACATGATTATAAAGTGACTAAGTAAAAGATCTAAACTGATTTAAGTTACCCCAGATCAATCTTCTTAATCTTTCTAAGCATTAAGGAAAAAGGCAACTTAAGTGACTATATACAAAGGTCTTAAATAGAAGATATTTCTCATTATTCAATAAGAAGTCTGGTAGGTCAGAAATAATACATGCAACCATTAGCTTATCTCTCTATTTAAATGAAATTCTCACTTTTAAAATGATTTCCTGATTTCATCCAATTATTTTATTACTTTTTTTTTTTTTTACAAATGGCAAGCCGGCTTTGCTGATACTGAGTCAGTCTGGCATCTAGTAATGTTTTTCAGTTGAATATAAATTCTAGATAAAGATTAAAAAGGCATTAAACAAATGTCACACATGTTGGTAGATGGTCTTATGCAAAAAAGGGCAAGTGTGAACCTATGTAGAAAAAATTAAAAACTTTCTTGAATGATTCTAGTGGAATGAAAAATAAAGCTCACTTTACATTTGGCAGGATCTCCTGGCACTGGATGAAAGAGATGGTCTCTAGTGCCAGATTCCTTTTGTCAATGAATGTGAGAATAAAACCCAAGCCAAAGCTGTAAAATCTGAACTGTCAATTCAGCCAGATTTGTAATATCAAGGTCATGGCATGAATCTTAAAAGGATAGGCTAGAAGCAAGAATCTCACTCACTACTTGCCACACATTACATAATACATTTCACTGTATGTTATAATTAGTGGATTGCACAAAGGGAACTTCTCTGAACACTAGTTGGAATGGGGTTCTTGCAATACCTTGAGGAAAAGAATGCTCTACAACTTGCATGGGAGAATGAATGGCTTTTATTTGCATGAAATTATATTCCTCCGTTTTCAAAGTCCCATTTTCCTTAAACCAGTCCTGGAAAATGTGTAGCTGTGGCTTCAGTAGAGCTAGAAGCAAAGGAAGTGCCCAGAGTTTCCATTCCATGGTGGGGCTAGGTCCCCTGTAGCATCAGGCCAGTTACAGGCCATTAGTCCATTGTGTGTGGGATCCACATGGCCATGAGCCATGTGGGCAAATGCAGAGCATGAGAGCCCCTGTTGGGGCGGGGCGGGGTGGCTCCTTTGTTCAGGAACTTAAATATCAAATTTTCCCATGCTTGCAGTGTCCAGGCCTACTTTGGCCAATGCCCTGTTCCCAGGTATGGCTGACAGACAAGCACCTTCCCACGTCACCTAGACCTTACTGGGCATGCATCTAAATTGCAGCTTTCCTTTGCTTCTTTCCAGTTATTAATTAATAACCAGGCAATTACAATGATATTAGAACCATCATCTTCAGATAAGGTAACTATCACTAGTTTTCTTCCCTAAGAATATGACAAATAGTAATAAATAGAATGATATACATAAGGACTTTGGAGGGATGTAAGACTTGTGAAAGTTTTGAGTTTTCTCCAGTATGCCATTTTATTGTGTGTCCCTCATTTCTGATGCTTATCTATCTTCACACCATAATTTAACTACAATTTTAACTTCCACTATGTTTTTATAGCTTCACCTGAGTTACTGCTCAGTTGAAAATGTGAACAGCAAAGCTTCCCAGATAACTTAGTGAATCCTTCTAACAAATCTGCCTCAAGTTTGTTCCTTAATGGTATCACACATCATTCCATGTTATGTCTCCCAGGTTATGCAATAGGAATGCTATTTACATTTGTTTAAATACAAAAAGGATTTTCCCATAACAGAAAATTGAAGGGAAGGTAGGAGGAATAGTTTCAAATGGCTCTTTCAGGAGCTCAGTCAGACATTTTCTACAATGGCCTTGAGCTCACTGTTTCACTCTCTTATGTCTCCTCTATGTAGGTTTCACTTGAATGAGAGGGGAACCACCAGAAGCTCCAAGCTTTATTTTTAATATCTTCAGGTCTAGTGAAAAAAAATCGAGTGTCTCTTTCCTAATAGTCTCATGAAAATTTCTGAGATTGATTGGTTTTGAGTGAACTGAGTTGGGTCACATGTCCATTCCTGAAAGACTGACTGTGGTGAAGGCAATTGGTTGTTCTGATTGGATCTGCTTGGGTCAATTTCATTTGGCCCATGTGAACACAGAATGATGAGGCCATGGCCCCCCTCCCCTCAAAAAAATCAAGGTGCTGCTATAAACAGATGGGGCAATGGATGCTAATCAGGCAAAACCACACCAGACTCAAGGTATGGCACTGTGAAGCCCATGGTGCTTAAGATATGGGGCTCCTAACTGTTTGAGTCCCTTTCCTAAACACCATATGTTATTTTGTATTTTTTATTTTTGTATTATTTTCAGACTCCCCCAAAATGTATGGACTTGAAAAATTTACAAAACCTGGATCTTATCCTGTGAAGGCTAACTCAATCAGAGTTCTGTATCATTCAGGCTATTTCACTTGGGGAGCAGGACAGAATTACCCTCTATAAGGCCCCCACACTAACTATTAGCAATAAGAGTTCAACAACAATAGCATTGAAACTTTGGATTATAGAAAACCCATGAGCTACCAAGATCTCAATAAAGTTAGGGAAAATGCTGTTTTATGATAAGAAACTAATGAAAATCATAAGGCAAGTAGAATTTTTTTTCCAAATTATTTTCATTGAAGTTATTTCATTATTCCCTGATTTCCTTGTCCACTAGAATTCCAAAATATACATGTGTGACCTTCTTTTAAGTCCTATATAACTCTCTATAGTGAACTTAGTTTTTCCGATATGCCTAGCAATTTGATTATTTGACATTTTAAAGTGTATTTTTCTCTTACTCTTCTATAAGAGAATTCACATCTTAGTCCCGTTTGCTTTCCCAATGCTTTGCATGCCTGGCATGTATAAGATCCCAGATGATAATTACCAAGAAGATGGATGGAAAAATAAAACCTTACTCACAATAAATCCTGTGAGTTTAATAAGCATCAGAATAGTCACATCACAACAACAGGTACCAAGGAACAATTCAACCAGCTAAATAAAGGCAGTGCAGAGGCCAGAATTAATTTTTCTACTTTCTAGAACACTTATCTTCCCATATCTTGTATTGTATTGGAAAGAATATCCTGTGAGCCAGTGTAAAGTAGGGTATGGCAATACATTGAAGCGCTTATGTGGTCTCTGGTTTCTCTAGCAGCCAGAATGAAGAGGCAATCACAGAAATAAGAAAGAGAAGGGAAGCTGGAAAAGGGCTGAAGAAAAGTTGTTCTTTTAATTAAGATTGAAGAGATGGTAACATCCTGTGTGCTAAAGAGAATGTTTTGGTGGAGATGGAGATATTAAAGAGGAATGAGAGAAAATAACCCAGGAAAAGGCAGGGAAAGTGGGTATACATGTTGTACATTGGGTAGATGTGGTAGCAGGAGGATGTGAATTCTGTTCTGTCTGCTTTAATTTTTTTCAGTGAAGTCAACATCAAGGTCATTGGTTAAGAGAAATAATGGGAGACGTGGTATGTAGGTTTGAAAATAAAGTAAAAAAGTGCAAAAAAGAGTAAATGGATCAGAGAAATACAGAATGACTGCTGGGCAGCACTAAATATTCACTCAAGATCATAGTCATGAAGGTAAAGTTAGTCACATCAATATGTGATGTGTTTTCTCCAAGTCCATTCATTGCTGGTATGGACTAGGTGGAGAATTAAATGTAACCAAGTCTGATTTCATCAAATGCATACATGAAGTGAGAAGTTAAGGGATATGGAAAAGTAAAATTATATTCAATTACCACAGGAATTCAGCTGATTAGGTGGCGGGGAGGGGAGTGGCAGAAATATACACAGAATTTGGGGAGGTAGTAGAATCAATGAATGGAAATCCTAGTAGAACCAGTGGTGGAGTAAGGAAACAAAAAGAACACTGATAAGAGCAGAGGTTGTAATCAGCAAAAATGAGGTGCATGGAAGTCAATTTACAGAGAAGTTGCAGATTCTAAAGATGCCTGGATCGAGGGTATGACCATGAGAATAAGTATCTCAGGAGGGATTAGAAGACAAGATCACTGAAGAGAAGGTCAGGATGTGCTAGTCATCCTCTCAGCATTGGTCACTGCTGTACCCTCATCCAGAGGTCTCATATCATGGAACTCAAAGTATAGCTTACTAACCATAAGTGCGTACCATCTCCCTTCGGCAAATTTCAAGTTTGCATGGAGAGAAATTTTCACTACAAATAATAGTAGAAATTACACAATCAGATGAGCCTCACTTCAGCACTTATTTTATGTTTTAAAAAATATTTTTTTATTGATTTCTGAGAGGAATGGAGAGGGAGAGATTGAAAGAACATCAGTGATGAGAGAGAATCTTTGATCGGCTGCCTGCTGCATACCCCACACTGGGGGTCAAGCCTTGACCTCCTGGTTCATAAGTCAACGCTCAACACTGTGACACACCGGCTGGTCAGTTTTCTTTCTTTTATTGTATTCCTACCTAAATCACAAGCTCAAATCCATGATTCTATATAAATTAATTATTGCTACAAAATAATATACACACCTTCTAATATTATTATATTATGTTAAAGTCTAGTTTATATTTCACTTTTAAGTAGTATCCCATTAAAACATCAAAACATTAAATAAAAATATTAACCTGAAATATGAAAAAATAATCTAGTGGTAGACAGAATAAGAAATGAGAGAAAAATCAAATAGGGATTATTTATTTAATCAGAAATACTCTTTGATATATTAATTTCAGAAAAAAAATGTTCCTTTGTGAAATTCACATAAGATTAGTATTCAAACTGTACTAAATGCATTTTCCCTTACAGATTTGAACTCTAGTATTTTATAGGCATATTGAAGAAATTCATGAAAAAATAAATTCATGAAGCGTATGTATCTTCATGCCATGCTAGGTTTAAAAAATATCTAGTCTCAATGTGGATGTGCATCATCATTTTGCCCATGGGGCTATTGGAGCTATGGGAAAGGTAATACTCCCCCCAAGTATTTGGAAAATCTACAAATTCCATCCCCATAGCTATGCTTTGGCATCACCATTTCTACCTTTCCCCTGCCATGGCCCATGGTAATAGTCACACGAAACCTCTGATGCCTAATGAAACCCCTGGTGTTAATTCCAAAAGGAATCTTGGGATGCTGTGCTGTCATTGTCAATATCCATTGGCGGTTATTGCAGTGATGGCTAATGCTTGCCAAAGTGTTTCAGGTCAGCCAGGTAGGAAGTTTCTTAACCCCCAAATTTGTGATACGGTTATTTTCATGAGCTTCAGAGCAATGCTCTGCATCCTTGGAGTACTACAGTAATATTTTAAATTAAGCAATTATTTTAGGTTTTTTTTTGGAATATTAAAGGGCTGAGCCAGAGATATTTTGGGATAACAGACATATTTCTATTCCCATGTATCCTTATGCTTAGTAACAGATAAAAATGTTCTTAAACTCTCTTTCCTATTAGGAGCAGTATATTTTGCTAAGAGCTTACTTAGTTACTCATGTACCAAATTATCTATAATAATAAAAATGTAATACGCTAATTAGACCAGATGTCCTTCCAGACAAAGCCAGGACTGCAAGGGATACCCGGGTCCCAGGTGCCTGCTGACAGCTGTAGGGAAGCCCGGGTCCCGGGTGCCAGAGGGAAGCTAGTGCCGGCAGCCAGAGGAAGGAAGGCCTACTCCTGCATGAATTTCATGCATCAGGCCTCTAGTCCTATCTAATAAAGAGGGAATATGCTAATTGACCATCACACCATCATAAAGATGGAAGCACCCATAGCCAATAAGGAGGGAATATGCTAACTGACTGCCACACCCTCAAAGACGGTGGCGCCCTCAGCCACAAGATGGCAGCGCCCAGTCCCCTCAGCCCTGCCAGGGTGGCAGGCACATGGCATGGCCAGGCCCGCCCCCAGGCAGGTCTGGCCGCTCTGCACGCCTGCCTCCAGAGTTAGCCTGTCCCCTCAGCCCCCCAGCTGCTTAGGGCTGGCCTGTGGCACAGGCAAGCCTCAGATGGTGGCTGCCCAGCCACTCAGGGCCACCCGAGGCTCAGGTAACCAGGGCTGGCCAAGGCTTGCACTGCCAGCAGTGGCAGCAACAGAGGTGTGATGGAGGCATCGCCTTCCCCTGATCACCAGGTC
Source organism: Plecotus auritus (assembly GCF_963455305.1). NCBI lineage: Eukaryota > Metazoa > Chordata > Mammalia > Chiroptera > Vespertilionidae > Plecotus > Plecotus auritus. The sequence continues at coordinate 150,790,605 of NC_137772.1, forward strand.
AACTCCTGCTCCTGAGGACTCCCGGACTGTGAGAAGGGGCAGGCCAGGATGAGGGAACCCCACCCTCCAGTGCATGAATTTTCATGCACCGGGCCTCTAGTATGTAATAAAATTACACCAAAGGCCTTACATATATGCTTAGGCTTATGGATCCTAGGAAAAGCATTATACTAAAGTTGAGAATTCTGTTTTGTACACTTAAGTATCTGACAAACTGTGTCTAGGGTATGTATATGTACTTGTTTTCTTACATTATTCATATATTTTAAAATATTTCCGTAATTAGATATTTTTAATAACACACATTTGCAGTGTTCTCAACAGTACAGAACTGAAGATACGGCAGGTTGTATGGTCATGAAAAATGAACACTGACACCTGATCCTCAGTACTTTTTAAAACTCTAAATATATTCAAGGGTTGCCTTATTAACAATAGAACATTCTCTAGGTTTTCTCTTATTATATTCAATTTGAACAAGGGCAACAATTACTTAAAATACCAGGCTCTGAAAGCACTACTGTTCTCTACAAAAATCTTAACAAAGAGATCACTCTTAAACAGAACAACCAAATACCTAAGAATCTGTGAAGCCTGAGATGTACACAGTCCATTTACACTTAAGAGGAATAAGATAGCACAAATGTGATTTAATAAAAGACTTATGCAGAGATTACAAAAATTCTGAGGCTTGACCCACCCATCAATCAGGTTACTTACCAGATATCTCCTCTAGGCACTGCTTAGCAGTCTTGCTGTATGATAAATCCATCTTGGTAGGACTGGTACAGGAGTCAGCAGATGATAAAGAAGTACCTTCATTTTCTGAATGTGCTCTGGAATTAACCAAGAAGACAGAAACAAATAGCAACTGCTGTTACCAGTGACTCATTCAAGTTCTTTATTATAAGAAGTCGACATATAAAAGCTTCCTATCAAGGTAAGTAAGCATTTCTTTATGACTGGGGCATTCCAAAGCTGTTTGAATACAGGAGAATTTCCCTGCCCCTCCCTACTCACTTCTGAAGTCTCCTGTATTCTATTCTACTTGGGCTTGTTTCTTGTGGGCCTCTGTACCTTCCTCAGCCTGCTGTCTATAAAGGAAGGGGGAAAGTCCTCTGAAGTTTTCTAGGATTTTTATTACTCGCTGAATAAGTTTAAATGGAGAGTATGTAATGAGATTAGAGACCCTAGGGAAAGCTTACTGGCTGCCTGCCAAGAAGCCTGGAGTTTTGGTGCCTTGGTGCACTGGCTGTGAGCCAGGCTTGGCTTAGAGTCATGCAGGCTCAGTATTCTCAGACTGATCTCACAGAAGCTGAGTCACATTAAGTAATTCCCCGAGATGGCTGTCTAAGCCCAGTGCCAACAATTCTTATCAGAACAAGACCCACGGCTGTCACAGGAGCTTGAGTGCTTGTGGCCACGCTGGTTATAAACATTCACAGTATCTCCCTCTAGGAAAATCTGTATGGAGCAAAAGAGTATTCAGAATGTATTTTGGGAGTTGAGTTTTTGCTTTGCTAAAAAATAAAATCCTAAAAAGTATTCCTCAGGAGCTGACTGTGGCTATCTTCCTCTGTATATAAGACCTAGGATGCAATTCCATTGGCTGAGCCCTACGTCCCCTACCTGAGATGCTCCTTTATAAAAAGGATTCATGCTTCTGACAGCTCGGTCATGTCTTAGAAGCCACTGTTTTATTTTTAATGTGGCAGTGCGTAGTTCTGGCTGATTCACCCTTTAATGAGATTTTGGTTTAAGTCACAAGATATAATCTGATTTACCCTGTTTTTAAGTTCTTTAGTGTATTTTCCATGGTATTCCCTATATGAGTTACCAACATTAGTGATGAAGAACATGGAAAAAGTAGACTTCAAATAATTACAAAAAGGACTTAGAAGTCATCTTTGATTTGTATACACATCTAAATGGGCCCTGATCTTGGCTCTACATACATAACAAGCCAGCCATTTCACCAGGATTTCTACCTCATTATTTGGAATCAGGTTTTAACTCGCATATCTAGAGGCACACTCATTGCTAACTGGGATATAAAATTTATACAGATGTTCAAAGAGGTTCAGTTAGTATTTGAACACTCCCAGCAGGTCCTCTGTTTGGGGGGATGCTTCATTCCAGTAAGATAAAATGTGTGGGGATTAATGAAACAATTTATGAAGACTTCAGAATCAATGATATCCTCTAATCATAAGGTGCATTTTGACATATTGCAGTGGAATCATTCACTGTTCGCACATTGTAATTTCCTCATATTTGCTAGAAAAGAAAAATGAGCATCATGATGGTCCTTCAAAATATTCAGCAGACGCAGGCATGCATGCACCATCTTACTGCTCATTTACAAGATGGTCAGCATGTTACGAGTACCTACTGAAACCATAAGATGTAGCATTGTGAAAATTCCATTTAATTTCATTAAGAGTTCTAATAGGCCAGGCCCTTTGGGCTAGTGTCTGTTACTGAGTTGTAGTGGTTAAAAGTCTAGACTTCACCAATGATTAGCACAAAAGCTGTTTCCTGTTTATGTGTATTTACTATGTGCCAAGTACTATGCCTAGTGTTTTACTTATGGCATGTCACTCAAATTTCACAACTATCCTGCTGCTGTGGTTAAATGATTCCCACCCAAAATTCATATGCTGAGACCTAATCCCCAATGTAATGGTATTTGGAGGTGCAGCCTTTGGGGTGTGCTTAGGTCATGCGAGTGGAGCCCTCATGAATGGGATTAGTTCTCTTATAAAACACTCAATCAGAGAGCTCCCCTGTCCTTCTGCCAGGTGAGAAGGATGTCATGGTGAGCCAGGAAGCAAGGCCTTCACCAGACACCAAATTTGCCAGCACTTGATCTTGGACTTCCCCAGCCTCCAGAAAGTGAGAAATAAATGTTTGTTGCTTAAGCCAATCAGGATATAGCATTTTTGTTACAGTAGCCAGAATGTATTAAGATACCTGCAATGTGTGTGCCATGGATAAGTTAAGGCCTCTAGAAGTTTAACGTTTTGCCCTACATAAGAAGCTGGTAGATACATAAGCTATTCTTAAACCTATAAATACTATTCTGTTAACCACTACCCTACAGTTGAACTTCATCCAAATGCCTCTGGACACTGAGTATTTTATTACATTTCAGGTTCCCTTAGCTGAGAGTTAGCTCAGTCATGAAGTTAATAACAGACAATATTTGAATGTAACAATATCCACTAGTCTATACTAAATTTTAATCTTTATAATTTAAGTTTTACTGGTAAGAGAAAGAAGCTATTAATTAATGTGCCATTTATTTTTTTTAATAAATCTTTATTGTTCAGATTATTACAGGTGTTCCTCTTTTTTTCCCCCATAGCTCCCCTCCACCTGATTCCCCACCCCACCCCATGCCCTTACCCCCTGCCACTGTCTTCATCCATAGGTGTAAGCTTTTTGTCCAGTCTCTTCCCGCACCCCTCACACGCCCTCCCCCCTGAGAATTGTCAGTCCACTCCCTTTCTATGTCCCTGATTCTATTATATTCACCAGTCCATTCTGTTCTTCAGATTTTTTATTCACTTGATTTTTAGATTCACTTGCTGGTAGGTATGTATTTGATGTCATTTTGTTGTTCATAATTTTTATCTTTACCTTTTTCTTCTTCTTCCTCTTTTTAAAGAACACCCTTCAGCATTTCATGTAATCCTGGTTTGGTGGTGATGAACTCCTTTAGCTTTTTCTTATCTGTGAAGCTCTTTATCTGACCTTCAACTCTGAATGATAGCTTTGCTGGGTAGAGTAATCTTGGTTGTAGGTTCTTGCTGTTCATCACTTTGAATATTTCTTGCCACTCCCTTCTGGCCTGCATAGTTTCTGCGGAGAAATCAGCTGACAGTCGTATGGGTGCTCCCTTGTAGGTAACTAACCGTTTTTCTCTTGCTGCTTTCAAGATTCTCTCTTTGCCTTTTGCCCTTGGCATTTTAATTATGATGTGTCTTGGTGTGGTCCTCTTTGGATTCCTCTTCTGTGGGGTTCTGTGTGCTTCCTGAACTTGTAAGTCTATTTCTTTCACCAGGTAAGGAAAGTTTTCTGTCATTATTTCTTCTAATAGGTTTTCAATATTTTGCTCTTTCTCTTCTTCTGGCACCCCAAAAATTCGGATGTTGGTACGCTTAAAGTTGTCACAGAGGCTCCTTACACTATCTTCATATTTTTGAATTTTTTCTTTTTGTTTTTCTGGTTGGTTGTTTTTTATTTCCTCATATTTCAGATCTTTGGTTTGATTCTTGGGGTACGTTGATCTACAGTTGAGTTTCTGTATATTCTTTATTTCAGACAGTGTATGGTTAATTTCTGACTGGTCCTTTTCCATTTTTTTGGCATTCTCATTAAGGTCCTTGAAGGTCTCACTAAGCTCCTCGGAGGTCTCATCAAGTTTCTCGGCGGTTTTTAGAAGATTCTTGAGTAACCTTATAAATGTGGTTCTGAACTCTATGTCATCCATTAGTTTGCTTTCCTCCATTTCTCTCATTCGTGACATGTTTCTTTGTCTCCGCATTTTGCTGCTTCCTTGTGTTGATGGAGTGGCTTTGTGTGGTAGGTGACCTATAGGGGCCAGTAGCTCAGCCTCCCCAATCACCTGAGGTGGATGCCTTTGGTACACCCCTTTGTGGGCTGAGTGCAAAGTCTTGGTGTAGTTAAGCCTTGATTGCTGTTGGTACACTGGGAGGAATTGACCTCCAGGCCAATTGGCTGTGAGGACCCGCTGTGTCTATAATGGAAGAACTGCTGCGCTGGAGACACGCTTATGGTGCAGGACTTGTTTCAGTGGGGCTTTGGTGCTTACTGAATCTGCCTCTTGAATGTGTCACTTATGGATGTGAGGAGTTGAAATCTGGTGTCTCACACTGACCACTAGGTACACTGGCTTCTAGATCTCCAATGGGGTGCAGGTCAGTTACTGTCTGAGGCCACCCAGCAGGAGCTACAGCAAGAACTACAGTTTTCTCTTCTTTGCTTGGGGTTTGGAGGTTTTGGAGCTGTCTGACCAGGGCTGCAAGTTTGCTAGGTTAAGCTGCGATAGGGCAGACCATTTATATGCTAAAGCCGCTGCTTGGAGCTTGGGTGGGTTCGTAGATTGTGCAGGGCGGGGTCTCAGGGCGTGACTAGGCTAGGGCGTGGCAAAAGCGATGGCTGCCAGTAAGCCGGCTCTGCAGCTCTGCGTCTCCGACCGTGTCCCCACGTCCTGCGCCCCAGCACAATAAACAATTGTTCCTGTGCAGCCCTGCAAGCAAGCCTCCCTCACTTTCCGACCCCCACGGCAGACAGTCCAGCTTCTCCCCGTAGGAGTTTGGGTCCCCCGCGTCTCCCCAGAAACTGGAGTTCAGAGTAATCGGGAGCTTGTCTTCCTTCGGGTTGAAAACAGCTGCGCTCCCAGTCACCCGTCGCCAGCCCGATTCACGCGTCTCCGTACCTCAGCTTTTCAGCGCTTGTGCACCCCTCAATGCTGTTTGCTCTTTCCTTCTAGTTGTAGAACTTCCACTCAGCCAGCTTTCCCATGGTTCTGGGTGATAGACGTTTTGTCTTTTAGTTGTAGTTTTGAAATTGTTGTGCGAGGTAGCAATTTAGGTGTTTACCTACGCCGCCATCCTTAATGTGCCATTTAAAGGAACTCAGCAATAAATTCCAGATATGATCAATCTTCAAATTTTATATATATGGATTTATATATTGATTTATATTTTTAAAAAATCTCCCTGTGGATTCATCTTGATATGATTATAGTCATAAATGTTGGTACAAAGAACTAGTTTGAGTCAACAATATTATTGAATGGGCTTATAGCTCCTGCTTCACAAACCTAACAAAATGGAATGAAAAGCAAATATCTTTCTAGAACCATCAATAGGCATGCTTTCTTCTCTCCTTCCTGGTGGAAGGCAGATAGATGACAGTCAGGGCCCAGGCCAGATATGATAATATTTATATACTAGAGGCCTGATGCACAAAATTCGTGCAAGGGGCTCGGCCCTCACAGCCGCGTTGGATGCCTTGGCCCACACAGCCCTGGCTTTGTCTGGAAGGTCGACCAGAAGGTCGTTTGGCTGTCCAGAATAATTAGCATGTTACGATTTTATTATTATAGATAGTAATAGATAATGAGATAAATCCTATATAATAAAAGCCTAATATTCTAAGTGTCCGGTTGTCTGGTTGGCCGTTCAACCAATCAAAGTGTAATGATATGCTAAGTCCACTCAACCACTCGCTATGATGTGCACTGACCACCAGGGGGCAGACAGTCGACCAGTAGACCAGTCGCTATGACGTGCACTGATCACCAGGGGGCAGATGCTCCAACAGGTAGGTTAACTTGCTGCTGGTGTCTGGCCAATGGGGACTGAGTGAGATGAGCTGGACATGCCCTGGAATCCTCCCATGGTCCCTCCTAGGCTGGCCAACCTCCCGTATCCCTCCCTGGCCCTAATTGTGCACCAGTGGAGTCCTTCAGCCTGGCCTGCACCCTCTCGCAATCTGGGACCCCTAAGGAGATGTCGGAGAGCCGGTTTTGACCCAATCCCGCAGGCCAGGCCGAGGGACCCCACTGGTGCACGAATTTGTGCACTGGGCCTCTAGTAATGATTTAAAGATGTGTGTGTGTGTGTGTGTGCCAACATATTATTTATCCATTTAGAAAAAGTGAGGATCAGTGAGATCTTGTTTTCTGCACAAAAACAAATCAGGGCTCCTTAGATAAAAGCTGAAGCCATAGCAGTGAGGGAATAAGATCAACTAAGAACACCTGCAGCCAAAAAAAAAAAAGGGGGGGGGGGAATTCTCAAAAAATAATGGGAAAGAAGTCAGCTTGAAGGGGCTTCCAGTGGCCAAATCGAGGAAAATTTAAGCATCAAAACAAATAGTAATATCAGTAGACTATGTTCCATTAAATACAGAGTGGGGCAAATGGAGGTTTACAGTTGTGAGTGCATGAAACACAGAGTTTATTCTTGTGTTATTATTGATTAATTATTGTATTATTTTCCATATGAATAACTGTAAACCTATTTTTGCCCTACCCTTTTGCCTCAACATAGTAATCCATTAGTACACACAATTTAAAGAGAGAGAGATGAAAAGAGATATCTCTTTCTTAAAGTGGATGCCACGGCCTAAAAGTAAAAGAAATAATCTTATTAAAAATCATTTGTCATCCACTGGAGCAAATTATTAATTCAGGCAAGAGACCTCAGTGGATGCTAAAATTTAAAGGTAAAAGTAGATTAAGTAATAGAAATTTTACACACAGTCTCAAAATACTTAGTAAATAAAAATGGGGCAAAATAACTCTAGAATAGAAAACCATGGCAGACATTCTCTTAATCAAGTGATCAATTTGATACCACCAAAATGGAAACTATCAATACTGTATGAAACCTAATAGAAAAAAAACACTGAATTATTTCTGTGACAGTCCAGACAAATCAAATACATATATATAATACTAGTGGCCCAGTGCACGAAATTTGTGCACAGGAGGGAGGGTGTCCCTCAGTGTGGCCTGCACCCTCTCCAATCTGGGACCCTTCGGATGTCCAACTGCCAGTTTAGGCCGGATCCCTAACCCTAACCCTAGGGGATCCGGCCTAAACTGGCAGTTGGACATGCCTCTCACAATCCAGGACTGCTGTCTCCTAACCACTCACCTGCCTGCCTGCCTGATCACCCCTAACCACTCTGCCTGCAGGCCTGATTGCCCCCAGCTGCCCCCCGCCAGCCTGCTTGTCCCCAACTGACCCCCTGCTGTCCTGCTCACCCCCAACTTCCCCCACTGGCCTGCTCGCACCCAATTACCTCCCCGCTAGCCTGCTCGATCCCACCTGCCCCCCCGCTGGCCTGCTTGCTTCCAACTGCCCCCCCCCCCCCAAGCCAGCCCGCTCACCCCAACTGCCTCCCCTGCTGACCTGCTCGCCCTCAAGTGTCCCGCCTGCCGGCCTGCTCATGCCCAACTGCCCCCGCTGCCAGTGTTCACCCCGACCTGCTCCCCAGCCAGCCAGCTCACCCCAACTCCCCC